>NW_019174481.1:4016614-4354114 GCF_002260705.1 Seriola dumerili
TTGTCCTTTTCCCATCAAACATGATAACCTTAGGCAGTGATACAAATTTAACCATGTAATCCTGGACCTTTCTCCACTCCAACATTCCTGCTTCTCCTCATTTCAATCCGACTGGAAAAATAAAAAAACACTTGAAGGCCAACAAAATAAAAAATAAATATGACATGCTGAAAACACAAGCATCTCTCTATATATATATATATAGGAGAAACAAAAGAAAAGAAAAAAAACAATAAATGTGGCAGAAATTAAAGTTTTAAGTCAAGGAAGTGATGCATAAGTAAGGAAAGAAGTTAATTTACTGCTTTCTGAAAAGAGAAGTGAACGTGATGATGGTGGATGGAAGATGGAGAAAAACTTTTGTCCTTTTCCCATCAAACATGATAACCTTAGGCAGTGATCAAATTTTAACCATGTAATCCTGGACCTTTCTCCACTCCAACATTCCTGCTTCTCCTCATTTCAATCCGACTGGAAAAATAAAAAAAAACACTTGAAGGCCAACAAATAAAAAATAAATATGACAGCAAGCTGAAAACACGAGGTTGTTTCTCCATCACATCTTTAGCACGAATAGAAACTTGCTGTCATGCAGGGTGGAGGAGCATATATACAACTGAGGAATTCATTAATTATCTCTTGATAAAAGTTAGAAGATAATTATCTAAACTCTAATGTGTCTGAGCATATTTAAAAGAACAGCTCAACCGAAAGTAATAATCACTCTGTATATACTTAATCATGTCAGCTCGAAACGCTTTCTTTAGTTTCTTAACAGTTGGAAAAAAAAAAAAACAATAAAAAAAGACAGGTCATTACAAAATATGATTTTAAATAGCAGACAGACAGTCGCAGCCTACTGAGACTTTTCAGAATATTTAACTTGAACAATGAGTGGAATAAAACAGAGCATCTGTGGATTCTTCAACAGCAAGACATTCATCACAGAAACCCTAAACATGACAACCACCATCACTATTCAGCCATAAGGTTGTTCAGGGTGAAGGAACAAAGACAGACAAAGGGGAGAAGACAGGAGTTTGGGGAGAAAGGAGAGAAATAAGGAAAGGGAGGATTATTTCTTTTTTCTCTCCCAGGCTGTCTTAGTCTTCCCAACTCCCTCTTCCAGGAAGTGAAATCAAATCAGAAATCACTCAGTTGTCCAATAATGCATTTTACTCTTATCTTGTGTCAGAGCAGAGGAAGAACACATGGCAGAATAAGATAAAAAAAGACAGAGAGAGGTGAGAAACCCTGAGGGCTTCCTGTTAAGACAACCACCCTTGTATTAACTTTAGCGTATTATAAATCCACCTCGGTGGTGGGTAGTGCTTTACACACAATTCTTCACTACCTGTATTTTTATTTCACTCAAGTCTTTAATGCAAAGTCGTTGATTGCTGCCGAACTAATAAACTGGAAATCAATGAACCCCAGGCCTGAAAGAAAAGAAACTCTTACTTTCTTTAAAACGACAACAGTGGCCCCAGAAAAACGAGCAGCCCCATCCATCACGGACGCTAGCTCAGCTGACAAGGGCAGACCGAAAAACCGGTGGGAGAGGCAGGCACACTACACTTCATGGTGGGATCCGGTTTAAGTGGAAAATAGTATTTCGAAGCAAGTCAAAAAATAGTAAAGTAAATGAACATAATATTCAATAATAGGCTATGTCTGTGATTAATACCTATTGATAAGATAATATTATGTTTGTGTTGGCAACCCCTGGAGTTTTCACACTAAAACTCTCTGTTTTAGGGGCTGCTGGAGCAGCGGACACCAGCCGAAAACACAGCAAAAGTTACGCGTTTCAAAAACTAAAATGTAGCCTATTAGTGTGGACGGTTCATGAACACATACATTGGGGAAAGTATTAACCGAATTAACCGACATGAGCAAGATAAAGTCAGCGGTAGGTTCTAAATGTCGGTTTTCATACTTTTTAAAGTGAATTGCACGGCCTTATCATAACAGCTTCTACACTTCTTGGCAGAAAAAAATAACAAAGATTGCCACATTTTTTATTTGGTATTGGATCAAATAAAGGAAATCAGGATTTATGCCCATCTCTTGCAAACTGTAAGCAGCATTTAATTTTATTTTTCATTAACTTTGTCCACTGAAAGCAATTACTGCATCAAAATCTCTCTGATGGGAATACTTTTCCTTGAAGTGCGTTTCTGTGTGTGCTTGCTGTTGTGAGCAACTTTTTATCCGTGTGTTTCTCTGTCCTTCTGACTGTTTGAAAGTTAGATGTTGGCTGCCCTTCCTTCCCTCAGAGTTCTCTGCTGTCTGTCTTCCCACCACCTGCTGGCCTGCTTCTGTCTGTCTTTTTTTTTTGTTTGTTTTTTGTTTTTTTTTTGTACATAAGTGTGCATGAATACGTGCACAGTTTGCACAATCTGGGTGATGTGGCTTGAGTGTGACTGTGATATTTGCACAGATACCTTCGCCAAAGATATAGCACTGCTTTTCATGGTAGTTAAAGCTGTTAGGGGACAAACTGCATCATTTGTGAGCCACAGACACTTTGTGTATCTCCCAGGTCGAAGCTTGAGCAGAATGCAGCAGCACTGAAGGAGAGAGAGGTGTAGGAGAGAACTATATTTAAGTGATTATGAGCTATTTATCTGAAAGCTGTCGCCCCCTTCAACTGAGCTTTAGAGGAAACAGGTTCCATTAATGCCTCTTGTTGAGCAGATACTCTCAGGGAAAACAGTCTGATATTGTTCAGTGAAATGACTGTGATCAAGGTAATCGCAGCTGCTTCCTTTCAATGCTCCACAACAACTCCCATGTCCAAATAGCATATTAAACATTTGAAATGAAATGATGCCATTATCAGTGAAAGAAAGGACGCTCTGCATTTTTTTTTTTTTTTTTTTTTTACTGTGTTTATGTCTATAACGGTGGTGTGACAATGTTTTTAATTCAGCATCTGTTCAAATTATGACTTCAAAGTTGTTTTAGTTTTTACCACAGCTTCACTTGCTCTCTCCCTCACACAGTTTTGCATCAGTGAAATGCAGCTTGGTGTTTGAAGCCTAAACAGGGGTGAAGCACGATGAATAGCTAATCAATGTTTAGACACTTAAGGCAAATGTGCTTCATCTATTAAAAACTCTGATAAGCCCAGACCTTTTCATGGTCTTAGCTCGAAGAGAAGACTATGGCTGACTTCCAAATACTCTCAAGTGGTGAATTGGAAGTCTAGGGAGGATTTCTGAAAGCATTTGAATTAAATTACTCATAATTTGGTGTAAACACTATCCCTTAGCCCTGGCTTCATTGCAGGGCCCCAACACATCAAGTCACGAATCTTCACATTCACATTCAAATAAACTGGAGCATTTACATGCTGACCAAACTGAAATAAATATTTGAGAGCCAATGTTTATTTTTCAACATAAACACATAGCATAAATAAACAGCACTCCCCCCCCTCTACTAGAGCCCTATTGATATATTGGGAAGGTCAATAAATCAGCCAATTTTATCCCATCACAGATGCATCAGCGTGCATGTCAGCCAATAAGTACGAATAAATTGCTGTGCGGATATGCCAAAGAAATGTCTGAGGTCATTTAGAAACAGTGTTACATATAGTTTGTCCTCCAGAAAGTTTATTTGTGCAAGGGTAAAAATGCTGGTCACAGTTCAATAACCAAAAAAACTAAATTTAAGGAATCCTAATGAAAATGTTTGTGTATTTATAGGGTGCCACAGTGGCTCACCTGGTACAGCGCACACTGTTTAGTCTCAGTCCTTACTGCAGCAGTCTGGGTTCAAATCTGACTCAGCCCCTTTCTTCCACGTCAACCCCTCTCTCTCTCTCTTCAGTAACTTTCCTCTCTCTCTCACTGTCTCCATCGCAAAAACAGCCAAAAATATACTTATGTTTAAAAAATAATAATATTGCCAGATGTGATTTTCATTTTTGTTTTAACCCAATAAGTACCAGTCACTATCAGTCACTACTCATGTGGACCCTACCCTCCACAAAAACAATACAAAACACTGTAGGCCACGACCACAAACACTAGGAAAAGTCCTATCTACCGAAACTGGGAGACATAAAAAAATACTGTAAGAAATTCTCTGTAGAAACTAAGACGCTATAAATAACATCACAGACAGCCTAGTTACAGAAAAAAATAAAACTTCACAAGTTACATATAATGTAGGCTCTAACTAGGCCACTTAATCATTTTCAAAGGCTAAACCCAAAGCCCGACTGCAACATTAGTGTTCATGAGGACAATTTGTCATACATCACTCTCACCTCGAGTTCAGCCACTTGATGTATGTTAAGGATGGATGTTTCCCCAGAGTTATTCATTAGCACGAGTTATCCAGAGATGCATGCAAGTGAGCGCACTGGAGGTGTTGATGAAAGTATAGGGCTTGGTGTGGAGGTGTTGATGGTGTTTGTTATGTGTATCAGTAATGCAGTTAGAAAGAGAAGCAGCTTAGAGTGAACGCCATTACTTTGAAAGAAGGAAATTAGAGAAAATTTTGCAAAACAGAAAGCAAAAGGTACACACAACACAGACATACAACTATTTGTGTATATCAGAGAGAGAAGATTACAGTATTCATAGGTTGCTAAACAGCTTTCCAAGCACATTACATCAGGATAAAAAAAAATTTAAAAAAATTAGAGAGCACATACATCCGCCAAAGCCAAGCAATCCTGCATGTCTTTTGTTTTCAAGTAGCTTTATTCATTTGTCTTGCACAAAACAGCTATATGGTTTTATTACCTGTTGTGTCAAATGATCATGTCAGCAGGATATAATTCATACAGCGTTGCAGCTTTCTGAATTGGCTCACTGCTATGTCACAACCTCTATTGTTATTGTGCAATTTTATTACTTGCATGTTGAAATACTGATGTAAACATTACTAAATGCAGCAGGTGCCATATGCACTGACACTTACTATTAATAATGTACAACTCTCTGTGTAAAAACGGATTCAGCATTCTCTTCCACCAGATCCAGATCATTATCTGGGTCATTATCAGATCCAGATCATTAACTGGATCTGCACTAAATCGTACAAATATAGACGTCAACACCATTAATGTGTCCGATTTTTTACATCATGATCCATACTGGCTCATGAATCAAGATCGGTGCAAATCAATTCAGTGCTCTCTGCTTAATCCTGTTTACATATAAACAAGCAGGCGCAGGTGAAAACATAACCTCCTTGGTGGAGGTAATGATGTTCTGCTCTGTTTGCCTCCAAGATTGTGCCGACGTAACCTGACACGCCAGATAGTTTGTTTACACAGAAACATCTGGGAAGGCTACATTGGAAACTGTTTGGAAAGGAGCAGGCGCTTTCAAAACAATACAAGGTAGATGATTGGATGAACCGTCTACCCATCACCAGCTATCACGTGCCAAATTCAACCAAAGAGATTCTGTATCCTTCCTACTTTTTTCACTACCAGCGGAGCCAGTTGGTAAATCAAACTCTTGCGAAAGTCTTTTCCATTTAAAAGAAACCTTCAGTGCAATTCTTTGCTCTCCTGCTTCTTCTTCTTGTTTTCATCGAAGAAATACTCTCCAATCCTGATATGACTGATGCTATAGCAGCATCTACACCAACCTTTTTTGGAGGCACCATTGTTAAAGAATAATCTCTTCTCGCCATCGTCACACCTGTAGCTGTCAGTTACTCCATCACACGACACTGAATACTGTGGTTCGGCCACGAGTGAATAGCTTGGAGCCCGACAAGATGGTTTCTCACTTGCATGAAATCCAGCTGCCTCGTAAGGTATTCCCTAGCACCTGAGAGCAAACAGCAGCAGGATAATACCCTCATACTTTTCAGTAATATAAACTGTTAACTTACTGGTTATAGTAGATGATGCCTTTGACACTACCATTAAAAATTTAGGCACATGGTTTAATAGATGTTGTCAACATGAAGTGGTAATTTGTATGTCTTTCTCACCTTTGGCATCTTCAGTGCTACATGCTCATTGCTGTGGAATATGTGCACTCCACCTTTAGAAATTATTCATCAGCTGACAATGTGTGAAATCTTGGTCTAAACTTTTAGAGAAAGTCTGAGAAAATAACCCTGATGATGTTACCAAGGCTTATCTTAGTTTAGGTTTGAAATGTCAACTTTTTTTTTTTTTTTATACAGAAAGTTTGACAGATGTGGAACTTGAGTGGCAGAGAGGGTTTAATAAAAGACCGCCAGTTACATTATGGGAAGTGTAGAATCCAGGGTTTCTGCAGCTTGACCCAAATTACAGAAGAAAAGTCAGGAGATGTTGGTCTGTAATGCTTTGATGTAAACACAAGAAATATACTAAATATCACCTTATCTTTTAACTTTGTCTGATGGGCCGTGATGGTCATTGCTGTTTATGCCAACTGCGCACCTCTGATTTTGCAAATGCTTATTGTTGTTGCCGTTGGAAATGTGAAATGCAACATTTTCCACTAAAGGATTTTCACAGGTAGAATCTGTGAGAGCAGCTTTCATGAAATGGGTACAGCTTGAGCTAGTATTCAAGTGCAGACACTGAGAGAAAGGACTGGTAAGAGGGAGCACCATGAACATGTTTTAGATCTTTACTTTTAGTACAGAGACATTAGTTAAGTGGTGGGGAATGGACAGAGTTGGACTTACTTTTTGAGGCAAGCACGTCCATAAGTCTCTAATCTATACAATATTCATGGAGTGACAGCAGTAGGAGAGAATGACACTGGTTTTAGCTGCAGCCTTGGCAGACACACCACAGAGGCGATCATTAATCATTTAGACTTCCCTACCACCGTGCTGTGCAGTAAAGACTTGATGTACAGGAAGTGCACATGACATTAAACTATGTCTATGTGTGTGTGTGTGTTTGTGTGTTTGTGTGTGTGTGTGTGTGTGTGTGTGTGTGTGTGTGTGTGTGTGTGTGTGTGTGTGTGTGTGTGTGTGTGTGTGTGTGTGTGTGTGTGTTTGTCTTCTCCAAAAAATACCCACTAACAACTATGAGGTGAACACAAAAAGCTGCAAGTATACGAATACAAAAAGTTTATACACACGCAACAACATCAGGTTTGTGTACAAAACTGCTGACATTTGGACAAACAAGCACAGGGGTTCATCACTGCACAATGCGAGCAGTTTTTTAAGAGGAGCGAAAGGTGGCTGACTGGGAACAGTAAAGAAAGAAACATAAAAGAGATGTAAGTGATCAAGGTTAGAAATGACAGCAAATGCCACAGAAGGCAGAGACACACACAAGAAGGGTAAAGATAAAGCGTCACAGGAGAAAGGTGAGGGGGAGAGCGAAAGTGAGAGAGAAGGAGGTGAGAGGCAAACAGAAAGTGACATTTGACATTTAAACCATCTTTAATGAGTCACCGAAGCTTTGTGCGACACAGCAGACGGGAGTGGGGATAAAAAATAATAAAAAAAACAACCAAAAACATGAACACAGAGAAGCTAACACCATCAATTTGTAAATATAAAAGCAACATATCATGTGGCCCTGAAGAACAAACAAAACTAACCACATAGCAGACATTTTCAAGAGTCCAACAGAAAAAAAGAAAATACAAAAAGATGAAGAAAAAAAAACAAAAAAAACAGAGAGACATTCCAGAGGGCACAGCAGAGACACAACACAAGCTGATGTGACCAACCAGATCCTGGCTGGCAAAGACAGATGCCCAGAAATAGCAGCAGCCTCCGCCTCGGGTATGCCCACTGCCCAGCCCCGCCTGCTGTGACATTACCTGCCTACCACCACATAATCATGACGAATCGCTCTGGGGCTTGCTGCCGACCGCAGACCACTCATGCCGTCAAACAATGACTGGCAATGGCAAACACCACCACAACATGCAGCCTCTCTCCCTTTATCTTCTGTCTTTTTTCTGTCATGGTGCTCTCATTTTTTCCATTCTTTTCCTTATCTCTGCCTCTCTCTTTCTCTCTAACATCTCACTTCCCTTCTGTGCCCTCTCCGCATTGTCTCTTCTCTAGCCCTCCTCTTTTCACCCATTCTTTTCTATTTTTTATTTTCCAATGCAACTCTGTCCTCCATCTCTTCTTTCAACTTCAAGTGAGGCAGTCACCAAAGAAAGAAAGCTGAAGGTTCAACACACTGAAGGACACTGAAGGTGACTTGTGTGAGCATAGCGCAGACAATATAATAACAGTTAACCACAGCTTTCCATAAGTGCAGGCTGCCGGCCGAACAGACGACCACTCATTTAAGCCCAGTCGGCTACTTTATTATATTAACATTTGATTCTAATAACATTGTTTTGATTTACAAGTTGAGATTCACTAGATTCAAGTATGACGACAGAGAAACGTCCATCTGTCCAGCCCCCACATGCTCTATATGAGTGTGTGTGTGTGTGTGTGTGTGTGTGTGTGTGCGCACACACTCAGCGGAGAGGTTGTGTTCTGTAGAGAGCAGGGAGTCGTCTTTAGTGTTTGACAAATATTAACAAAACAATTGACGACAAAACACGTTAAGACTAGAATTGATTGCAGAGACAGCAGACATCTTTGTAAGACGGGGCACATCAGAAAAAAACAATGGCAGCAACTTGACGATTTCGCGCAGTGAGCATTAAAAGGAATTAAAAAGGACCTCTGAAAGCATTTTTCCATACATGCCATAAAGACATTTATGGGCTTAATGAGTGAACAAATGAATGAATTATCTTTGTTTACGTCATGCTTTTTACAGCAGAGCCATCTCTAAGACACATTGACAAAAACACGATGTTGTAAAAGTAACAGGCCTATGTCACATGAGGAAAATGTAGCTATGTGTGGGATGAAATGCACAAGAAGCCCAATTCTCCTTTATAATAATTCACTACTTGTTTACAATCAGGTAGGCAAACTCATTAAAATATGCAATAATTAAGATCAGTGATTAAGATAAACCCCCCCCCCCCCCCCCCCCCCCTCCCCCTCCCCCCCCCCCCCCCCCCTCCTTTTCCACTGGCTACTCCATATCCTTGTGGAAAGCTTTGGTTTAATCTGATGATATTTCACTATTTCACCAAGTTGACTGTGTATGTGGGTAGTAAGTGAGCTCCAAGAGAATTTGATGGAAAATGATGTCAACTGCAATGTGAAAGCCATGACATAGTATGTCAAACCATATTCATCCTGCTCTGTACATCTAGTAATAAAACACAACTCAACACTTCAGACTGCAGTGGTTTTCTGGATGAACTACAATTCTTAGGCAGGAAAGACATTTATGTGAAATTTCATGGAATTGCCAGTATTTTCTTCACGGCATTTGTTTTCCACATCTCTCAGCATAAAAAAATTTGGGTGTTGAGGGTGCTACAAGGGGGAATTTGATAAATTTGGAGCATTATAGTTATACTTCCACAGTGTCATAAGTTAGAAAACTGTGGAGGGCATTTTCAGGATTTAATACCAAGTCAAGCCATATAACTCTCAGCAGTTTGTTATAATCTACCATGGGGATCCTGGTGGGAAAGAAAACATTGTTTATCATCATTTTTCTCATAAAATCAATATCTGACAACAGGGATGAATTACATATTTTGCAATAACAAATAGGGTAGCATCACTGGCTGGTATTTTTTCAAATCACCTCATTTCTCAAAGTAACGCAGAACTAAAAGAAGAGTCTGCTGAATATAATGATACTCAGAATGCCTATAAGAGCTGGTAAAATCCAAGATGGTGAATTGCTGTCACGACTTCCCAAGCAATTACCGGTGTTCCCCCTTCACTTTGCTCCTCCAGGCTACTGTCTAAATAAAGAAATGATGCTTGAGAGGCAAACAGCACCTTGAGAGGTAAACAGTGTAGCTCTTTAATATTTTATGACGCCTCAGCCTCGTTGCTACCAGTGTGAGCAATCCTACAGTTACAGTCATCCATGTGGGCAGGAAGAAGGAAGAGAGACAAAGGTCAGGGGTTAACAAGACGAGTAAGCTGGACATCTTCTCCCTGATTTGTCTCATACGCAAGCATCTGTCTGGTCCCTTGTGGAACTGCCATCTTGGACCACTCCACTCACAGCTGATCCCTATTACTGAGGAGGACAGCAGCCTTATTACAGAGGCTGAGAAGTGTGTGTATGTGTGTGTGTGTGTGTGTGTGTGTGTGTGTGTGTGTGTGTGTGTGTGTGTGTGTGTGTGTGTGCATTTAATTGTGCATGAGGTAAGGAAGGAGGAAGGAGGTGCATGGGCCATGGGGGGGAAAGGGCAGCTGTGGGAGAGATGGTATGAAGGAGGTAGGCAGAGAAAAAACACTCATGTCCATTAAGGGCAAACCAGCCATTACATCCCTAGCTTGCAAGCTCGGGGCTGCTAACAGGAGCACTTTCCTTTCTGATGACAACTCAAAAACAATTTTCTGGCCAATTACTTTAAATAAAGTATAATGGGTGAGCGGTCACGCAGGGAGAGAAGAGAGGAGAGGAGGGGAGAGGATTGATGATGTGTTTTAATACTAAAACATCCCAAACCAATACATCAGCAGTGTGATCAGTGCTGTCTTATTCACTTCCACACACTTTCATTCTGGCTATTTCATCTGTGATCCGGCCCTGCCCTCCAGCCTTCCCTCTGTCTCCACACAACCTCCTCTGGAGATTTGGATTTTCTCTTGTTTACTCTATAACTAAATACCTGTTTCCTGTGACATGTAATAAAGTGTAATCACAGGTTCAAAACACCACCAATCGAAGCACAGAAGGTGAATGATAACCGATTTTCAGCACAATGTAACAGGCTTTTAAATGACACATTCATCATTGCAATGTGCTCCTATTCGAACCATTGCTTTATAAATGTACAACATATTTCAGCAATACAGTCAATGTTGCCAGTGGAATAATGGTAAAATGAAAGCTGTAAAGTTTTTATTGCCAACAGAGTTGAATTTACTCATCCAATAATCTGGAAGAGAAAAGCACATTACTGAGTATAGTGTTCTGGTGAAGTAACTTAGTCTCAGGAGGATTTGAAGAGTATGTTGCCACAGCAAGGAGGCTGGCTGTTTCAAGCATTTCCTTGTTTTCAACTATCAAAAGTAATTTTTGCACTCCACTCTGATGTGTCAGTGTGGTGGCGCTGTCTTTTCAACTCAATACAATAAAGTTATTGTCTGCTTTTGAAGAAAATTGACTATAATTACAGAGGAAGTGCGCCACGGAGATATGTGGGGTGAACAATCTATACACAAAGCCTTGGCATTTTAATAGAAATTTAACAGTTCAGTCGTGGGTTAATTGTGACAGGTATAGACCGAAGAGGACGTCCTTACTTTAGATATGTCTTCTTGCTCGGCTTTTTGTTTGGAAGACAGTCATTTCTTTGATCTGACTTCCTTTGTCTCTTGAAAGACAATGCAAAAAAGTTTATTTAGCACAGAGAGGGAGTTATTTTACTGTCTCACAAAAACATAACACACAAACATATTTGTCCATTGTCTCTGTCTTATAAAAACAGAACTGACTGTGTTTGAGGGAGGGACAGACAAACACAGAGGAGGGACAAATGTCTGAATTTATAGACATTTATTCACCTTTCTGTTTAAAAAAAAAAAAAAATCTCAGAACCTAATTCAATAAATACTGAAAAGAAATCGGAAACACATCCACTAACTAAGTTCTAACTATAAGCAATAGCTTAAGAAATTATCTGTTCATGAATAAAGTTTCACTTAAACCAGTTACCACAAATACACACACACACACACACACACTGCATACCCTCAAAATACAAGCAAGTGTGAAAACTGTCTGCTGACAACTACAACACCCTCTTCTCAGTCCTTCATTGTCACCTTGTAGGAGCAAATATCACCTTGTATAAAGGAAGTCATTGTCAAATATGCATGTAAACTGGTGACAGATTTTATACATCTGAATGCACAAAGCCCTAACCAAACTCTCACTGATAAAAGGGATGTTTCTTTTTGAGTCTGTGATGACGAATGTCAATCGATTAACAATAATGAGCTTGAAAAACCCGGGTAAGCACCATTATCAGACTGCGCAAAAACAATGCTGAACCAGCACAAAGATTAATAGGATTTTTTGCTGACGGAGAACAGAGTTGTAATAGCAAAAGCTGTGGACTATGAATAAAATAAACAGAAAATGTCATTACACCAGAGTAAGTAAAAATTAAAACTCATCTGTTGTGACATGGACTTGATGGGAAATGTGGTTGTGCTGACACAAGAGTGGTGGGTGGTAAAATACTGCACATTCCTTAGGGACAAATATAGAAAGAGAGGAACTGTAGAGAGTGAGAAAAGCAGGGTGTTTGTGTGTAAGTGTGAGTTAAATAGCTTAGAGGAAAACTAACAGCAAGATGACCTCAACAGTCAAGTTTTGGTTGAAAGGTTGGATGAGCATGAAAGAAGAGTATATAGAGGAGGAGGAGCAAATGACTCTGAGGGCAACACCAGATCATATATCAAAAACACTGCAAATGGAAAAAACAAAGAGAAGCAGGGGAGTAAATTACAAAACAGAAATAGAGGTTCTGTTCTGACGCTTCCAAATTTATGGATGAGGGAAACGGGCAGTGTACTGGGTGACTCACAATCGCATGTACTCAGTGTAAATGGCCTCATAAGCCCTATGCCCAAAGTTCATCGTTCATGTGTAGACACACACAAGAAATCACACTACCAGTCAAAAGTTTCTGAACACCTGCATTTTTCCAGTAATTACTGAAATTTAGTGTAATGTCTCACTGTTTCTGAAATAACAACATAGAGCCAATAAAATAGCCAAATAAAAAGTAAAATAAATAAAAAAACAACATCCATCAGCTGAACATACTTGTAGCTTTCTTTCTACAATGGAATCTCTGTTGCAGAAGTTCCTACAAATGTCTTGCACTTGTTTGCTTTGCTTTTACCTTCTGTCCAGTTCATCCAAACCAGCTCCATGGGGTTTAAAGTCTGGAGACTGCGCTGATCTTCTGCCATGCGAAGCCACTGTCTGGTTCTGTTCTTCTAATGTTTTGGCTCATTATCTTGCTGTAGGATGAACCCCTGACCAACCAGTCTGTCTTCCTTTGTTACATCTCTTTTCCTCACCATTCTGATAGAAATCTACAGTACTACTTCCTCCTGTAAAGATGTCCTAAAAATCCATCAGAGGATTAAGTCTGTGGAGAATATGCATGATTCTAGGGGTATAACGTATGTATTTTTTATATAGAGAAGACACTTGTTCATGGACATGACTGTGTTTGTATTTAGACTTCTGCAGCCAAATGAAATACACTCTATGCTTTTCACTGAACTAGAGAGTGATTTTTCTTGTGCCTTTATATTTCATATATAATGAAAACTGATGAGCAAGGGACGAGGTGAGCAGAACAAATAAAAGAACACACCACACATTAGAAGAAAGAAGTATGGTGTTTTTGCACTTAAATACAAATTTTAAGGGCCCAGCATTTTAAAGAACAGAAAATAAACCAGTTTCTCTTATTCCCACTAGCCTCTGCCCATCATTTTTAATTTAATAACAAACATCTCCACACAAGAATATTTCAAAAGAAATACTGCCCATTTCTCATTACAGCATATAATTATTTATTTTATAACTTTAAAACTTTGCCAACTTCAGTGTGGATTCATTAAGTATGTCAGGCACATGTTTTTGTGCCTGACAAGACTTTAATCAAAGAAAATGTATTCCTTTGCTACTCCATCAAAGAGGTCATCATTTTTCAGGAGAAAATTATATTAGGAAATTATGAAAACAGAGTTAAATACAATTTCTGCCAAGGTAGTTTTGACAAAAGGATTTTGACAGATATATGCTCTGTTCTTAGGCAAGAAAATTAATCTACTTTTAATTTGCCTGTAATACAAATATTCATTACTTTACAACATAACATCACATTATAAATGTAATCTAAGCCCAAGAAGCATGAAGCACCTAATTAGCAGGTGTCTCAGGTGGGCCTCTTGATACTTCCTAAGTTGCTAAGATGGATTTTTCTCAAATACAACACACACACACACACACACACACACACACACACACACACACACACACACACACACACAGGCACAGCACAGCAATGCCACTTAAGAACACAGTTACACTTAACTACATCATTTAAATGAGACAAAGTAAGGAAGGGCAAGGGGATGGAGAGCAGAGAAAGAGGACAAAAGAGGAGATGTGAAGGGCAATGGCAGAGGTGAAGACTTTCTCTGTGTAGTGAGGTGAGGCTTAAAACATGCAGCTTTACAAAGGAAGGAGAAGATGAAAATATGAACGTGATCAGAGAGGAGAAACAGGGATATTTGCACTGACACACACACTCACACACACACACACCTCATATCTTATGTTCTGCTGCCAGGAGGGGAATAGCGAGGCAAAGTCAATGACACAGACACAGACAGGTGGGATGATATAGAGGGAGAGTCATAGAAGAAGAAACAGGAAGATAGACAGAGAGAAACAGAGATAACTCTACTGACGGATGATTCATGAAAATTAAAACCTTTCTTGTTGAGGATATGCTTTCATTTTCCCTCCCCACTGCGATCCCTTTCTTCCTGAGCAGCGAATGTAGCTTCAGGTACACCGATTGCATGAGTCTGTACATGCATGCAGATGTTGCATCAGCAACTCACCGGACTCAGGATGAACATATTTTATGAAAAGGGAGGATGGTTTTATTCTGAAAGAATAAAGAAAAGGAACAGTGATTTGCCTGGTCTTCAGTGGCGTTACTAATATTCTCTGAGTGTAACCCCAACTCATCCGTCTTAACACAAGGTACAACATACGGCAACCATCATATCAAAAAGCATTGAATCCCAAAATAATAATACATTCTCTAAATAATTCCATTTAAACATAATTAACTATCATCATCATTAAACTATTAAATTAGAATTCCAATAAACATAAAATTGGCTTGGCTGAATTATTAATTCTAACACATGAAAAGGTATTAAAACTCCAGATACAGAAACGGATACAAATTAAACAAATTAAACAAAAGAATACAAATTATTTTCTAGAGGTTTACTAACTACTAAAATCAACCTTAGTTACTGTGTTGTCAACAGCTTTAATCACTGAGGAGCTAGGTTAGCAGAGATTAGCATTAGTAAAGGAGTTTGTTGCAGTTACCTAACGTTACAGTTCCCTCGCCACTGACGGGAATGGCACTCAGTAGAGCGCATACCTCTGCCAAGGCAAAACAATCCAACATACGTCTGTGAGATCCAAATTATACTCTGGATCTGCACCAAATTGAACAAAGGCATAGATCTCAACACCATAATTGATTTTTCACATCAAGATCCATGAATTATTCCCTGAGAAATTGACGAAAATGTCAAAAACTGCTATATCTCACAATGTTTAGCAAAGTGAAACATTACTGGATCCTGGAAACAAACAAACAGACTTGATATATCGATATAGTTTGATGTTGCGTGTCTTCCATAAAGCAGTGCCAATGTTTGCATCCCTCCTCTCTCACACCCTGCCCCCCACTCTCCCTCTGCATCTGCCTGCAAACATGGCCCCACTTGCTCACAAGTTCTCCTTAAACATGGAAGCAGACACAGCGCTGATGTGAAGAAGACCTCAATTATTTGGATTTTGTTGAAAGTAACTGAAGGAGCATTCCCTGAGATAAGCCTATTTTTTTCTTTTTTTTATAAAAGCTACTTAATGTAATTTTTCATTTACATCTTTTTCAGCTGTAATTTTCAAACAGGAAAGGAACCATTTTATTTTGATCATAATCTGTTTCAATAAAAGTGTTTGTGACATCTCACATGTGACTTACAACTGAACATTTAGCCCACTAATATACACACACCACCATTCAGCAAAACAGATACGATTTTTGGTCCATATCATACAGCCCTAATGAGAAATGCATTAAATTGAAAGTTGTGGTACAAGAGATACAACAAAAGACACAAACTGAATTGCACATACTGTTTTGCAAACAACACATAGCCACAAGTGAGTATGTAAATGCCACTATGCCACACAGACATGACTCCAAACCACAGAAAGTCTGTCCTTCTTGTCTCTTTTTCACACATACACAAACGGTTATTGTTCTGTCTCCTCTCAAGGTATTCTTTTGTTGTCTTAAAAATGATTTCTTCTTCAGTCACACACTGAGTCGGCTTGTAGGCAAAGCATTAGAAGACTTAGAAGAATTTCCTTTGGCATGATTTGCCACAGCACCTGTGATGTTACACTATGTAGTTTCACTTTGTAGCCCACCTCTCCAATATTCACCCAAACCTGTAAAACATCTCCAGAATCATATCTCACGATGGAAAATACATGGCTCTTTCATGGTTTCTACGGGAGGGAATCAGAAGCAATAAAAAAATCAAATATAAAAGCCATTTCAAAGCGTATAGTGAGGCTTTGGAGTGACTATACAAGAGACCCACACAGGACAACTTGAAAGCGAGATGAAGGAGATGACTCAATCGAGTTCGGGGGTAACATGAAAAGAGCTTTGTGTGTGTGCGTGTGTGTTTTTCTGTGTGTGTTTCCTATATTATATTTGGTTGGAATTGAACACACACTACAATGTTAACACTTTTTATTAGGTGTACAAATACACAGCAGGCTAATAAGTTTGTATTAGAATTATAATTAAAACAGTGCGCAGTGGTGCATGTCTTCATAACTTGAGGCTTTATCACGAGTCACAACAGACTGCGGTCTATTGTTTAATAAAGGATTGCTAGGCCTGTGTGCATAGAGACAATAGATAACACTTCAATGACACCAACTCATGGGACACAGTCAAAGCACAGTGCCTCAGTTTGGTCTGTAAGTTGCTGTTGAACATTACTCTATTCAACCGAACTCTGACTGAGAGGAAGCCATTTTAAATATTGGTAGTTTTGTGTGCTTATCTGAAAACTAAATAAATATCTCACTTTAAGAGAAGATTTTCCAGAAACACAAACCCTCCAAAGAAGTTCAGAGGTATTGAACCTCCTCCTTATTTGCCCTGGAATCTGCACTTGCTGCCAAAACTAAGGTTATTTTTCTGTGTTTTTACTTGAATGTCAGAAAGGGGCAAATATGCTAAATTTAAACAACTGAATCACTGGGCCTCTTTGGTAAAACTGATATTAGATTTTACTTGAGATTAAGAAAGGTCTTTAAGAGAAGGTAATGAAACTAATAAAATTATATCTGGAGCGACAGCAGTCATATATTAAATAATGAGGAAAATCAATGGAGGCCACAGAATTATAGTTAGAATAAACTTGTTTCATGTTTCCTTGGGCAACAAGGAAAAACTAAAAGAATCTTTCATAAATGAAGTCTGTTGACACTGTTTTATATTTGTAACCACACACTGCTGGTAAATATTTAACAATACAATTGTTCTTGACTTTGTCTTTACAAAAGTAGAACATCTACTTTTTCTTGTTTGTTTCTGTCACTTCTCCAGTGTCTAGGAAGGAATGTCAGTTTTCCTTCAGTTATTATACACTATGGAAATGCAGATACAAAATGAAGGTCACAGCAAGTAAAGGAGAGTAGAAAACAAGCAAAGTACAACCGCAAAGTATCTGTTACTACATGTATCACAAATGAGCTGCAAAACTGAATTTGACAAAAAAAAAAAAAATGCTGTCCAAGAGACAATTCGAAGCGTGGCTGCTGAAGAACTGACTGCTCGATGACCCACCACTTCTGAAACACTTCCAGCAAATGTTTCAATTGCAACAGAGAATGATGAATTAAGTAATGCTTCCCCCTGGCATTCTTCAGCTAGGCTCAGACTACAGGAGTTTCAAAACTCTAACCCATTTTGAAATTGGGTCAAATCAGGAGAAATTTAACAGATTATCTTCTCGATAATCTCAAACATGCACACACTACAAGATTTGAAAATAATGGCGCATTACACACTACAGGATATTATTAAGATTATTCTGCCAGAGGGGGCAATTAGGGAGCAATGCAATACCTCACATGATCTAATCTCACGTGATCTCACAGGGGAGCAGATGTTAACAAAAATGCTATCTGGGGTACAACAATTTACTCTATCAGTATTAAATACTATGCAGTGACAAAAAACAACAGCAGAAGCGTAAATGGGTCTGAATGAGAAAACATTTGCGGGTTGCGACACGGTGAACACAGGTTGTCTATTCTTCAGCAAGAACTGGAGGTGAGATTTTAACTATAAATTTTAATATCCGTCAGCAGTAGTATGCTAGCTATCATCATCATCATCATCATCATCATCATCATCATCATCATCATCCATCCAACCATCCTGATTTAAAATCCTAAATATCAAACACGTTTCAAATATCTCTATCAGAGTGGCCCCCAATGAGTCTGCGAGCAGTTCAACTCTTGTAGTCTGAGGTTTCAGGGGGAACTGACTAACCCATGCATGCACCCCCAGTCTTTTTATGTTGTAGGGCATCCGGCCCGCCAAAGCAATTGGAGTGGCCCACTTAACAATCCCAGACAATCCCTCTAAACATTTTTATTAAATTGCATTTTCCTATCATAACGTCATAACATATCCGTACTTAAAAGGTTGGCATTCTAATTAAAATTGACCATAGTTATGAGCTATTTATAGTTAATAATGGCTCATCTTCACCTCCTCACACAATGGTATATTCTGACGTGACTTTGATCGAGACCGAGCCAGCGTCAAGCTGCAAAGTTCTGAGGTGGGAATCTGTCATGAAGGTGGTTGTGTCCTGCATAAACTTCATCAGAGCAAACGGACTTAAACACAGGCAGTTCCAAGCCTTTCTCTCCGAGCTAGAATCAGCCCACGGAGACGTGCTTTACCACACTGAAGTCCACTGGTTAAGCCGGGGCAGAGTTTTGAAGCGCTTTTACGACCTGCTACCCGAAATCAATGCCTTTCTCCTAACAAAGGGAAAAACTGTCCCAGAGCTGATCGACACAGAATGGAAATGGGACCTTGCCTTTATTAACAGATGTGTCAGAAATTTTAAACGGCCTCAACTTGCAGCTCCAAGGCAAGGGAAAACTAATCTGACATGTATTCCCACATCAAAGTATTTGATCTTAAACTAGCGCTGCTTATTGGACAGGTGCAAAAACCAGACTTCACCCATCTCCCTGCTACTCGAAGCCTCTCAGCTGAGAAACCGGCGGTCCCGTTCCCAACCGAGAAGTGCAAGGACGCACTGGAAACACTGAGGGCGGAGTTCGGTGTGCGGTTCCGTGAGCTTCATGTCCACGTTAAAGAAATCCGCACATTCCAGAACCCTTTTGCTGCCGACATTAACGACACCCTGCCTTCTCTTCAATTTGAGCTGGCTGAGTTGCAGACCTGTGATGTGCTGAAAGACGTATTCAGCCCCAACAGTCTGATCAAGTACTATGCTGCCCTCCCAAATGAGACCTACCCCAACATAAGAAAGCACGCAACAAAGATGTCCACAGTTTTTGGGAGCACATATATCTGTGAGCAAACTTTTTCACACATGAAGCTGATAAAAAATCCGACGAGATCAAGTCTCACAGATCAACACCTGCATCAGTCTCTGAGACTGGCTGTAACTGGAATGGAACCTGACATCGATCTCCTCACCAGTCAGAAGCAAGCCCACAGCTCACACTGATATGGTAAGCCTACTGATTTCAATAGCAATAGATATTAAAAAATGTCATTATAGTAATGCTCTTTTTATAGGCAACATGTTCTACCTGATTCTGACCACTATTCTGTATTAATATTATTTCACTACCTGTAAAGACAGAACACTTACCGTTTGTTAACTCAACTGTACCTGTTACAAAATCACATCACCTCATTCTTACTTGAACATTACCATCAGTTTGTGTTGTTATTTTCTATAAAATAAATGGAGTATCTGTGGTACTTCAAATAAACACATGTGAAGACTTTTTATTACTTTTTTTTGCAAATCAACAGGTGGTGCCAAAGCCAAACGAAGGGCAGCTACAACAAATTATCATTGTAATCTCCACAATAATACTGGTTGTCACCCTGGCCCATATCATTTCCTGTTATAGACTAACCTCGGCCCCCCATTTCAGAAAGGAAAGTTGATGTGGCCCCCACTGAAAAAAGTTTGGGGACCGCTGGTGTGCACCTCAGCATATGAGAGATACCCATGGCGGCCTTCGAAGGGAGCGACTCAGAAGGCTGGGGCTGACATATGTTACTCAGACGTGACGAGCCGAGTCCTAGACACCCAATTTGTGGACTTTTGAGTTTTCATCCAAGCCTCGGAGACGTTTAACGAGGCATCTCTCGAAGGGAGTGACTTAGAAGCCTGGGCTGACATATATTTCTGCTGACGAGCCGAGTCCGTAGACACCAAATTTGTGGACTTTTCAAAAATTATTATTTGGATATTAAACACAGAATTTAACCGTGTCCCCCGGAGCATATGAGAGACCGCCCATGGCGGCCCTTCGGGAGGAGCGACTCAGAAGGCTGGGGGCTGACATATGTTTACTCAGCCGTGACGAGCCGAGTCCGTAGACACCAAACTTGTGGACTTTGGACAAACTTTTCCGTTGTGACATTCACACTAGTCTTAATGGTGTGCACTCAGCATATGAGAGATGACCCTGGTGGCCGCCGGCCCGCCGGCGCCCCCCCCCCCGACAGCATTGCGCCCAGCAAGCAGAGCTAGCCGCCTGGCGGCCCGCCGGCGCCCTCCCCCCCGGCACAGCCATTGCGCCCAGCAAGCAGAGCTAGCCGCCCGACGGCCCGGCGCCCCCCCCCCCCCAGCACAGCCATTGCGCCCAGCAAGCAGAGCTAGCGGCCCGGCGGCCCACCGGCGCCCCCCCCGGCATTACCATCAGTTTGTGTTGTTATTTTCTATAAAATAAATGGAGTATCTGTGGTACTTCAAATAAACACATGTGAAGTCTTTTTATTACTTTTTTTTGCAAATCAACAGGTGGTGCCAAAGCCAAACGAAGGGCAGCTTCAACATTTATCATTGTAATCTCCACAATAATACTGGTTGTCACCCTGGCCCATATCATTTCCTGTTATAGACTAACCTCGGCCCCCCATTTCAGAAAGGAAAGTTGATGTGTCCCCCACTGAAAAAAGTTTGGGGACCGCTGTTGTAGGGTCATGGTTTGGGAAAGGTGGTCTCTATTCAATTCTTCCTGTCCCTTTCTCTGTGTCTCTAAGTCTCTCGGTGTCTCATACATTAATGTTCCTAAAGCATACACAGAGGAAATAATGAAAAAAAATGATGATGAAATTATTATAGAGAATCCACATGCACATTATAGAAGGTTTAAAAAAGGAAGGTGTCTCCTTTTTTGCCTCTTTCCTCTCCCATTACCGTTTCTCTTCTCTCACTCCTTCTGTCTCCTCTACAGCACCATGTCACTCATTTACCCACATTTGGCCACCTGGCAAAGCGTCAAGGGGAAAATATGTGCGTGTCTTCATTAAGAAATAAAAAAGGGTTTACTCAGATAGTTTTAAAGTGTAGTGTCCAAGTGTGTGACTGTGTGTGTGTGTGCATGCATTAGTCAGAGAACAGGGGGAAGAGAGTGAGTGTCTCTCAGAAGTCAGCGCTGCATGCAATGTTTATCCACCACATATTGAGCAGTGCTGACCAGAAAGCCCCACCGGGGCCATTGGACCAGCTGGTGTTATAGTGGCGCAGACACAGCCCTAAACACAAACACCTCTCTCTCTCTCTCTCTCTCTCTCTCTCTCTCTCCCCCCCCCTCATACACACAACAAACACTCATTCTCTCATCACCATACATACATCATGGTATGGCAGCCCTTCCATTTCACTCCTCTCCTTCACCTTACGCCTCATCAGACATATTATAATTAGCCGTGCTGAGTAATTAACATCCAAATTAGGACGTTCATTTGCATATCTGCTTTCATTTGCATATACTTCCAGCAGCACACAGACCTGACATTCCCCCACACACATATAAATGCCAGTACAAAGTCTTTTTTCAATACAATGGCCTACCATCACAACACATGCACACATGAGTTTTTGCACACATATATCTTATATCTCTATATCTATCACAATGTCTTCTTCTTTGCAAGCCATTAGGAAACAAAAACTGAAAGAAGAGAGAGGGGCAGAGGTGGAGAGGTGAAGGAAAGCTGGAGCTGGGGTAGGAGACAGAGCAAATCTGGGCAGGCTACAGGAGGGAGGGAACATAAATGGAACTGAGGAGGGGGTCAGTAATAGAGGTACCCATGATACAGTGAGAAGGTGACACTCTCCAGATGAGAGAAGGCAAAGTAAGACAGAAAGAAGACTGCCTCACCATTAATACATCTCACTTAAGACCATAAAACTTTAGAATTGAATCCATGGCTATGGAGAGAGAGCACGCAGCAGCTCTGGAAATCAGACTGATGGCTGTTCAAGCTTGGAAAAAGAAGTGAGAAGGAGAATGACGAAACACTTCTCTCTCTCTCTGTGACATTTGCCCTCTGAATGCCATCAGCTCAACGGAGCGGAGCAGCAAAGAGTGATGCAGAGTCAAGGGAGGAAGAGAAAGAGAGCAAGAGGGGGGAAACACAAGTGAGAAGATAGAGAAAAAAGAATAGAAAGGGCATGAATGACGGTAAAGAGGAAAACAACGTCAGGACGGGCAGAGCAGTTCCTGCCAGACATTGTTTCACCAGTCATTGCACAGAAGAGGAAAACCTGAGTTATGCCTCTGCGTTCCACATCGCTTTCACGATTTATGTTCCGGCGAGGATAATGCAGCTAGACGGCTCTGTTGAAAAGACACCCATAAATCTGATCTTGTTTTCGATTTTTTTTTCTCTTGTTCTTTCTTTTTCAGCGCCCCTCAAATCCTCTCAGTCTGTGTTCTTTGGCATTCATCTGCTCTGGTCTATGTCCCGACTTCTTATGTAAAGGTATTCATCAGCAAGCCTTTGTCTCATGTATATACAGTATTCTGCTGTGCTTGTAGAGCTTGTAAATACAAGATCTACACACACAAATAACTCCCTCTCTGCGTCTCTCTAATGCAGCAAGGCAACATCCACCCAGCACTGAGGCCTTGATCTATTCCTTTTCAAGCATTAAAAGAAAATGGCTTTACATAACAATACCAGGTCTTCTCAAATCTTAGCACATGACATTGACTTTTTACTGAGTTGAAGCCAATTCAACCATTACATAGCCAATAACAATCGTGGACAAATATATATATATATATATATATATATATATATATATATATATATATATAAAAACAAACAAACAAAACAGAGTCCACACATCACATTCACCTTTGAAAATTGAATGAGTCATTGAAGTCTCTATGGAAAATAAGAGTTAATCTAAACCTAGTTAGCCTTGCTTCTGGCTCTTGGCCATATGGAGGTCTTTTAAAAACAGGAAAAATAATGATAATGTTTGGTTGAGCACAGACAGCCAGTCAGCCCAGCACTCTGACTCCAGAGACCCAATTAATACCACTGTAAACCACAGCTGCCCTTCACAGGCAACACCAGTCTGTGCTGAGTGCGCGTGTGTGTGAGTGTGAGAGAGAGAGAGACAGAGAGAGAGAAAAAGAGAGGGAGATGTAAGGGTATCACAGGGTGAGGATATGATTGAATACAACACCCTGACCATGGCTGCCCTCCCCGCGCACTAATCGATTATCATAGACAGAAATCATCTTCAGATCACTGGCCAAGCAGCCAATCATGACCAGCAACATAACCGCTGATACCCTCAATAAATGTCGTGTTTATGGTGCTAATCATTTCAAAAGCAACTGGGGCATGTAGGTTTCCTCTGAGCCATAACATTATGTGGAGAAGAGTTTCCCAGTAACCCCTTTAAGGCTGACATAAATACTCGTCTCCTGTGTGAATTCCTAGCATGTTAGTCAAGTTAAACTGTGGTGAGTTATGTCTATCATAAGAGCTGAAATGATTAGTCAATTAACCAATTGCACATGATAATCGATTAATCGTTTTAGTCATTTTTCAAGTTAAAAGATCAAAAATGTCTTCGTTTCAGTTTCTCATTTGTAGCGATTTGCTGCTTTTCATTGTGTTATGTAATATATGAATCGAGTATGAAATGGGTTTCTTTCACAATTTTCTGTCATATCTTAAACAATTAACTGATTGATCCATATTGGAAGATCCTTCATTGCAGCCCTATCACATTAAAAATACCTTTCGTTAAAACAAAGATGTAACTTCCTACCAAACTGAACACCTGTCCCGTTAATTACCCTGCCTGCCATTTCGTGAACCCGTTAGTAAATAGTTCTCACCAAAAACAACAGATAATTAACGTATTGAATATTCAGCAGAACTTCGCTTAAAACAGCCAAAAGAAACACATAAAGGGATACGAAGTTGTCGGACAGATCATTAACGCTCTCCTTGCCAACTTGTGCAACTCAGACGCGAAATAGCAGACAAACATTTCGAAGCCAAGTTGATTTTTTTCCATTTTTTTCTTTTGCAGGTGCCTACCTTTTCCGCCGAGAGCGCAGGAGTGGCCCCAGATAAGCCAAAACAGCAAAAAAGGGACCCCGAGTGTCTGCATGGTGGTCGAGCTTTGTGGGTGATGTCCTCCCGTCCTCTGCTCTTCTCAAATCCTGGATCACCTCCCTTGCGCGAGGATCTTCTCAGCTGGCCGGGCGCGCGAGGGGTTGTCGGTAGGTCGAGAGACAGTCACTGAGTACTGTCAGGAAAGAGAGAGAGAGATCGGCAGAGACTGACGTTAAGGCAGCGTCAATAAAACTATATTTCCTGTTAGAATTTTTCAAAATAAAACACAATCGACTTTTAATGTTGACAAATACCAAATAAGAGTACCACAACCAGGCTGCATTTATACACGATGAAGAGTAATTACTTTTAAATACATGTTTTAGTTATTATGGGTGCCACGAAGCACGTTTACTTCAAGCTTGACAAATTGTACTTTTATTTTGAAGAATAAAAGTATCCTTTTCGCGCATTATCTGCCTTTATTTGGCAAGATTGATGTAGTAAGAGGGAAGGAGCAAGTGATGGGCAGGAGGGGATGTATAGGGAGGGGATCTCTCTGAGATGAGATTGAATGTGTTGGTAGTTTGGTGTTATAAAAGGGGGAAGGATTGTTTTTTGACACCCCAGGAAAGGGTTGCTGCCACCGAAAATTTGCTGCCAGTGATTGCATTCCTCTACAGGAATATAACTACAGTAACTCATTCAATTTGATAAATCCCAAGCTACTATGAGGTAGGACACCAGATGTTTACCACATCCCTTATCAGTGATTTATTATGGGAGCTATGGGATCACAATGCCATGAGCACAGAGGGAATACTAATTCTCCCATGATTCAAGTTCAACACATGAAACAGCTTCAAAATCAGTGATTCTGATTTCTTTTACTGTTCCCGTGTGAGCCCTTAAATTTATACAAATCTGATTCCATACCAACAACCCCCAGGTTGACTACCATCGTTCTAAATTACCTTCACACTAACATTTGCTTGGCATTTCCTCATAATACTTCTTAGATCAGATGATGTCCACCTCCTGGCCTTTTAGGTAGGCTACTCAGATTAGTCAGCAATTCATGTGTGTCCTCAAGGTAGTGTATTTGCTGTTACCCTCAATTAATTGCCTGTGTAAGTTAGGCTACATTTGGGGAATGTAAAAATTTAATTAAGGAGTAACACCAGCAGTGGATTTTTGAATGTTCTTACAGCAACATTCCTTTCATAATCGAATGAAGCAGCTGCTACGCTATGATGTGTTTCCAGCTGTATCCTCCTAACAAGAGCCCGAACAGCGCAGCTATACTCCCCCTCACAGATTTGAGTCTTTCAGTTTTCACCCTGTGGCAGAATCACTGTTTTTCTCTAACGGCCGTATGTTCTTCAATTATTCCCCCATGTTTCTTCTTCTGTTGAGTGTGGGTGTGTGTTCTGGGGATTAGAGGGAGCGGGCAGACCTCAAGTGAGTTAAGAGGATAGCAAAGATAGAGCACACACACGCATGCACACACACACACATGCATATGCAGACAAACATATGCAGGACCACATTTACATGCACACGCAGTCACACACACATACTCCCAATTGGCTGTTTCCATGGGTGGTGGCAGCTAAGTTACAGCAGAGCAGTGCCAGGGGAAAGATGCAGTGCAATGAACACCCTTTGTCCCTCTACCTTTGGTCAAGCCCTTAAGTAAGCAATCATTCAGGACAGGGGACAGAATTAGTAATTCACTGGGGAATCACAAAGGTATTGTTATATTACTGACAAATTTTAACATTTCACTCAGGCTTATAGGCTAGTTGCCTTTTTTACTTTTTGTTTTTCCAGTATCTACAGTATTCTCCAGCCAGCCCAAACAGTTTATGACTGCTAAATTATTCATTTCATCAACACTTTCATCATTATCATTAAAGCACAGGATCCTCACCATGATAAGAACTTTAATTTTGTGAAGAATTTACTTTAAAAAAAGTACATAAGTTACAAATGTTAACCAGTGATGCCATCAGAACACACCATCTACACCTAGTTGTCACTGGCATCTGACTCTTACAAGTCAAAATTAACTAGATTAACTAAATGTTTCTGTAGTATTATCTGCAAAACAATCCAAACCAACAATGTTCCCCAGAAAAGTAACCTAGGAGTTGTTTTTCTGTCTATCTCCACAAATTCTGGTGTTGCTTCACAGATTATTGGTTAAGACAAACTTTTTTCTGCTGGTATGAAAGGCAGTTGTGGATTTTAACTGGTACAGACTGAGCAGCCAAATGAATAACAAGTTTTAGCCAAGAAATATGATGGTATTTGTCAGCTTGTTTGCTCACACACACAAAAACAGGCACACATGCACACAATGGCATGCAAAAGGAATGCTCTAATGAAGATTTCAAATGCAAAAGGCCTCTGTAATCCATGGTTCATTGTTAGGTTTAACACTGACAATTACAATATTTACTATACTAAAATAGATACAATTGTGAATGACATCAGGTTCTTGTTTATGCTTGCAGATCCAGCATGCATGCTTGTGCAATTCCTGTTGCCATTATTGTCCTCATTGGACAGAGTTGGGTTTATTGTCTAGTCTCTGAAATGCCATCACATTCATATGAACTTTCACATTCTTTTAAAGTTATTCTTGTTCCTGTACAACAAAGCAGAGTAATCAGAAAAGCCAACTGCTGTACAGCCATTTGGAAATCAGTTGCCACCACAGACAGTCAATTAGTGTTCGACAAAGCTTCTCCTTTTCATCTGACAAGCAGTTAACAGTGGAATGAAAGGTTACCAGGAGCATGTAGGTGTGTGATGCTGCATCACTATAAAGGTCAAATTATGATTATAGTAGGTTTCTTCTGTTCTGGAGAGATATTGTCCTCACCCACAGAGACACAAGAACGTAGTCAACTAAAGCTCACTGTAATATTATAATACAGGTATCAAACATGTAGCTAATGGCAAGGATGTGGAGCACCTGCTGTGTGTCATAACAAATATTTGCCAGCAGCTTGTTCACTGTATTTCAGTACCATGGAGAGCTCCGTCACTTTAGTCACACTCATCTTCTTCCATCAGGGGTCGCACTTCAGCCAGGCTTTCTCTGCGGAACCATCGAGCAACAGCTCCTTAGATCCAGGGAGCGGAGAAAGTGTGACACACTTACCTAACACCAACAATGTGAAATGAAGGTAATGTAATTATCATCCCTACCTTGACTCGCTATGCATTTTGTAATATGAACGTCTGAATGAGCTACTTCAGTTTCATCTATGAGTCGTATGTTTGTCGATTTGCACGTAGTTACATCCGCTAGGCTAATTAATGTTAGCCGCTTGTTCAATGTCAAGGCTAAGTTTACTTAATATTGGTGGGATATGAATGCTCTCCTCTGACTTCAGTTGCACTGTAACAACTGTCGAAATAGCCTGAGACCAACCTATGAACTTCAAACTACAGTGGGGAAGACGACAGTGTGAGTGCGTAGCTGCACCTGTTACCAGTGAACCTGAATGAACATAACCTGGATTCAACAAAAACTCCGGTCTCACAC
Organism: Seriola dumerili; assembly: GCF_002260705.1. Lineage (NCBI taxonomy): Eukaryota > Metazoa > Chordata > Actinopteri > Carangiformes > Carangidae > Seriola > Seriola dumerili. The sequence continues at coordinate 4,044,713 of NW_019174481.1, forward strand.
AGGACGTTAGTCGTGATTTAAAGAGACACGAACACATGCAGCGCTGCATGTTTTTTTGTCACACCAGGTCCAAACATACAAGCCTGAAGGTTTTTTTAAGTGCAGTTTGTTTATTGTCTGCTTTATCTGAATACATCAAATGCTTACAGTAGATGAGAAATGACCCTAATACAAAAGCTCATTAGGAATCCTGAAACAATAATGCAATAGATACAGTACACAGGACACTGTAATACAGGATGTGTTGGCTTGTTCCTCCTGTAAGGATCAGGGGAGGATGGTCTGTCTTATCTTTTGCAGGCTCAAGGTTGTCTTTGGAGCCCAATATGTGTGGTGCAAACCTTTCCACACTTGGGAGAAGGAAAGTCTTGGGCTGGTGGTGTCTGAAGGGCAGCCTGCTCCTTCCTTCTTTTCCTCTTCTCCTTAGCAGTTGCTTGTCTGTCTGTTTCAAACTGGTTTTTGAAGCGCTTTCTGGGGACCCCTCGATTACACTGCACTGAAACATACAATCTGATGGTAACATGATGAAAACATGTCAGGGGTTTATTATATGAACAATGTTATATCTAGTCCAGAGGACATAAAGCTAACCAACAATTTATTTGATTTATCTCAAAAGTTGGCTGGATACCTGCCAGAGGGGCTGGTTGAATCAGCTATCTCTTTAACAAATGTGTACCATCAGCTGAACAGTGGCTGGTGTTAATTTCCCTCTAGGCTCCTTACAAACACACATGTAGACATTAAAACAAAGTGCCACCGCAGCTGGTTCCCTCCTCCAGTGTCTGACTCGGGTAAAATGTCGCCACATTTTTTCTTGCCAGTGTTAAGTACATTGGGTGTCTTGGTGATAAATGGGCAGAGAATGGAGGCGCAATGGGTTTACCTCTCACTAGGGCCACCTATACTAATGCTGTACTCATACATTGTAAGGTGCTTTGGGATAAAAACTCACATTAAAAGACAAAGGCATTGTTAAGGTTAATGTAACTAAGGCGAACCTCTTCAAAATGCTACAACATGGCTCTAGGTAATTAAAAGTACAGAATGACTTAGTTACCTATAGAATATTCTACTTGCTGTCTTCCCTCAGTTCTGTCACCTTTGTGTCCCATTGTACGATTCCCACAATGTTAATAACTCTTCCTTCTGCTTTCCTCCAAGGTTCTTTGACCATGGTGTGAGAGGATAAACCAAAATGGCCAACCGCTGTGTTCCACTAGTTTTGTTAGCCTGCGGCTCCTTTAATCCCATCACTAACCAGCACATGAGGCTGTTTGAGCTGGCCAGAGACCACTTGCACAGCACAGGTCAGATCCGGACATCGCAAACACTGTGTGAATTTAGGATTAAGGATAAATAAAAAGATGATATACTTAAGAACAAACATTATCATTTTGAAAAGCTGGCTCTTTGTGTGTTTAATTTTATTGTCTAGATATAGACGGGTGACAAATTAAAAGAAAAATCAACATAAAGTGTCTTATTAAGATATTGGGGCCACCATGTGCTGCCAGAACATCTTCAATGCACCTTGGCATTGATTCCACAAGTCTGTGAACACTACAGGAGGGATGAACACCGTTCTTTCAGAAGATATTCCCTCATTTAGTGTTTTGATGGTGACCCCTCATGCCCAATAGATGGGGGCACTGTCATACTGGAAGAGACCACTCCCATCAGGAGCACAGCATAACGGAGACACGGGATCCCCTTACTTTAGGGGTCAGGCAAGCATCATGGTTATCAAAGGCGCACTGTTTCTGACCCTATTTACTGACGTCTTTTCCATAGATCTAAATGCAGGTGTCACTTTATTCTCTGTTCCTATGGAAACACCAGCTAGTTGAGCAGTCTTTGTGACTGAAGCTCCTGCCATCCATGCCCCAACAATGAACCCTCCTTCAAAGGCACCTCAGATCTTTTCCTCTTGTCATCTTGGTAAAAAATCAGAATGAACTGGGCCTTCTCATCATTTTTGTACATGATGCCACAGAGAATGACGGGATGTTCACTGCTTAATTGTACTGCAATTAGCATTCATTACGTTTCTCCAGCCATTTGTCCTATCTTTTCCTTTAATTTGTCATCTGTCTGTAACCCTCAGGGTCAGAGCAGCTCCCGTAAAAGATGCACATATTTGTCTCAGGAACTTTTGCAAACCAATCAAAGTTAATAGATGTGGTTAATATTGGACTTGAAATGACTTCTTTCAGCTTGAAATGAATGCTAACATTGTTTTATGTCTACCTGATGTGAAAGTAGGCTATTTACTAACATGTTAGACAATAACAGAGCTTTGTTTTTCAGCTTGTTGTGGAAATGTTCTGCCCCCTAGTGGCCAAATTATTATTTAATTTAGCTTTAATGACTCTACATTCTTGTCTATTCCCTGTATTATAATTACAAAGAAGCATCACATAAAAAGAAAACTTTTATTTTATACTTACATTTACAAAAATACATACAATGACAACCATATGCAAACTTTCTGATGCTGCAGCGACCTCAAATCTCCTCCTTGTTGTTCTCTTGTTGTATGAATAAAAAGTTCAGTCACTCAAGGCTTGGTGTCCTCACATGTGCCGCCACACGGTCCAATGTAACACCCGTGTCAGCAGACACAGTCTCCTTACATAAACCCAGGACTATTTACATCCTGAAGCTGCTCTGAACAAGCATACTGACCTGGTCACATGGTCATAACGACTTCATTATATCTTAAGAATTATACTGGTCCTGAGTCAGCTCTCTTACTCTAAGATGCTTTATGAGTCTATGCAGCATTGCAGTGAGCAGGAACATAAATAATGCTCTTACAGGTTCCCTTTGACCCCTTACCTATAAGACATCAGCTGACCTGTTTTAGGGTAACCATCAGAGATGACTGTAAGCTGCATACAGGAGCTGTTTTCATTCTCCTCCTGTTGAATGTTGTGCCACATTTGCAGATACATCAATACACATTTTTTTTAAAACACTTAAATGAGAACAATTTGCTTTGGCATGTGTATTGCACTATCAAGATTTTAATTTTCAAACTTTGAGTCTAACTCATTGTTTAAAGCAGTTTCCAAACCCTTAAAATCGAGTGCACAATATAAGCTATAAATAATGATAAAGTTTGATAATTAAAGTCATAATCGGGCAGCTTCATCACCTCATTTTAAAATGATCAGTCGCAGCCTCTGTCCTCAAATGTGAAAATCTAACAAAGCACCAAAAATATTAACATCAGTATGTTTTAGAGATTACTTCATCTGCTGATTTATATTCCATTTCTGTATCGGCTGTCGTGACCCAGAAAAACTATATTAATCTTCTCTCCCTTCAGGCCAGTACCAGGTGGTGGGTGGCATCGTGTCTCCAGTGAGCGACGGCTATGGAAAGCAAGGCCTGGTACTGGCTAAGCACCGCATTGCTATGGCAAAGCTGGCACTGAAGAGCTCCAACTGGGTCACGGTTGATGAATGGGAGAGCCAGCAGCCAGACTGGACGGAGACAGTGGTCACTATGAGGTATAAAATATGTTTATTGTTGCATTCAAGTTGAAATTGTTGCATTTAGAGAGGAAGGTTTTCCAGGGTCAAAGTAGGCCAGCCTTTGCCTTTTCTTCACTGTCACCTGTTGTTAAAGCACCTCACTCATTATAACAGCCACTATTGCACAAGTAGCTTATAATAACTGCAGTCAGAAATTCAATTTCCATTCACTGCATAATTCAGAGCACTTCAGTGGTTAATGTCGCCACAAAAATGTCCTCTTTATAGAGTACAGACAAAATGCCATTACTTTGGGTGAGCAGATACTGTGAGACTACATTTACTCAAGCTATTGGGATACTAATATCAACCGGTTTCCCGTTTCTTCATCTCTTTTTTTTTCTTCTTTTTTTTTATGAATTGAGCTATTTGCGCTGATTACTCCACGGTTTCAACAGTAGCTGAACCTTAAATTACTGTGTCAAAAACCATGCCATTGTTTTGTAGCATGTCATGACATGGAAGATCTTTACAATCTGACAGAGTCGAGCGCATTCAGTTCAAGTTTATATCCACCAACACTATTACTCAGTAGCTCCTTTATATCTCCATTTGCTTTCACTGTGTCTTGTTACATCCTTCTTCATACTTGACAAGCTGTAAGATAAATATTTTGTCTTTTCTGCCATGTCCTAGTTTTACCACAGCACCAGCAGAGTTCACGTTGATGTACACTCCTTTGCTGCTCCTCTGTCAGCCGCTCTTGATGCCAACTTCAGCTGTTTATGTAACAGAGTGTTTGCCAGGCTCCCTGAGCCTAAATTGCAGTTTATAGTCTCTTGAGGGCTGCCAGACTAGACCGGACCTGCAGCAGGTCTGGATTTTTCATGAGGTGAAATCACAGGCACGGGCTGTTAAATTCATTGGCCAAGTGGGAACAGTGTAGTTGCAAAAAGCTGTCTGGGACATGAATATGGGTGAAGAGAGGCAGGCAGAGGTGCCGCATTCATAATGAGAAGAAGTGAATAAGGGGTTTTTTGGGGTTGTCCCATTCTGTATTGCAGAGTTTTACTGTGCAGAAATATACTGTTTGTGGAGCTAGGCCTTATCAAGGGTGTAGACCTGAGGGAATTCATCAGTATCTAATGATAAAAATGTACCTCACACTGTATTACCGCGCACACACACTGTATGCACATTTAAACTCAGGAAGCTGCATTTGCTTATAGATACACATTTACATTTGGGCTAATTTTAGAAGTGTTTCTCTCATTTCATTCACTCTCCCTCTTCCCTGCTCCCCATTTCTCACAAATCCCCTTGTTAGTGACCCTCCCCTCACTTGGTTGTCTCTAAGCTGTGTTTGTGCAACACGGGTACAGATCAAGGCATGAAGTGGCCTGTTGTCCCGAGGCTATGACCAGGCCATGTCACACGTCATCTCACTCCCAAACACACACACACACACACACACACACACACATGCAAATGTACTAGAACAACTTTAAGCAGCTTTACTTGAAAACAGTGAAGTTTTTCATTCATCTTTTTAAAGGTTCCTCTGTGACTCTTTCTTATTGTCTTCAGCTTGATAATTCTTCATTGGCCTGGTTATATTGGAAAAAACATGTTGCCTAAGCACATGCATAAATAGAAAATGTGAAATAAATGAATACATATAAAAGTAATGATACACTGTACATGGAATGAAATACCATACGTGTGTTACTGTATAAAATGAAAGAAATAAATTCTCAGTCTCTCTTTCTCTCTTACCTTTGGTTGTTGGGCAGGTATCATTATCAGCGTATTCTAAAGGAGTATGAGCAAAGGAGCACAGGAATGCACACCAACTCCAGCAGTAACGCCACTCCCCTCTCAAGTAAGAACCTCTTATTGTTGGGAACTTGGGATCAGTTCAGAAACCCTTTTAACACTTACTGTTTTCACACATTGTATGTTTGATTTTAATCTGTAGCACCGACTGAGTCTCCCATCGGTTGGTCCACCACTTTGGACCAGACATATTGTACAGACATCCATGTTCCACAGAATATAAATCATAGTGTCTTTGGTGATCCCCTTACTTTTCATCTAGCGGCACTAGCAGGTCAAAGTTTAACTTTGCCAACACTTTGGTTTAAGATCAAACACTTGTTCCCATCAGCCTCTGCTGTACTTTGTGTTTAGCACTAATTAGAAAATGCTAGCCGGCTAAACTTAGATGGTGAACATGGTAAATAGTGTACCTGCGATGCAGCAGCATGTTAACATTGTCATTGTGAGCATATTAGCATGCTGACGTTAGCATTGCTAATGCAGCATCCACCCACTAACATGGCTGACATGAGCGCCTGTATAATAACAATATTCTGCCTATGTGCAAAACAGTGCTTGATAAAACATTTTTTTCAGCATTTAACTTTATCACACGTCTTCTAACAGTTAGAGTTAAGGATTTGCATCAATCCCACATAATGTGCCTGTGCTTAACACGGAGCCTAACGGTGCTCTGTGGCTCTGACCAACAGTGGTTAATACCTTTAATACTTTTTAAGACTGTGTGCGTGTGCATGCGTGCGTGTATGTATGTCTGTGTAAGTGTGCGAGATGTATAACTGGAAGCTGTCCAGTCAGTATTCAGGAGCATTTTCATGGATTATCTTTGATTTATCAAAATTGTTTACAGGGATATCTGTTTGGGCCCTGCTGCTTTTTTACACATCCCTGCAAAAACATGACAAATTTCATGAAAAATAGAACTATGGGAAGGGATAGCCCTGAGATCTCATCAGAGAGAAAGCAAATAAAATATGTATTTTGTTTGCAAAGATTGACATTCTAGCAAAAAAAGAAAAAAAAAGCTTTCCCTGCTATTTTTTTGCAAAGTTTACTAAACGCAAGTTCACACAGTTCAGTGTGAGTTTTTATGTAAAGTATCATTTGTGTTGTTATGATTAGCTTTAGCCTCCAGCACCATGAATATCAAAATTGTGTATTTTGTAGACCTAGTAAGACAGTGTCAGTCCTGTTTTACATTTTACTTGCCTGGTCCAGGCTTGCCTACCAAAGACTCTTCATGTCAGTGCTCTTTGAGGGGACACTTCAGTCACGTATTATTGGATTCACATTTTTTAGCTTGATTACGGACCAGCCAGTTGGCAAACACTAACTGCATTATTTTGGTCTTTTCAAAATGAGCACCACTTGAGGATTTTGTCACTCTTCATCATAACTGCTCAGAATAAAAACACAGAATGGGTACTGAAGTATCAATGATTGTAGTGAACAGTCCAATCAGAAAATCTTTTGATTCTGATAGAGAAGGAATCCCCCTGAAATGATGAGTGAGCACCCTTTGAGGCTAAAAACAAAGGATTCAGGGGTCTGAGTTCAGGCTTGCTCTTTGTTATTTTCATGAGGATTATTCATATCAACAGGCATGAAACTATTACAAAGTAGAATTAATCATGGATCATGGATCATGTTTTATATTCTGAATAAATCATATCATATCAGGCAGTAGCTCTGGCCCCTTACTGCATATCAACACTTCAAAATGACAAACCTCACACAACCTCTAAATGTAGCCTGTGTTTTTCGAATAGTCTTCCTCCTCTCTTCAGTATCATGTTGTGCCTCTCCCCTCAGGCCCCCCTCCCCAGCTGAAGCTCCTGTGTGGAGCGGATTTCCTTGACACATTCAAGATCCCTGGCTTGTGGCAGGACGAGCACGTGGAGGAGGTGGCAGGGCGCTTCGGCCTCGTCTGCGTCAGTCGAGGCAGACTGCAACCCGAGAGGGCAGTGCACGATTCGGACACGCTCTCCCGCCACCAACAGAACATTTTCCTGGTGAGGGAATGGGTGAGGAATGACACGAGCGCCACAGAGGTGCGGCGGGCTCTGAGACGGGGTCTGAGCGTGAAATACCTGATCCCAGACTCTGTGATAGAATACATTCACCAGCACAACCTTTACACAGAGGACAGCGAGAGGAGAAATAAGGGCACGGTGCTGAGGCCACTCACCAAGCAAGCACAACAGCCAGTGAACAGTCTGGATGACTGATGGACAGACCGCTGCAGCATTGAGCTGAACGGGGGATTCCTCGAAGAGTGAATTCACTCACAGATCAGTGCTTCTCGCTCTGTTTGCATGGTCTACAGAGCAGAAGAGGTTTGCACAGCCTACAAATGTCTGCAAAGAAACACGTTTGGCCTAAATGTGTTTTCCAAGCTTCACTTGTTTTCAGTGGGAAGCATCTACACAGTGCTGTGCTGTCTTTTGACTCATACGCATGAAGTCTTGCAAATACTGAGCCCCATCTTTGTTCCATAGTGAGACTGAACATTTGTCTGCCAATAGTTTTCTATTCTTTGTAGTTTTTCACATTACACGTCATTGCAGTTGGCTTAACTGAATTAAAATCATCCATATATGAAGTATTTTTGTCTGACTGGTATCTTTTTTCTCTTGTAGCTGTTTTAGATATATAAAATCCCAAGCCAGGCAGGGCTGGAGTCAGGGTTTTAGAAATAACGAGGTCATAAGTCAAAGTCCCCCTAACAACTCAACATAAATCCCACTTACAAAGTTTTAAAATTTACTAAATCGCATTACTAAGGTTTTGGTTCACTGACATCATTCAAATATATGGAGTAAAAGTAAAATAAGAAGTAGAAAACTGGATCATATGAACAAACAAATCTAATAAGAAAGAAGACAGTAGGAAACCATCATCATAAAAGAAGAGATGCTGAAAACAAATCACATTATAAAGGGCAACAGTTATAAAATATAGTTCAAGATATTTAAGATTTTATGTTTTTTTAAAAAGAGAACTATTCAGATACATTTTCAGTCAATTCTGTTTTCCAACATGGAGGTCTAAATGTTGTTCGAAAGCCACATTCCCAGGACTACAATTCTGATTCTGTTGGAGAAATAATCCATTATTTACCTATGTAGTCGTTTTTGTCTGCCTTTGTCTGCCTGTGTGTTTTTCTATGGTGTGGTATTTGTGGTGCGTTTTGTCCACTGTGCTACTAGGATGCCACCATGTGTAACTTTTTAATCGTAAAGTATAAACTTTATCCTGTTCTGAATTTCTTCTCATATGAAGATCATTGAGAGTGTCTGTGCTCTGCAGCAGCCTCCCAACAGCCATTCACTGCGGATCTATTCAGTTTCCCCATTATCATCCACACACTGTGTGTCTGCAGGCCGGTATTTTTTTCCACCAAAGGATTTAAAGTAATCCTGACAGTTGCTCAGCTACAGGAGGTGTTTTCTCACTGAGGCCAATGGCTGAAAGCACCACTGTGCCACTGATACTGACTGGCATCCTTTGAAAGATGTGTATGTGTGTGTCTTTGTCTGTGTTCCAGCCAGTAAAGGATTGAGACAGTGGGTTGGCTGCAGCTGGCCCAAAAGAGAGATTATCAAATTAATTGAGTTATTTAGGCGAGACAAAAGATGTGGCAGACCTTTTGTGCTGCATTTAATTGTTGCAGTTGGATAATTTTAAGATGAGGTGATTCTGCTTTTGTACAGTGCATATTATCCACAGTGTGAGCTCCATTCAGCCAAATGACAGGCTGATCAATGATTTAATTGATCTGTGATGTGATGTGTGATTTTATTCCATTAGGCTGATTGAAAGCTCTATAATCCTGACCTAAACATGATTGAAACAGGCGTCATCTTATACAACAGAACCAGGCCAAATCTGCCACACGTGGAATTACACACAAGTGCGTCTGTGTGAATTAATACAGGAAGTGTATTCATTCTATTCTAATCCCACACAGGCAGAGTAAGCATTCCCCAACATAAAGCACACAAGTGTATTCTATATTATGTATGCATGCCGCATTTTGCCATCCATGCAGGGAGAGCATGGTGAGGATTGTGGGGTTACATGGTGTCGATTGTGGGAGGGGAGTGGGAGGTGCCAGGGACAGGTAATCGGATTAAAGTGAATTTGGTTCAAATTGAGGCTTTTGACAGCAGGTTCTGCATTCCAACGCCAGTAGCCGTCCTCAGCGGACCTCCTCATTGACTGAAACTAAAGAAACCAGCAGAGACACAGCCAACATGCCTGTTGATCTGAACGGATATTGGAAAATGATTTCCAATGATAACTTCGAGGAGTACCTGAAGGCTCTCGGTGAGTTTGTTAAGAACGTCAGAGAAGTAAGCGAAAGACTGGCCTTTTAGTGCCATAGGAACAAGCCTCACATCATTCCTGGATTAGAATATAAATTGATCTAGATGTAAATGTCAGTCACAATATTCAATAACTATGTAAAAGATCCTAAAGAGACTTAATATTTCACCTCTGGTAGAGTGAGATTACAGGCATTTTGTCTGATATCTCATATTATTGTAAAATAAAGTAAGTGCAAATTTGCTGTGATATCAAATTCTTTCCATTTTTTAATGGAATAGCTGTAACCATTAACAGGAATAGTAGGCTGTTTTTTTTTTTTTTTTTTTATCTTAACACAAATGTTCTTCTTAACATAAGCAACTTCTTCTAACTGAGGCAGCTTTTTAAAACTCTGCATATTATTCTGAAGTTCTGCAACTGCACTGAAATGCCCCTCTCCTGTTTCTCATTCATTTTTCCACCTTGCTTGGGGACCTGTCGCAGATGTAAATGTTGCCATCAGGAAAATTGCAACCTTGTTGAAGCCTGACAAGGACATCGTCCACGACGGGGACCACATAATCATCAAAACCCTCAGCACCTTCAAAAACTACAACATGGACTTCTATGTAGGCAAAGAGTTCGAGGAGGATCTCTCCGGAGTGGACGACCGGAAATGCATGGTGAGTGTTTGGACCAGTGTATTCAGAGGGGATTTGATACATTTTAATGAATGTCTACATGATGTTCTTAATTTATGGCAAACCTGTTGAGCCACTGGTTTGATATTAAAGTTAAATTACATTGCTGCAGATGTGGCGACCTGTGACATGAACCCATCTGCTGTGGGTGCAAAACCTGGAGGTGTATAAAGTGACTTTTCTTGGTGGCACCTCTCTAGACTATAATGAGCATATGGTAGCCATACAAAACTTTCCACCTGCCTGTAAAACTTTCCTGAACTTTTCAGACCCTTGCCAGTGAAATGATGTTAGATACCTGCAGGAAAAGAAGTGGAGGAGGCAGAGAAATAAGTCAAGGTTCACATTTATTTGATCAGATTGTGTCAATGAATACTGAATAGGCTCAAAGATTATCTGTGGTCCCCCTTGAAAAATCTTTTTTGTATGCTGATAGGCTGATTATAGATAAGCTATAAGCTGTTTGGAGGGTGGCAAAGAGAGAAGGTCACATGTTTCTGTGTGGTGATTTTATCTGAGTAATTATTTTAAGAGGGATGGAGGAGGACTGAGCCTCTCACTCAGTATATTGTATATGTTTAAATCTATATGTTTATGAGAGGAAACATGCATCTACATCTGAATGAATCCACCACTGATGCATCGTGCATTATAATCACACCTGTGTCTCCCCCTGACCCATGACCCTAATACAGACCACTATCACTTGGGAAGGCGACAAGCTGGTGTGTGTGCAGAAGGGAGAGATTGAAGGAAGAGGCTGGACCCACTGGGTGGAAGGAGATGAGCTTCATTTGGTAAGAAAACATCAGTTCCTCCCATGAATATTAATACATGCAGTTTGGACACTTCAATCCAAATCCAAAATGCCTCTCAGCACTGTATGTGCTGTGCATATATTTTTATGTGCGACTCTGGTATGAATTAGCCCACCAGCTCCAGCAGTAATAACATTATTCTGTGTGAGGTGCATGCACACAGGAAAAGTAGTTTATCAAAGTTACAAGTATGTGGTTATAACTCATTTACTGCCAAATACATCATGTTTCCACATAAGAAACTATCTCTGAGGATGCTGTTTCAAGGGGAAATAATACAGATTCATACATTTTGAGTTTCAAATGTCAAAGACAAAGATGCAAAATAATGCTAGATTAAAAAGGAAATGCGAAACGGTCCAGTTCCTGTAACAAATTTTTCATCTCATTTCTTCATGACCTCAGATCTCCAGTAATCGAGCAGACATGAACATCAACCTCTAACGCGTTACTATCTTGACTTTGCAAATGTAATTTCTGTTAGAAGGACTTAAGAAGTTTTTTTTCTCAAATGACTCCTCTGTGAAATTCATAGTGTGGCCCCAGTGTGGCCTGTAATGAAAGCATTAGCATCTGAAAAGACTTTAAAGTAATGACTAGCACATTACCATTTTCATTAGTTCAGCATTATCAGATTTCCCTCTGTATGATTACTGCTATCAAAGCTAAGCAAAAATAATCAGGCAAATTATTTGGTTTAAGTGGTGCCAACAGATGTTTTCAATCAGCCGCCATGAAATTAGTTATTAGTGAAAAGTTCCCAAGAGCCGGAAGAGGGTTTGAATGTAGGTCAACAGTGGCCTCTGGTGGCAGAAAATATTTTGCAAGGTGGAAACATGTCATTATACTAGAAAACTAAAGAACTCTGAACGCTGAACTCAGGGTTTTTCATAGCTCATGAAAAGGTTAGGTGGTTAGGTATATTTTGGAGATACATGCTTTACACAGGTCAGTGACAAAATGTGGAAATGGATGTTTTTGATGCATACTTTACTGATAATCATCCTCATCCAAGCCTTTAGTTATTGTTGCTATGTCAACTTTTGGTCAAAGACATCAGGTTGTCTCATGGAGGGAAAAGAGCTTTCAATTAATTAAAACATGCTGGGACACCTTCATTCTGTACCATACCTGGGCCGACTATTTATATGTCTGTAAGTCCTTTTTGTTTGCAGGGGGAGCTCAGAAGCAGCCAGAAATCCCACTCTGAATCGATAAATAACCCATTGCTTCAAAAATATATACTGTACTGTGGTCATTCCCGTTTGCCAAAATAACATTCTGAATTCTTTAAAATGAAATCAAAAACTTTACATTTTCTTTTGTTCTCTACAGGAGCTGAGAGCTGCAGGAGCAGTTAGCAAGCAGGTCTTCAAGAAGACCTAAACTGGCTCTTACTGTACGAGGCAGTGCCCCCGGCTGACATTGGCTCACAGAGACATAGAAGACACATCCCCTGCCTCTGACATACCATCCAACTCCAAAACAAGCCATTTCTACATCTCTCCATATATCCATCTACCAATTTCATATCACTTTGTTTCAAATGCTTTTTTTTTTTTTTCCTTTTTTTTTTTCCTTTTTTTTTGGGGGGGGGGCTAGAGATACATTTATATTTCATCAAAGCTGTTGCTTTACTCTGCCAAAGCCAATTCCTACACAGTACAGTAAGGGCAGGTTAGTGTGTGTATCATGTAACATCACAAAATGCAGTCCGGCATATCTGTCTCAGGGTGGGTGCTCCTTTGATTAACATGTTTAGATGTGTTGGATGCATGCATACTGCTAGGTGTAGCTGATCTGATGGGTGAGCCAGACTGATAACTCAACACACTGAAGTGACCGGTGGAAAAGTTATGGACGCAGTGAAGAGAACAGTTATATAACACCTTCAAAGGGTTAATCCCTTTTTAGTTCTCTGAATGATTGTTGTGACTGGAAAACGACGATATGAGTTTTGTTAAGGACTGCGAGCTTCTTGGCAACTGATGCTCAGTCTTGACATTGGATTTCAGATATGATGTGTGTGTATATATATATACTTCCCAAATCCTTTGGGACTGCGCAATTGATAGTAAAAGGAATCATCAATCAATAAATGAAACAGTGCTCAACAATGTCATTTGTGTCTTTCTGAGTAGTTAAACCTTGTATTAAATCTTTAGACTTGTTGAAAAAGAAATTGTTTTGGTTGGCAGGTCCACCTCCTGTAATACAACCACACAACCCCCTGAAATGAACCGTTCTTATTTACTGAAGTTTGGCTCCTTTTTATCTGAAAATGCCTTTCAAGACATGCATGAGGAATCTGAGGGCCTCTACTTAGGAATTTCAAAAGTGAAGAAGTGAAGCCTGCGGAGCTTCAACCAGACAACTCGAGTCACGCTGTGCTCTGAATCAGTTAATCTGTCAGCTCACTTTGTGCATTGCCATTGCAGTCTATATAAGCGGTCCAACTCACTTGCTCATTCATTGCTGCTGCTGCTGCTGCTGCTGCTGCTGCTCACCCTGCTGTTTTGCCTCCTGCTGCTTCTTGTGCATTCACTACCCACCACCACGCCGGCTTCTACCTGCGGCCTCTGTTTATTTATAGTTCCCCAGGGGGTTGTTATTGATCTCTCCCTGCTCTTCCTTTGGCTGGTTCAAAAAATTATGCTGTCAGGGAGGGTTCCAAACAGAGTCTGATGCCAGAGTAAAATCTACATTTACATTTTTTCTCAATAAAACATTTCTGCTGAATTTGTGGGTTGTCTGGCTGAAAGTGTGCTGCTCGATGCTCATTTTGATCGACAGACGAACAGCTCAGTGCAGGAGAAGATGCTCAGTCCACATACACTTTCGGTGACATCTTGTGTCCAGTAGTAGTTTGATTCGGCAACACCTTTGGTTACTGGTGGTGACAAAAAGACAATTTACAAGTTCCATTTGAAATTATTTATTTATCGACCACTAAAGGTTTGAAATGCTCAGAGCAGCTGCATTTGTTTCCTGTGAATCCGTTGTTGCATGTGTGTGCCATTTAGCTGGACTCCACCACTGATAATGCATACCACTAACAAATTTAATTAGTATAGCAGAATAAATGCCTTCCATAAATATCATTAAAATTGGATTTGACATGATGAAAATCTTAAGAATTATCACTTGAACTTTTCTGGATTCTGGATTTTTCAATTAGGGATAAAGAGCAGATGTAATTCAAAGAATTAACCTGACAAATTATAATAAAAAAAAGAGTATTTATATAGGCTATATTAAAATATATATATAATTTACCCTTTAAAAAAAAAAAAAGTACTCAACCTTTAATTTTCATTTAAAAATTAATCACAAATGCTGATTTTTTTTTTCACTGCGAGACTGAACTTTATTAACCTTTGTGCTCAAAGTTCAATTCTAGTTTGCCACAGAAAAAGATCAAATAAAGACTCACTGTTGGCAGATGTTATTCTGTCTGTACATTGAACACTAACCACCACAGTACTGTCTGCATGTGTAATGGGTAAAGGTACAAGGGAGAGAAAGGATGGTGTTCAGTGCATGTTTGTGTGTGGGTGGGGAGTAACCTCCCCCAAAGAGCGTGTTAAGACAGAAAGAAAAGGGTGGATCCTCCCCCTCCAAAAGAACTGCCCCTGCCAATCCCATTTGAGCTATAAACTCACTTATCAATAGTTCTCTGCCCTCATGCCCCTGACTAGAATAAAAGCAGGGGGAGAACCTGCACCTTCCCCCTCCACTCACTGTCTAAAGTCTACACACAACAGTGTCAAGCAGCTGCCACCATGCCTGCAGACTTCAGTGGCAAATGGATACTGGAAACCAATGACAAATTTGAGGAATATTTGAAAGTATTAAGTAAGAAATTTTTAATTTTAATATGTTTAATTCAGGGCTGTGATGTTTTGGTTACGTGGTAGGAGTAGTAGTGTTACTCGGGTGATGTGACAGGTTGGAGAAGCAACTAAATCATGTTGTGTGTTATGTTCTGATCGATCTTGGACTTCATGAAAAACTATTTTTGCAGTGATTTCACTACAGATTCTTGTTGAGTACCACTATAATTGGAATTCCTAGAATTATTCACATTGAAGAATCAGGCTTAGTCAACTACATTATTTTTTGATTATAAACATAACTGCAGTTCCCAGAAGAACATTACGTATACTTAATACTATATAAGTAATACTTAAGTTCTTTTTAAAATATAATAAAATATCATTTATGCACTTAAGTCTCTCTATTCTGTGCCAAGATATTGACTTTGCTACAAGGAAAATCGCCATCTCCCTGTCTCAGACCAAAGTGGTTGTCCAGGATGGAGACAAGTTTGACTTCAAAACACTGAGCACCTTCAGGAATTATGAGCTGGGCTTCACTGTAGGAGTGGAGTTCGATGAGTACACCAAGGGACTAGACAACCGAAACATCAAGGTGGGTTGACCTCATGTATGGAGTCCTTGAAGCGACAAGAGTCAGTGATAGTTTATCTGATAAGGCGATATTTCCCATTTTCCTTGTTGCCTATGTAATAATGACAACTGTGTTATCTAAGTGTGTCCATACAGTGATTTCATCTGTGGTGTATGTGTAACATCGGTTGTAAATGTGATGGTGATACAAAATTTAACAGCGTTGATGTGTGGTTACATTAGATGCCAATGAAAGGAAGTCATTTCAAAATCCAGGGGAAAAGGAGGCCAGTATATCTTGTTTACATCTAAAGCTGAATTATATTTCCAAATTAGAGCACTTGCTGCACAAACTGACTTGCCGGTGGGTGATCAGATGTCTACAGGCATTTTGAGCTATTCCTCTTTCATTATCAGGAAAATGGGAAATGAGAGGAGAAAATAGATTCATGTAAGAGGTCAGAGCATGCAGTTCTAGCCACAGGCACGCTTGTAGGGGAAATTTCTTCTCACAATAAGTCAGATTGTTTGCTGAATGCATTACATTTTGTCTAGAGTCTGGTGACCTGGGAGGGGGACAAGCTGGTGTGCACCCAGAAAGGAGAGAAGGCCAACCGTGGCTGGAAACACTGGATCGAAGGAGACAAACTCTACCTGGTGGGTTGACAGTAACTCGACTTTTGTGAAAGATTTGAACTAGAACATGGGATAACTGATTAAAAAGAAATGTTTTGAATTAGTGGGATGTATTGTACAGCAGAAAATGATTGCTCTGTATGTTACAATAATGACAGTGTTGACACTTTTAATGCCCATTTTACTAAGTATGCAACATAATATTAACAGATTCATTTTCTTCTCTACTGACAGGAGCTGACATGTGAAGATGTAGTTTGTCTTCAGGTGTTCAAGAGAAAAGAATAGAAAGCAAATATTTGTTTTAGTTTTCATTTACTCGGTTAACAAAGTCTTATGAACAACACAAATAAAGGTGCTTTCCAGACAACATATTGTGTTATGTATGAATAGAGATAAACCTGTTACTTTAAGTTCAGGTGTTTAACATCAGAAAAAGTAAGGTAACCTTTGGACAGGAGGTAGTGATATTATATCCTTACACAAGGTGGTTGCCAGGAAGTCAAACGTATACCAAGCACATCTTATCTCTGCACAAAAGACAAATTATCTTATAGAAGAGTTATAGCATTCACATTTTTAATAAGTCACATATTGCATTTCACAAATCTTATTGTTACCAAGTCAGTTTTATAAACCAATGCTTATATCGCCATCTGCTGGAAAAATATGTTAGTATCCTGGAGGTGAGATCTAATAATACAATAACATTAATGGATCTAAGCCTCTGGACTCATATTACATGAGAATAGTCAAACTCTAGAGTTTATCCCAAATCTAAGTTGTATGCAACTTTCTGTGTTGTTGAACATACTCCACATCCTGCTAAACAAACTCAGTACACAAACTAGATGATTTAAAATGACATGATCTTAAGTAGAGCTATAACATGTGCCTAATATGATGTCCAAAGTGCTTGTTTGTTTTTTATATGCACTGTGTGTAAGGAAAATAGTCAGTAGATGGTTAAGTACATTATCTGAATCATTTCCACCCCTCTTCCCTCCCTGACTGAGGAAGTATTACGTAAAAGTGGTAATAATGAAATTAAATGAAATGAAAAAAACCTCAAAACATTGTCTTGCATTCAAAATGTTACTCAAAAGTAACATGAGCTAAATGTACTAAATGTAAAGTATTGTCATCATACAGTAACACCATGGTGCAATGGAATGGTGGAGGATTAGAAATAATTTAGATAACAATGTTGGATTAATAATTTAGATTAGACTAGACTGTGATGGCTAACACACACAACTGTATTCATAATACACCATACATCCTCCTTATTCTTCTGTTTTTGCCAACATTTATACTTACTCAAAAATGGACATGGACAGCAAATACAAAGTATTCTATATTATGCTAAAGTGAAACAAAGCCAACTGGCCAACAAAAAAATGAGAAATGTAAAAATGAATTAATGTAAATGAAAGTCAAGAAGTTGCATAAAATAAATTGGCAAGAAAAAAAGCACAGTAACAGCACAAACCTTAATTAAAATCCATCTTCACTGTCTTCATCACTCAAAGTGCACGTGTCTGGAGGAACACTGGAGCATCCCCTGGCTTGATCTTGTCTTACTCCTTGTCTTATTATCAGCTCTGTTCCTCTGTAACACACACACACATACACACACACACACACACACACGGTTGTGTATCCATGATTTAAGATGACACAAGATTGACCTACATTCATTTCCTGGAGACTTACTTTAACGTCAACTATTATTGCCTAAATTTAACCCTTACCCTAACCTTAACCTAAACATAACCTCATCCTATTCTTAAAACATGTCTTCACCTTAAACTTGCTAAACTGTGAAGTTGCTTTGGATAAAACCGTCAAATGAGTAAATGTAGATGTCAACTTAAACAATAACATTTAGCCTTGTTTTCTTACTAATCACTAATAATAAAGACACTGAAACAGCACTTACCTGAATTAAAATTCATCTTCACTGTCTTCATCTGTCTCTCAGCTCTCTGATGCACCAGGCCCATCTGGGAGAACACTTGTTCTATGTCAGCATTGCTCAGAAGCATTGCAATCAACAACAGAGCAAAGAGGGCAAGTTCTTTGAAGGTCTGGTCTCCATCGCTGTCTTTGTAATGGAGCACGGCAACCCAAATCACCTCTGCCTAACTGTCCTCCTTGTTTGAGCTTCAGCATTGAGACTGATGTGAGCAGTGGATCTCAGTCATAGATTTCCATACCTGGATGTTAGTGGGCGGTATCTGTTGCACTTACATCAACAAGTCACTGCACCTGCTCTTCATGTTATTCTCTGCCAGGCTCTCCCTTCTTGCCTCCTCCAGAGCCATCATGAAGGTGACCCCATAATTAATGGCACCCACAGGTAATAACACTGTGGTCCACTGGAACAGCGTGTTGAGCCTGTTGAATTCTTGTAGAAATAGAATTATAAACAGCGGGTACAGTTTGTTGACAGGATCACTGTACATCTGGTGCAGGATTCATAACATAACATCTTTGGTGGTCTTTGGTTAGCTGATAGTGAAGCTTCAGTTCATCTCCTATGATTGAGTATATGCAAATAGCAGTCATGGATGGAGAGCCACTATGTATCTGCACAAGCATCAAAGAGATTTCACCAGGATTGATGAGGCTGCAGATCTTTGCATACTGACAGTGGTGAAGAGCAATGTGTGCAACAGCATCTGCTGTTTAACCGTCCGAGCTAATCAATCCCAAAAAGATGAACACAGTTTTGTTCAGTGTCATTATGAAGTAGCAGATTACCACACACATTTGCTTGACAGATATAATATCAGTGCTACTGTCAGTCTAAAGGAAGTACTGGGCATGTTCAATATCCCTCTGTAATTCTCTGAACGTGCATGGAGCAATTGTATGGTTGATTAACGCTGTGCATTTGGTCCAGTGCATTTTGATATCTTTATCACAAGTAGATCCAATTAATTCACTGAGATGGTTAACAGAACTAATGGATCGTGACAGGCTATGTAGGTCACTACCTTCAGCTCACTGCTCTGTCTTGTCTCGTTTTGCTTTGAGACCATGAATCCAATGTCTGTAGGCGTCATTGACGAAACGGTGCTGCATTTCTTTTGTGTTTATCAGTGCTGGCAGGCTGAACAAGACCAGCATGAACTTCACGTATTTCACATTTACAGAATCTGCACACTACCTTTGAATTGTCTTTTTCACCCACTTAGTCCCTGGATTTGTTAGCAAAGTAGCTACAGAAAATGTATTTCTATGGTATTAGTTTTGATTGTATTATATTGTGCTGGACAAATGTTTTGCATGTTTCCTATTCTCTCTCCGTTAATCTCACTAGATACTGGATTAAAATCTGACATCACATTAGATATAATTGTGTTAGTGTTTTGAACAAAACACACTGCAGTTGACTTCCATGCTTCTCATTCCTTTTTGTAAAATTTGTCTTGGACCATGAATGGCTTCCAAACTAGCTGTGATGCCCCAAAATCGTGCTCTTATATGTCCATACGTTAAACTGAGATTTAAGTTGAACACAAAGAAACAAAGGGTTTTTATTGTCAGATATTTTTCTGTACAGTGAAGCTCAAAGATACAAATGAAGTACCAACAACCCCATTTTTTAGTGCAGGAATATAAATATATGGATAAAATATGGAGTAGAACTTTATTAGTTACCTAAGCCTCTTTTACATTTTTTATGTTCTGTTGGTAATTATTGAGATAAAAATAAATATTGGTGAGGTTAAGAGGTATCAAATATTGAATCTACAGTGTAGAACCAACATTTCACAAGAAGCAGTTGGCATCACATTCAAAACACATGGTCAAACACTCAAGGATTTCATGCAGTTACATTAAACCTTTTCACAAAACAATGGCATCACGCATATCAGCCTGTTGTATCATCCTAACTGTACTTTCTTGAGACAGGCTTTTGTATGTGTATGTATGTTAAAAATTACTTACAAAATGTTATTGACTGATTAATTAATCTTTTCAGCTCTATTTACACTCTTTTCCCAAAATCTGAAATACAGTATGCAAATACACTTGAGGTGGTGACCTTACCAACTCCAAAGTGATCAGTAGTATAATTACTATAACCAGAAAGCAACAGGTAAGAGAAAGTAGCAAGAAAGTAATAGAGAGTAGAGAAAGGAATTCCCTGCTGCAACAAAATAACTACCTCAGTACTGCTACTTACAGAACATATGGGCAATATCAGTATAGTAAGATTTGATCAGAATGTTTATGACATGTAGGTGTAAGTGTGAGATCGGACTGCTGATGAGCCAGATGAGACATCCACATATGCAACTTGTGACTTTATGCAACACATCAGTCACATTCACTTGATAATTATAGTTGTTTATTTTTTGTCAGTTATTTGCTGTCTGCACAAACTGATGGGACATCGTCTCATGGTGGTCCAGTACAGACGAAACCAGATCATTCATGAGATCCATTTGAAACAGACATAAAGGCAGGTAAATAGAAAAACTCTCATCTCTTTCTTAGCATCCTTTGTATACTTGGATTAGTCATACTCTCTTTTCCACTCCCTGGGTTTTTTTTAAATTCTGCTCATCATCACTGTCATGTTTTCTGTCTGTGTTCATTTATACTAACAGGATGAACACATTTTGTTGAATTTTAAACCCATAGACTGCAGCATTTTGTTTTCCATTTCTCTCCCGAATTAACTGCACAGTACTTGCTTAGATTTCTGTAATCCTCATGGGTTAAAAGCAGGGCTCGACCGGGATTAGAACCCGGGACCTCTCGCACCCTAAGCGAGAATCATACCCCTAGACCAACGAGCCGGCAGATGTCCACATCTGTCTCTCTTACAGGAAACTGTGATTAAATCCTTCAAACTGGTGATGTGGCCTCTTAGGGTCTACTGCTCATCTATTTAAATGGCACCCTCTCAACACAGCAGTGACCAGTGAGGGTAAACACACACATACACTGTGTGAGTGTGTGTGTGTGTGTACATGCGTGTGTATTTGTAAGAAGGAATTCTTGTGGTAAAGACATTTTCCTTATTACTGACAAAATTATTCCAATAACATGTTGCTGCTGAGATTGAAACCATGTTGTTTTGAATTTATATATGTAATTATATTTAAATGGTATGTGTAATCAGCAAACAGATGTAAGTTTAAAATAAAAAAGATTGGTTGGTTTAATCCAAATAGTCTCTGAGTAACAGAGAAATGCAAAAAGTGTGCAACTATCTGAGTAGTCATATAGTAGTGCTTCTTTATTTAATAACTGACTCACAAGTATAATACAGCTGTTAAACCAGTGTGAATTTGTGTTTGTAAATCAGCGCCCATGCCAAAAAAGCCTGTCTTTTGAATACTATAGATAAAAAGCAGAATGAAGTTTAGGCCATCTACATTTCCATCTATGAGCTGATCGACTTTCATGTCACGTCACCACTTCCAGAGCGCAACTCACGCGAGATTGGGTTTCAGGAAGTTCCACGTCAGTGTCTAGTACCCTTTCACTGAAATCGCAGCATTTGGACCCCGACTGCAACATATTTATCATCTTATTGCTACAACACGGGGATAAAACATGGTAAGAGACATTCAAAGTACTTTAACAGTATGTTTTGTTTCTGAACATGTGATCTTATTCCCCTCGTTTATTCTAAAAAGAACTGTGAAACAGTGTCAAATAATAATGCATTCTCGTAAATAGCTTAGCGGCTAACTAGCTTGAGTTAGCTTGTAGCTAACGGCTATTAACATTTATAACATTTGTGTTTTGCGAGCTATTTATGTCCCGGCATTTGTTTTCATTAAGTTGTTGAATGAATTATTGCAGGATGTGATATTAAAGGATTTTTGGAAATACAGAAAAGTATATTAGGCTCAATATTGGAATGCTAGCGGTGACCATGGCTGTACTGCCAGTCCTTCTATCCTGGGTCTTTATGTTTTGTGTTTGTTTTTTTTACCAAATCATTAGCCACTAACAATAAACGTTTGAACATTGACGGAAAAGACACTGACGTCCTCTGTCTTTACAGCCTCTGAGGCTGGACATTAAGCGGAGGCTGACAGCCAGGTCAGACAGAGTAAAGAGTGTGGACCTTCACCCAACGGAGCCATGGATGCTGGCCAGCCTGTACAACGGCAGCGTCTGTGTGTGGAACCACGAAACACAGGTATGATCATGATACTTATACAGGGTAATATGGAAAGACTGATAGCAAAAGATCCTTGGTTGAATGTCTGTATGACTGTATAGTCAAAGATGGACTTGACAAACATTAAGGAAGAGATAATGTGTGAAACCCTTACCCAGTCGGTAATGTTCTTTTTTCCAGACGCTTGTTAAGACTTTTGAAGTGTGCGACCTCCCTGTCAGAGCTTCTAAGTTTGTGGCAAGGAAGAACTGGGTCATCACAGGAGCGGTGAGTTACGTCCATTAATTGTGTGTTTATGACACTGACAGTAGTCAACTATAGCACCAATAGCTAGCAAGCTAGTAGTTTAAAGAGAGCATGAGTTTGAATTTGTTTGATTTGGTGTGGTTTAAGTGTTGTATGGGCAGTTGTTTGTGCAGTAATATCTTCAGCTGTCTGCTTATCTTTCTATGTGTTTTTTTTCTTACTGTGTTAGACTAGAATAGCATATACCAACCATTTATTTATAAAGACTCTTTTTTTTATACTTTTGTGTTAGTTCATTTAATGCAGTAATATTTAAACTTTTTTCTCTTTCTGCACAGGATGACATGCAGATCCGTGTGTTCAACTACAACACCTTGGAGCGGGTCCACATGTTTGAGGCCCACTCTGACTACATCCGTTGCATCGCTGTGCACCCAACCCAGCCCTACATCCTCACCAGCAGTGGTACGCTAGAAAATTTATGATGTCATAATTGGAGGTGTACTGAACTTTCCTCCAGTGTTACTTTATACCAATATTGTCAAGTACAGTGCATTTATAGTCATTCACTAATACACGAATACCTTTCTGTGTCTTTACAGATGATATGTTGATCAAGCTATGGGACTGGGAGAAGAAATGGTCGTGCAGCCAGGTGTTTGAGGGTCACACTCACTATGTCATGCAGATTGTCATCAACCCCAAGGATAACAATCAGTTTGCCAGTGCCTCCCTGGACAGGACGATTAAGGTAGGAACTGCTTTCTGTTTTTAATTCTGCTGCAGCTAATTTTATGTTTTCATTGGACAAGTATTCACACCCAGACCCTAGTCTAGTACTTTAACTCCTTCAGAAACTATAGAGTAAGCTAATTTTTTACTTACACATATATAATAAAAGGTCTTTTGAAGTACATTCAGCGTTATGTCCAATGGCTTATTTCAGGTTTGGCAGCTAGGCTCTTCGTCTCCCAATTTCACTTTGGAGGGCCACGAGAAAGGAGTCAATTGTATTGACTACTACAGTGGAGGAGACAAGCCCTATCTCATCTCAGGGGCTGATGACCGCCAAGTCAAGATCTGGGACTACCAGGTTAGAAAATCTTGTGATACTGATGCTTTTCATTCACTTCTTTCATGGAAAGGTTAGAGTAAGCTATAGAACACTTAACGTGGAACTAATATGCACTTAAGCATAGCATAGGCTAATTTCCTGCTGAAAGATAGTCTTTTGTTACTTAATGTTTAATAAAAAGATTTTAGCGTACTAGGAGCTGCTACTTATAGGGAGAGTGTATGTGTTCCTCATTAATTTGCTACAGCTTCTGAATGTTTCAGCTGTCTTCCTCTGTGTTGTAGAACAAGACCTGTGTTCAGACTCTGGAGGGCCATGCCCAGAATGTCTCCTGTGTCAGCTTCCACCCAGAGCTGCCCATCATCATCACTGGATCAGAGGATGGTGAGGAGGCATCCCACTTGTTCCCGCTCTGCACACACATCGACATCACCACACTACATCTCTCTAATGCCCTCGATGATATTTGTTTTATGTAACGTTACTTCCTTACTCTGTAGGTACGGTGCGTATCTGGCACTCAAGCACTTACCGTCTGGAGAGTACACTGAACTACGGCATGGAGAGAGTGTGGTGTGTGTGTGGCCTCAGGGGCTCCAACAATGTGGCACTGGGCTACGACGAAGGCAGCATCATTATAAAGGTGAGCGGAAGAGTTACAGATTTATTTCTTCAAAAATCCTTTTGATTGTAAATAACTCTCACTATGAAAAGTGTCTAGTCATGATTAAAGAACACCAACATTAGTTAAACTTTTGGCTGAATTTCTTTATTTTCACATACAAAATGCTAAATACAGAGGAAAAATACATTTAGTAATTGAGGTACAATGGGGGGAACAAGAAACAAATGTGTTTTCTTTCTCTTATCTCATTGCTCTTTCTCTCTCTGCTGTGTAGGTGGGTCGTGAGGAGCCAGCCATGTCTATGGACACTAATGGCAAAATCATCTGGGCCAAACACAGTGAAATACAGCAGGCCAACTTGAAGGCCATGGGTGATGCTGAAATCAAGGATGGAGAACGGCTTCCACTGGCTGTCAAAGACATGGGCAGCTGTGAGATTTACCCCCAAACCATCCAGCACAACCCTAATGGAAGGTACACAGACTTATTCCAGGCCCCCTGACTTTTTAAAAAAAATTCTTTTCAGAAACAAGCAGACACAAGCACCATAATATTTGTCATCAGTAGCCAGAGTAGTGCTGAATATACAATATGATCTGAGGAGCTCTGTCACTCATGTGTGTCACTTTTATGTGCACCAGGTTCGTCGTAGTGTGCGGAGATGGAGAGTATATCATCTACACTGCCATGGCTTTGAGGAACAAGAGCTTTGGTTCAGCGCAGGAGTTTGTCTGGGCACATGATTCCTCTGAGTAAGTATGTTGTTTGAAAAGAGTGATTTTAATGAAGGTAGAGGGATAGAGATACGTCCCTACTCCTTACCACTGTACCAGTGAATTGAAAGCTAATGTTGACACTTTTTTGTTTAAATTACAGGTATGCCATCAGAGAAAGCAACAGTATCGTCAAAATCTTCAAAAATTTCAAAGAAAAGAAATCTTTTAAGCCTGACTTTGGAGCTGAAGGTAATGTGAACACTGATGTATAGTGGGATTATGGTTTTTGAAGAGGATAGTTTTTCACCGGATATATTCCTGTTTTTATTGCAGGGATTTATGGAGGCTTCTTGCTTGGGGTGAGATCAGTAAATGGCCTGGCATTTTATGACTGGGAGAACACAGAGCTGATCCGCCGCATTGAGATCCAGCCCAAACATGTAAGACACAGGCTTACTTTTCATTTCCAGGTCTCTACATTAAATTTTTTGTAACCAGGTAGCTAAACAATCACTTGACAATTTTTGTTTTGCTTCTTTGACCTGCTCCTTAATAGCACTGTGTATGAACCATTTGTTAGGTTTACTGGCTAGTTACTTACTTTCTTTGTCAAATTCTCAAAATCTTCACACATGCATTTCTTCTTCTTGTTCATCATTTGCCCAGATCTTCTGGTCAGACTCTGGTGAGCTGGTCTGCATTGCTACAGAGGAGTCCTTCTTCATTCTGCGTTACCTGGCAGATAAAGTAGCAGCCTCCCAAGAGAACAATGAAGGAGTGACAGAGGATGGTATTGAAGATGCCTTCGAGGTGGGTGTGAGGATGTGGATGTATACACATCCCTTGTTAGTAGTGTGTGTTTTTTTTTTTATTACTCTCGGTGCTAAAAAAATACTTGTTGGTCTAGTATAGCTTCAATTTGGTGCTTTATGTTTAGGAAGAAGGGGGGGGGGGGTTCTTTACTTTAAATACTTAACCTTTCCTTTGTCTCTGTCCAGGTCCAGGGAGAGATCCAGGAGATTGTGAAGACTGGACTCTGGGTAGGAGACTGCTTCATCTACACCAGCTCTGTGAACAGACTAAACTACTATGTGGGAGGAGAGATCGTCACTATTGCTCATCTGGACAGGTAAGAATACAGAATTTAAACTTAAGACAGTTTGATGCAAAGTCTGACAAATGCCCACTAACCTCTAAAGGTTGTCTTTATTGTTGTCAAGGATACTGCATCTTTAACACCTGCTGCCTTCTCTCCCTGCAGGACCATGTACCTGTTGGGTTACATACCCAAAGACGACCGTCTCTACCTGGGAGACAAGGAGCTCAACATTGTCAGTTACTCGCTGCTGGTTTCCGTCCTGGAGTACCAGACTGCTGTAATGAGGAGGGATTTTGGAATGGCTGACAAGGTGCTGCCCACAATTCCTAAAGAGCAACGCACCAGGGTGGCCCATTTCCTGGAGAAACAGGTTAGGCAATAGTAGAAGTTGCTTTTCTTTTTCATATAACTGCAATCTGACAGTTTAATTTAACTTGAAAAAACAAAAAGATACACATGCGGTACTTTTTGTAACCAAAATCATCATTAGAATTTTATAATGAGCTGACGTGGCAACGCCATCAGTGATATTAGATGATATTGTAATTGATAATGGGTAACGATAATTATGATATTCTTCTTCATTTTCAGGGTTTCAAGCAGCAGGCACTGGCAGTGTCCACTGACCCAGAGCACAGGTTTGAGCTGGCCTTGCAGCTGGGAGAGTTGAAGATCGCCTATCAGCTGGCTGTGGAGGCAGAGGTAAGAGTGTATTAGCACATCTTTTTACCATCTAAAAGCAAAGGCAGACAATTCAGAAAGGCTCTCAAAGGGTTTGTCCATTGTTGTCACTTCTACATTTCTAATATTTATTCTTTCTCCTGAAGTCGGAACAGAAGTGGAAGCAGCTAGCTGAGCTGGCTATCAGCAAGTGCCAGTTTGGCCTGGCCCAGGAGTGCCTGCACCATGCCCAGGATTATGGTGGCCTGCTCCTTCTTGCCACAGCCTCCGGTAACGCCACTATGGTGGGCAAGCTGGCTGAGGGGGCAGAGAGGGACGGAAAGAACAATGTGGCCTTCATGACGTACTTCCTGCAGGGGAAGTGAGTATTAAATGTGTGAGACTTGACGACATTGGTGGACAAATTAGGAAAAAGATATGTCTCAATCACGATCAGTATGGTGGCTGTTAACTGTTCTCCATATTGTCGTCTCTCCGCAGACTGGATCAGTGTTTGGAGCTTCTGATCAGGACCAACCGACTACCTGAAGCTGCCTTCCTGGCTCGCACCTACCTTCCCAGCCAGGTGTCTCGTGTGGTCAAATTGTGGAGGGAGAACCTGGCTAAGGTCAACCAGAAGGTCAGTTCTGTTGTTGAGATAGTTCATTAGAAACAATATTGCTACAGCAAAGAATTGTCGGCATGACTTTTGGATATCTGCAGATCGTTCTTGACCATGACACATTGTACTAAATCTTGATTGCAGGCGGCTGAATCGTTAGCAGACCCTACAGAGTATGAGAATCTGTTCCCTGGGCTGAAAGAAGCCTTTGCAGCTGAATATTATCTGAGAGAGACCTGCTTGGGCAACTCCAGGCCTGCTAAAGATTATCCTCTTGTCACTGTGAGTTGTATGACTTCAAAAGTGACAAATACCATGCTGTGTGCAAACATTATTTCTATAGTTGTTTCTTAGTCCTCTCTCCCATATTTTAACAAACTCAAATGTTTTTCAGCCCAATGAAGACAGGAATATTCTTGAGGAGGCTCAAGGATACGAGCCCAATGGAACCTTCATTCCCCCTGTTTCAAAGGTTTGTCTACAGTATCCAACATCTTCTGCTGACTTTTAACTAACAGTATCCTGATTACATATCATTTGCAGCCAGTGGTGTCTCACAAGCATTGCACACTCTCGCGACATGCCATAATCAGTTACAAAGTATAATTTTACAAAGGGTTCAATAAAATTTATAGGAAGAAATTCAAACTTTCATTATCTGACTGATTCTGTCCCACAGACACAGGATGCTGAGGAGTCCACCTCAGTGGCTGCAGCTCCTGTTGCAGCAGCAGCAGAACCACCTGTGATGCCTTCACAACCTGAACCTGCTGCTCCTACAGCAGTGGACGAAAAGGAGGAGGAGGAGGAAATCCCTGAGTTTTCACAAAAAGATAAGGTAGGTTCTTATCTAATGATTATAGTTTTTATTTCTCTGTTATTAATGAATAAATCAACAGTCAGCCTTGTAATCTCAGATTTCTCTTTTTTTTTTTTTTTTTAAATGTCTCGTTTCGTACTTTAAATGTGATTTTGGATATGAATGTTTTAAATGTGTTCAACTTCAGTTGTTTGGGTGACTTCACATTTTTTTCAATCATGATTTTTGACAGACAATTCGAAATTTTTGACATAAAACTGAATAATTGGGACTCTTAGGACAGTATTAATTGTCGTTTGTGTGTGTC
The DNA here is from genome assembly GCF_002260705.1 of Seriola dumerili. Lineage (NCBI taxonomy): Eukaryota > Metazoa > Chordata > Actinopteri > Carangiformes > Carangidae > Seriola > Seriola dumerili. The sequence goes on from NW_019174481.1 coordinate 4,073,236, forward strand.
TTAACATAGTCTCTGGACGAGCTGGAAGTGGACCTGGACAACATGGAGCTGGATGACATCGACACCACAGACGTTAACCTTGACGATGACTTCTTAGATGATTGAGACCTGCTACCACTCTGCTCCCCAGCACTCTTTAGAGCTTATTTAAAACAGAGAAAGAGACCAAACCCCCTTTCCCCCGTTTTTTTGTATTTGTATGTAAAAATATTATATTGGCATGTCCACCTACCACAGTGACAGGATAAAAGTTGATGATTATGATGATGATGATATCAGTGATGTTTTATTCTCAGAAGAAAAGTAGACAGATGATGTCTATTTCTGACTCTCCATTTTGTAAACCTTTCACTAACTGTCCATTGAGAGATGTTATATTGACTCTTTGCTTCGCTGCCAATGTTTTTAGATGGCAAATCAAAATTCATTCAGTCCAATAAACTGCGGTTGCTGTACATATTCACATTTGCATCAAGAGTGTTTATTAATTAATTAAAAGTCAGTCTGTGTAATTAGTATTGTGCAAATATCAAAATAAGCTAGAGTATGATGATGTTAATATTGGTAATGCATACATTATGTGGTGTGATCTGCAAATGGGCAAACAGGCAAATATTAAAATATTCTTAAATAGACAAGATTTTTAAAACTGATCAGACTTCAACACGGATGTTTTCACTTGCTGTGGCTGGATAGACCGCTGCTCAGGTCGGGTAGCAATATGATGAAATCCTTTTACTAATAAAAAATGTTGAAGGGGGTCATTTGTTTGCGCCAAAAGGTGCAAGAAAAATTAGAGTAATGAGTAGTAGTAATAAGAGTTAGTGAGCATAATCTGTACACCCCCACACAATCCTGAGAGGAGCTGTGATCATATATATTAAGGGAGAACAACTTTGTGGGTGTACCAAGCATTTGTAGGGCCTTTAAGGTTCATGGATTTATAGTGTTGCTTCAGATGCTCAAGGACATTGTCCGTTAGAGCCACGATGCTGTTTTATGCCTGATCACTAAGTCCTCTTGGACCACCTTAAGCATGTTGTTGGCATTCAGGGATGGGACCTTCAGTGGTTTGCCTCATACCCCCAAGACCAATCAGCATCTGTTTAATTGAAAAATGTGTCCTCTTCCTCTGTCCCCTTCTCTTGTGGAGTAACACAACGTTCCATATTAGGAACAATTTGTACCTACCACTCAGCTGTACCTACCACTTAAAACTGGTGATCCAAGAAGTTTTGACTCCCTTCTGAATTGCACCAAGGATGTAAGATCCTGCAGGGCAAAAAGCTTCCCTCAGCTAAACCAGAATAAAAGAGGTCATAATCATCATCCCTACAGACTGACCTTCAGCCACAATCACGATACTGGGTCTGTCATCAAATCATAACTCCAACGCAAGAAATCTCAGTGTCATCTTTTATCGTGATTTAAAATTTTAAATTAAAACAAATCAACTCTGATGCTGGGAGTATGTCTTTATTAATCTACATATATCATCTTATTTATGTCTTGTTTTTCTTTGATTATTCCTGTAATTTTTATTGTAATCAAACAATCTCATAATTTCATCTCTTTGTAAAGCACTTTGGTCCTTTTTCGTATTCATATAATGGTAAAATGTGATATGACCATAAGTGGGAGCAGATTTATGGACGCTTTTGATGACCTACTGACTTCCTCCAATATCACTCCAGATCAACCTAAAATGTGTAGTTTCAAATGAGCAATTATTTGCAAATATATTCTTTTTTCAATCATACACCATATGATCTTATATCCCCACTGTGGATGCTCTTGTCTTGTATGACCTCTTCTGGTGACTTTATGCACTGCAACCGACTGCAGCAGGAATTTTGTCCCAGGAAAGCTGTCACTTTCCTCCTCTCCTGTGGATGGCGCCCCTCCAAGACAGGCTTGGGCGATTTTGTGCAGTTTCGTGTGCAACAAAGTGCCGAGCTTGGCAGCTAGCGAGCAGAGAAAACCGACCCTTCTGAGATTGTTTATCTTTCTTGCGTTTTCAACCTGTTTCCAGTAATTTTTAAGCGTTCAGCGGCCTGTTGGAAGTTTAATACAATCGGGAACAAACGAGAGTCAGTCGTCGGACTGTGTTAGGACGCCTTGTGGAGGAGCAAGGTGCTTTTTGAATAGAAAGGCAGGCGTAACGTTAGCGAGCTGGCGTAGAAAAGAGAGAACCAGAGCGACGCAGCGAGTCGGTCAGCCAGGGAGAGCCGGGAGGACCACGGCAGAGCCGCCGCCAGCGCCACGGGGAGTCGGGGCCCGAGAGGGAGCCTGCCAGGCCCTCGGCTTGATGCACCCTGCCTGCCTCGCCTTAGCCGCAGTCCGAGATGGGGGAGACCAAAATTATCTACCACCTCGACGACCAGGAAACACCGTATCTGGTGAAACTGTCGGTGCCGGCGGACAAAGTCACTCTGGCAGACTTCAAAAATGTCCTGAAGAAACCAAATTACAAATTCTTCTTCAAATCTATGGACGATGACTTCGGGTAACTGTTACAGGGTTTATTGTGTTTAACACGGTGTCAGCACAACATTCCTGGGTTTTCTCCACGTTAGTGCAGATAGATTAACATTAACTTAGTTGTTACCTCATCCAGCTGGCCTGTCATCAGTTTCAACGTTACCTGGCTGCTGATCATTAGCTAGCTTCTTGCATTGCAGTTCCTTTGTTAGCTGCTAGCGACGAGCTCGCAGCGTTAGCAGGTCTGTTCAGCGTCTCGACCCCGTTTGTTTACATTGCTTGTGTGGCTAGCTTATGCGTTTTGTGTGCCTTGACTTTGTCTGACCAAGTTTGGTATTTGTCAGTTTCACGAACACTCGAAGGTCCTGGGTGACATTTTGACCACTTTTAGATAAAGTGGGGACAGACGTAGTTGACAAAATTGATAATATCTGCTTACTGATGTTACTACTGTCAGTAACCGGCTAATGTATTGAAGGTTTCTGCTAACAGGCTAATGTCAGAATGTAAACGGGCAGCTTCAGTCGGTGAGTCCAGCAGGCCCCTGCTGTTGTTGTCTGTTAGCCGAGGAATGCAGAGTTGAACACAGGAATGCCCTGTTCATCACCGTGGCAGCTTTATGAGCATGTCCTTTTGTGTTAAAACATGGCTGAACATGGCATGTTCCTCCAGATAGTGCCTTCTGTATAGTTAAAAAAAAAAAAAAAAGGAGATGTACTATGTCTTAAACAGTTCAACCAGGTTTCCAAAGTTGTTTTTGGCCAAACTCAAACTAGGGTGGGGCAACAACTTCTGGACATTTGCAAGTGCGAATGAAATGTTTTGAAAGGACCCAGAGTTGTTCATCTTGTGAAAAGTAGATATTCTGTAAATAAACCATTGAAACCTTTACTTCAACCCGTGTTGGTATAGATTGAGCAACCTGTCAAACTGGATTAGAGATTGGAGCCAATGTTTACTAAGCCTTTCAAAGAAAATTTCACTTGACCATCACTATTCCTTCTTTTCTAAGAGGCACAACTAACTCTGTCACAACCAGTAGTCTGAGGTACTTGCTAAATGTATGGATTTAGCTTAGACATCTAATTCTTGTAAACAGGCAGTCCATTGTAGACTGGAAAAGTTTCCTGAAAATTCATTTGGTTGAACTGGTTAAAAATGTATGTCCACCCAGGAAATCTTTACATGCCTGCCTGTTGTTAATTTCAGACACAGAAACTTCACTTTCTAGCATCCTTTGATGTATTGACAGGACTGCTTATACCCTCGAATAAGGTGTCTTCTTTTGACTGGCTTCTCCTGTCTGTGCTGGTAACCTCTGACACACAGTGATCTTGTCTTTCCCCCTGATATTCTGGGATCTTGTGGGAACAGAGCTAACGAGTCTTAACGTGTAAAACTATAAAATCTAAACTGACAAATTTTACATGTTAATCAGGCCAAATTTCAATGGTTCCTAATCTACATTCACTTAGATTCATTTGTAATAGAGGGCAGCATGTGAAGTTTCTCTTAACCTTTTTTGGGTTTCTTAAATATGTTGTTTCTTAACCTTAGTTACATTTTACCATCTAGTGAACATGGATATCAGCTATAAGCATCAAGGATCAGTTTTATGTCTGGAGAAAGGTTTAGGGAATAAATCTGGATTGTTGACCTGTTGTCATTACACAATAATCAGTGCTGACATTCTCTATAGGCACTTTATTAAGGCAGTATATCTTGGTTGGCAGTGTAACAACAGCGTAGTAAGTGCACAGTGTCTGTCCTGGCTGATGGAAGTCTTGCCCATCTCCATTCCCCCAAAAGACAGCCCCATGTTTTATTGCCTTGAGAGTGCTTTTTTGTTGGTAAAGGTTTACTGAAACCAAGCTTTGTTCTCTTTACAGGGTGGTAAAGGAGGAAATATCTGACGACAACGCTAAACTGCCCTGTTTTAATGGACGTGTGGTGTCATGGGTAGGTTCAAGATGCATCCTGGAGTAATTTTTCTGGTTTGTTTATCTGCTTGTTGTTGTGCGCTTGTCTGTGTTCACTATATTTGTGTAGTTGTGTGTGTGTGTGTGCGTGTGTGTGTGTGGCAACTGTGTGCGTGCATGTGTAACAGTGATTCCCATCTGTCCGCCAGTGACAACAAGCATACTCCATCTCTAGGGAGAGGCCCCGTGCATCTGCATGATAATATCATTATCACATAATGATCCGAGGATCAACACTCACATGTAAACACCATGCTGTTTTTTGTAATACTGTGTTTTTAAGCACTTTTTCAGAATATGAGCTGCAATGGTTTTTAAGTAATTTTATACGCTAGTCAGCACATGCACCACATACATACATGTACTTGCATGTAATATCTCATTTAGAGGCTCTGAGCAGTAATTCTCCTGTCTCCATAAGAGACATCTGGTGCCGGTGCACAGTCTCCCTTCCTCTCCTCTCGACGTTGAAATTGGATTAAGAGCAAGTGAAATCACAGGATAGGAGGAAAACACCCGATAACAAAGAGCCTCACTGCATGTCATGTAACAAGAAGATTGAATCTCACAGGGAGGGCAGAATAAAGTTGAGGGAAAGAGTGCTCCATGTCTTAACGTGAAAGGGCAATGTTTTTTGTTAATTTCATACAGTGTGGTTATAATTATAGATTTTATTTGAGAGTCATCAACACAGTGTTAACGCTAAATGTTTGAGTGTATAATCCAGAGTGCTTGTCCCACTGTGTCCCTGTGTTGTGGTCATTTTCATTGGGCTGTCTGGAGGTTTGGTTGGCTGTGGTTCAAAGTCAGTTCCTCTCTTTGTATGTGCGTGTGTGCGCGAATGTGTTTGTTATCTCTTGGGGGTTGTTGAAATGTTCCATGCACAATGAAATGTTATTTCTGTTACAGTGTGCCCATTTGTTTGTCTCCACGGTTCATCTGTTGTTTCAATGGCCTGATTGATTGTTCTCTGGGGTCTGAGGGCCTGGCTCACTATCACCACATCATCACAACAGGCCAGCACCCTGAGTCTGCCCTGTCCTGCTTTATTGTCAGATTTTCTCCATCTAATTACATTCTAATACCTTATCTTAGTGCAGGATGTACAAATCAAATTTACTTTTGCTCTTTCTGCGCACCAAAATAGACTCCCTGTAAATGGGAAATGTTATGGTACAAATACTGCATGTAGGTATAAATGAGATAAAAGGGTTAACAATCTTCCTTTATATTTTTTCTTCTTATTGTTATGCACCAAAACACCAAAGCAAATTCCTCTTATGTGAAAACGTAGTTGGCAACAAACCTGATTCTGATTCTGTCAAAAATAAGTAGTAGGACTCATAATTACATCAAGAAGCACTTATTTAATTATTCTTTTATCAGTCCAAACCTTTTATCTGTCTATAGTAATATAACGATTTTCTTGCATTACTATGTCTGTACAGGTGATTCAGTTTGATATTGTTGGTGTAATGTCACTCTTATTAAATTAGTTGCCCTATTGCAGTTCAAAATAGTTAATAGTTAATAGTCTTTTGTTAGCGGACATACCACTCTTTCCCTTGCAAAACTTTCATTAGTTAAAGTCAGTTAAAATGCAAAAGTGCCAAATATTTCATGGCTTTAGCTTTTTAAAAGTTCAGATTAACTGCTTGTCCTTGTTGTACAGACTAGTAATCTGAACATTTTTGGGTTGTGGGAATTTGTGATGTGCACTTTTGACAGTTTTACTGGCTAAATGATTAATCAGTAATGAAAATATTGAATATATAGTTATTTACTAATCCCCAGGGAATGGGACAGCTGAACACTACGGAGAAAATATACAGTGTTTGATTAATTTGAAGGATGTGGTAGTGATAACGTTAAATGTGATTCTAGAAACATGATGTGAAAATGAACAGCCTGTGCGTGCTGTGTAAATGAAATTGAGCAAGATTTGTTTGACTGGACTCCAGTACAAACAGCTGTATTTGTATCCTATAACACAACAGATGCAGTATTGAAATATTGTTAAGTAATAGCCCAGCTGTCAGACCAACAACTAGCAAATTTTAGCTTTTCAATCATAGGCTGTTAATAGTGGAGAAAGTTTCATACCGAACTTATGTTAGCTTTTAAACTTGTTTTGCATGCAGATTACGCAAGTAAATGCTTCAATTCTACAATGGACGAGATCCAAGGTGCTGCAGGACTCCAGATCCACAGCAGAATGTAAAAAAAACAAAACAAAATATCTTGAGCGAGCAGAACTAATGTTCAGTGGAATGTGTTTGAAATGAAAAAATATGGAAAAGTAAACAGCTGAATATGCTAATTTTAAATTGTCCTGGTGATATAATTCAGTCATGGTCCATTGAAGCCCACTTTTTCCCACACTTTGGTAACTGAGGCAACACTGTCAGGTAGGCAAACCACAAGTCTTGACACAGGCGTTTTCTTTCTCTCTCTCTTTCTCTCTCTCTCTCTCTCTCTCTTGAATCGTCAGCAGCCTCCTGAACAGCTTTTTTCTTTCAGCAGGAAATTAAGAGAAGACAAATTAATTTCTAGATTTGAAGAGACATTGTTGTCCCTAACAAAAAGAACTTTTAAAGGCACCTTACTAGCCAGCAGCTGTGTTATTTTGTAGCCATGGTTTACATACAATCTGTAAATACTGGTAAGGCTGTAGGCAGTGAGTGTACAGCAAGATATATCCATGCAGCCCTTGAATAAAGCTTAGTGTAAACATAGTAGTGCTCTGACATGGGTCTGCTGCCCACTTGCTCTGTGTCTTTCTGTTTATTCTGAGTCTTTGTCTCATCCCTCTGACTGACCTGAATCTCCGTCTGTTGACAGTTGGTCTCTGGAGACGGGGCCCACACGGATGCAGGCTCAGTTGCAGATAGTTTAGAGCCGACACCACCTTTGGAGAGGACTGGGGGCATTGGAGACTCAAGACCACCTTCCTATCAGTCAGTACATTCATAGAAGACTGGTGTATATGTTTTTTTTTTTTTTTTCAAGTGTGCCAGAGAGATGTTGGTAATGTTTGTCTGGGGGTGTGTGAAAGAGAGAGATGCCATGCGTACTTTGTGTTTGGCTCTGTGTATGTGTCTTGAATGAGTCCCTCTGTGTTTCCAAATAACCACAGTAACAGAGGAAATGGCAAATTGAATAGAAATAGTATGACACCTTGTGACTGCCAGAAGGAGGAAAATACCTTTTTTCTTCTACCCATTTATCATTAAGTTATCTCCATTCTGGAAGTAAATCAGACTTCTGTCGTGTAGAGCACAGATTGCTCATGCTTGATGTGTTTTAGTTCATTTAATATATTTGTTAAAAGGTGTGTAGTCGGGCCACTTTTTACCTATGCAAGTGCAATGTGGTTCATCTGTTCATCAAGTAAAGCAGTGTAAAATGTGTAAAAGACACATGATAGTAACGGAGCAGAAATGCTCACCAGACTGAAATAAGTCAGTCAACTCAACAACTGCTATTCCTGCCAAATGTTCAACTACAGAGTGCAGCCTCAACTACACTGACCCAGAGCTTTACACTCAACACAGTTTGTGAAGTGATTATAACAAGAAGCACTTAATATAAACACTTGTCTAAATGGCTGTTCAATGAACTTAACTGCCCTGGTAATGATACAGTGTAATTCTATCTCTTTTTAACGCCCACTCTCTCCTGTGCTCTCTCTGTCTGAAGTGGGAAAGCAGCAAGCGGTCGGGACAGTCTGGACAACGACACCGAAACCGGCTCCATGGTGTCGCAAAGGAGAGAGAGGGAGAGGCCAAGACGGAAACACACTAACGACCACGGTCAGAAAACCATCTGTCCCGCCGTGTTTTTTTTGTGTTTTTATTTTTCTCATTGTACTTTATGTTTCAGTTTTATTTTTATTTCACAACGATTTCACGCACAATGTAATTTATCTGTTGGGTAAAACTGGAGTGTTTGCCATAATGGAGTCATTTCCTTTTCCACAATGAGTCTCCCAAAATGGCACAAATTAAAAGCTATATGGTGTACGCAGACATCTCCAGCTTATCACTGTTTCTGTGAACAGGTAAGCATGCTAGGCTTGTGCAAAGGTTTGATCACATTTGGGTAACTTTAGTAGGATGTTGTAGAAAAAGCAACATTATCGCACAGTCAGAATAACAGGTAGGTGCTTTACAGTCGCCAAACGTTTGTATGAATATGATTAAAATTTGTGCTGTGGTGTGAAGATTCTAGTTTGGCTTTAACTTTTATTTATTAATTAGATATAATAAGGAACAAGCATATTTTGAAGATGTTTTTGCAAACTGTTGACTGTGATCTGTGTGAGTCTGACCAACCTAAATATGTCTCTTGATTGTAGTAGTCTGATTTGTAGGTACAATTTTCAACTTCTTTTCTCAAGAGTTTTTATTTTTATTGAATAGAACAACTTCATTTTCATGTGTCGTGTCCATCCTGATCATAAATGCTGTCCCGCTGCAGGTGGGAGGCAGAACGGCTACTCATCGCGGGGAATGGGACGCGGGGGCGCCGAGTACGACAGCTGCTCGTCCTTCATGAGCAGCGAGTTGGAGTCCACTTCCTGCTTTGATTCAGAGGATGACGATGCAACCAGCAGGTCAGACGTTCAGCTTGTTCATAAGTGCATCTCCCAGTGCGAAAAGGCATTTGGCTTGAGGAATGTATCTGGAATTACAGATGATGGGTTTTGGCAGAGATTAGTACATTCTAATTGTCCAGTGGTTTTTGTGGTCACCCCCCCGGGGTCTCCTCCAGGAGACGTAGAAATAACTGCAACCCACTTTAAAACCTCTGCTGTTCTCAGTCTTTAGGCATCTCCCAGGATGTTTTTTTCCTGTTGTTGCAGCTCTAATAGATCTCGATCAAAGTTTCGTTAGAATGAGGTTCTGTCTACCGCAGAAACAAATACATTTTTGCTTTAACAAAATTTCTGGACTCTGGTGCCAGCCAATGCTTTGTTAGTCAGGTCATAATTTCTAAACGAAGTAAGCTGGATGTTGTCTTACAAACAGTTAAAGCTGGTCCTGACTCCGGGCAAGCATCACTTTTACTATGGAAACAGTGGTTAAGTGATCTTTTTAAGTGCAGAACAGTGAGGTTTTCATTTGACATTTAGACAAAGTTACATGGGAGAGTTTGGTTATGTTTCTGCCCACATATTTTTATTTACATTATGATCTGTCCTGGTCTTTTTAAGCTTGATTTTGGTAGAAAGGTTTTTCTGATGACTGAATTTATATAGAATAGTTTCTCATTTAAATACATATCAAATATTTGACCATTAGCTCATATATATTACAGCTTTGCTATGTCTCCTCTTGTCTCTTCTTATTCTCTTCTTATTATTCAGGTTTAGCAGCTCCACTGAACAGAGCTCTTCTCGTCTAATGAGACGACATCGTCGTCGCCGACGGAAACCTAAAGCCTCCAATATGGACAGGGTGAGACCTCACACACACTGGAAGTACAGAACTGCAAATCAGATGTATCTTTCTTCATTAAAATTTTGTTCTAGTTTGTGACTTTTGATTCTTCCTATATTTCTTTACTTTCCACCCACTTTCTTCCCTCCAGTCCTCGTCATTCAGCAGCATCACAGACTCCACCATGTCTCTGAACATCATCACTGTCACTCTCAACATGGGTAAGTGACTTAGCAATGTGGAAGTTGCACACAGAATGAGAGCCTCCTTATAAAGTAACACTGAGCCAGAGTTCAAAAACTCCTTTTACACGACAGTTTGTTCCATATTGATGCAGGTTGTGGTAATCTTTTCTGTCTTTACTTGCTTCACTGCTGCTTCACTTCACTCTTGAATACACATTGTCCGTTCCTCTCCACCTCACAGAGAAGTACAACTTCTTGGGCATCAGTATTGTCGGTCAGAGTAATGAAAGGGGAGATGGAGGAATCTACATCGGCTCTATCATGAAGGGAGGAGCTGTGGCTGCAGATGGACGCATAGAGCCTGGGGACATGCTGTTGCAGGTGTGTGTCTGTGTGTGCCTCTGTGTGTGTGTGTGTGTTAGTGTGTGTGAGAGAAAGAGACAGTAAGAGAGAGAGAGAGAGACTCGCACACACAGGATAAAAATGTGTGTTGGTGGTTACCTGGGACTAGGACCAGGAAAGTGTGTGTGTGTAGGTAATTGCATGTTGTGTTTGCGTTTAGTGCCAGCACCTGAAGTGAAGTGGAAGGACTGAGTAATGTGAGGGCAATCAAAGGTTTTTTTTTTTTTTTATTCAGAAAGTTATATGTATCAGTGCCACAAATGTGTTTAACAGTATGTCATTACCCAACATTTTAACATTTTTACAGGCCTTTTTCTTCTAATCCATTCCTCTAGTCCTTGCTTATTTACATACCATGTTATCTCAATAACATTTTAATTTACTGTAAAAGTGTTGCATTCTCTGGCAAGGTTCTGACAAATATATTAGACTAATGTTAATGTTAATTTTCCATTATCATTCTAATATTGTGCCTCATGTTTAAACACTGCTAGTCCCTGCTAATGGCTTTGTGCAGTGGGATTTATTGGAATGGCTGTGGGGCTGTGAAAATGTTATACTCTTTACATAGGAAACGATTGAGTGTCAGGTCTGTCCTTTATTGTCATAATTTGAGCAGCAGATTTTACTCATATTTTTGTCAAGCTTATGTCTACACTCTGAGAGATTGTAATATTTTTTTTTCTTTCATTTTTGTCCCTGAAGGTGAACGACATCAACTTTGAGAACATGAGCAATGACGACGCAGTTCGAGTGCTGAGGGATATTGTGCACAAGCCAGGGTAAGCAACATACATTAATACAAACAAACATTTTCTTTACTGAATAAGAATATTATTCCATAAAACTCAGGTGCAACGTAAGAACATAACAGAATTCAGTGTTAACTTTCTGTGTGTAAACTTCGCCTGTTTTATTACCAGCCCCATTACTCTGACTGTGGCTAAGTGCTGGGACCCAAACCCTCGGAGCTGCTTCGCTCTGCCAAGGAGTGAGTGTTTGTTTTTTCTTCCTTGCTCTGATTCTTGTGTGTTACTCTGATAAGATCACCAGCTCCAACTGCCTTCCCTACCTTTCATTCAACAGGTGAGCCAATCCGGCCCATTGACCCAGCCGCGTGGGTTTCCCACACGGCGGCCATGACCGGGGTTTACCCGCCATATGGCATGAGCCCTTCCATGAGCACCGTCACCTCCACCAGCTCCTCCATCAGCAGCTCTATCCCTGAGACTGAACGTGAGTGACCTCACCCCCATGTAGCTGCATGTTGTGGCGTGTTATCAAGACACTTTTACTCAAAACAATGTAAACACCCTATCTTAACTCTTAGTCACAGTTTTCCATTCACTTTCATTTAGTCAAGGTCTTTTTGCTCACATGCTACCCCTTCTTTGAATTTGCAATGTACTACCATATGCTTCTTTACACTTTGTTTTACCGCCCCCTCCCCTTTTACAGTATCTACTATGTTTTCTGTTGGCTTTTTGATAACCTCTTTGGCAGTTCAGAAATAAATTCAACTGTTCAGACTATCATGATATGAGGCATAAAGTCCTCCAGGATTGTTGATATGCCATGATTTCCCTTTTTTTTTTTGAACAGTTTGGAACCCCCACTCTCTGACCTCCAAAAATGCAGTAATATCACTATTTTTCTCTGGCTTGTTAGTAAATCTCGGTGTTGAGTGCGGCCCTGCCCTTTCACTGCATTCCTGTGACTTCTCTCTGTTCCAGTTTTTACTGTGCTCAGCCTCACAACTTCCATCTGCTCAGTAACTCTTGTCAAAACGAAGCTCATAACTCACAACTTTCATCCTCCCTGTAATCTTTGGAAGAACAGTTGCGTTTTTTCTTTCTTTCTGGAGAAAAATCTTTCCTCTCTCAATACAATTTCTTGGCCAAATTAATAGACATTTTTGAGGATTTTTCCTTTCAGAAAAAATTGACTTTAAATCCAAATCCTTTCAAGGCTTAAAAGAAAACAAAAAGAGAGGTTTTTGCTACTACACCTTACATTCCTGTCACCATTTTTAAAATGTAATGGTGCGTTTTTCATATGCTTTGAATAATTGGCCAACTGCATTATTGCCAGGAGATATTTCAAGTGCAGCTACAGTGAAGTTTAAAAGAAGAAAATAAACCTGCTATCTAAAATATCAGTGGCAGAGTTCAGGTTTCCATTTAAAAAAAAAAAAAAAAAAAAAAGCAATGCACAGTGCAATGGAGGTCGAGTCGAGTTTTGCAAAAGGTATAAATAATGTGCTATAACAACAGCTACCTTCGATTGCTTGGTAACAAGTTAGTGGAGGCTGAAAGAGTAATATCTGGTATCACATTATCACATGTACAATACTCCCAGCAGATGTTCACACCCTTTTTATTGTGTTATTATTTATACTCACGAGACATTCTGGACAATAAAGAAATCACTCATTGAAGTGGAGGTAGATGAGGCAGAGTGAGAGGAAGTGGGAACACCAAAAAGTAAATTACAACACTTAATCAAAATATCCAATCTTGGAATGCAATAAACCTCAGTTAGATGATATGTAAGATACAATGGTGTTCTAGGGAGGACATTTAATTCATTATGGTCAGGCTTTTGTTTGGGTTTTATCAAGACCAGCTCAGTTGTAGTCCAGTTCAAACAAAGATCAAGGCTGATCTGGTTTGATTCAGGGTCAAGACAGAACAGGGGTCAAATTACAGTCCAGACCACAGGAAACCAAATGTTATTTGTGGCAAATTCCAAAACAGACCAACATTTTTATAGTTGTACAGATAACAGTACTCAGCTGTTCTTTCATTTAAACTTTTAGAAAAAAAGAAACAGAATGCAGGTCAACAGTTTTTATACTTGTGGGAGATTAGTGTCTTTGTCCTTAAAAGAGATTCAGTGGTAAATATTTAAGATTTGAGACTGATCGGACCGGAATATTTCAACTCGGACAAGAGGATGTGGTTCAGTGCCCATGTTAACTTGTACATGTGTCCTATGATCTTCCCCAGGATTCGATGACTTCCACCTCTCCATCCACAGCGACATGGCAACAGTTGCTAAGGCCATGGCCTGCCCAGAGTCAGGTCTGGAGGTGCGGGACAGGATGTGGCTCAAGATCACCATTGCTAACGCCTTTATCGGTACGTCTATCAAAGCAGAGGGCATGGTCTAGCATTTGTTATTTCCTCCATCAGTATGCATACCCATGTCTTTTGTTATTTGCTCAGTTCAGTTTGCAGATTGGTTCTGTCATTGTTTCGCTGATGAGGACATAAAGCATCTTCTTACAATTTAGAATCATTATTTGTTTGCCTTAATCAAGCAACATGATCATCATTTTCATTTCAACAGTTTAATGACAGCTAGCCTAATAATCCATGAATGCAGTTTGCCTTTTTAAATGTCAGCTAGTTTAATATGTCATAGTTGCACATTAAGGCTGTGATATTTCCAGTGCTTATTTGTTTTTGTAAAGGATCATCGTGTCAGTTGTTGCTGGCTAAGACAGTACTGTGAACACTGAAATCAGCTGCCAAACTAATAACTGTTAAATATACTGTAGATGATTTAAATAATTATATTTAATAATAATGATATATGATAAAATAGTCTCAGTGAAGGCGTGGAATGTGATGAGCAAAACTGCAGAATTCGCGTTTCAGCATAAAATGTGCGTCTTTGTGTTGTCAGGTTCTGATGTGGTGGACTGGCTCTTCCATCATGTGGAAGGCTTTTCGGATCGCCGCGAAGCCCGTAAATATGCCAGCAACCTGCTGAAGGCCGGCTACATCCGACACACTGTCAACAAGATCACCTTCTCTGAGCAGTGCTACTACGTCTTCGGAGACCTCTGTGGCAGTAAGTGCACACTGAAATTTTCCATCAGCTAAAATCTTCTTCGAGTGTCAGCAGTAGAAACAACTCTCCATAAAGTTGAATGGTTCAGTTGTATTTCCTGCCACATCTGTACAGCGATCTATTTCAAAGGAGGACAAACATTTTCTAGAAGTTGGTTGTTACTGTGGAGGTCTAAATAACTTTTTCTTCCTCTTTCCTCCTCAGACATGACCCACTTGTCTCTCCATGACCATGATGGTTCCAGTGGAGGTGCATCAGATCAGGACACTCTGCCCCCTCTTCCCCACCCAGGGGCAGCCCCATGGCCCATGACCTTGCCCTACCAGTTCCCCATCCCTCACCCTTACGACCTGCCACAGCCCTTCCACGGTGGACCAGGCGCTGGCAGTGCAGGAAGCCAGCACAGTGGTGAGTGCAGTTTGAATATACTGTATGTCTTCATCACAAATACAGTAGATTAGTATAGAAGAATAATTAGGAGAGAAAGGGAAGTAGTAGTTGTAGTAGAAACACTTTTAATACAATGTGCAATAATGTTAAAGTGATATTTTATCCAAAATCTATCTTTTGAGTATTAAAGACTTGCCCTTTGTGCAGATGAATGTGGCTGGATTCATGGTAAAAAAAAAAGCATCAAAATGTCTATAGAAACCTTTCAAACAGCTGGATATTTCTTTGCTTCATTATCCATCTGTATGATGCAAACACCCAAAGTTTTCCCAAAAAATATTCAAAACACGATTCTTCTGGCAGAGCTCCAGAGTTTCCAGAAGGGCAACACAGAACCAGTGAAAAGATGGCAAAATGATTGTAACAAACATGAATTTGTGCTAGCTACAGCTGCATTTCTTGTTTCACTTTGCACAGAGGGATTTAAAGGAATACTGCAAAATTATGCTGTGTTTGACATCTTGTTTGCCGTCTTACCCAGAGCCAGATGAGAATATAAATATAAATATTATCTCCAAAACTTTCTATACAGTTATAGGTCCAGTGCAAGTTGAAATAAGCTTATTTCAAAGACTTGGAGGACACAGTCTGGCTCTGTTGAGTGAAAAACATTCCTTCCAGCAGCTCCAAAGCTACCTTATTTACATGTTGTACTTTTTGAATTGCACATGTGTAGAAATAGAAAACCAGACATTGTGGTTTTAGGAGCAGTTTACTTATGTAACTGAGATATTTACTGACCAACAACAGCTGGGCCCAGTGACTGCACACAACATCTGGGATGTCCTGTTCTCATTTTACGGTTGCACACTGCGACAACTTGAATTTACTGGTGAATAATTTAGAAGCTAACAAAATACAGCATGTAAATAACACAGTTTAAGATTTTTAATAGAAGATAAATGTTTCTCTTGCTTGCAATATTTGTGCTAAGCTAGAGCACCCCACACCTCTCTAACAGACGCAAAGAGACTAAACTGATACAGATCTTTTCATCTCTCTGTGGATTTGATGTCATATGTTGGAACAAGCATCCATTGCAATATAATGAGTTCCTTTTAATCATATAAACTGTTATGGTTTGAAAGTCATCATTATGAAGAACTTGCTGTCAAAGAAAGGAGGCTGTTTGTGGTAATAAAATGTAACTGCCTCCGGTAATAGCTGAGCTGTTTGGCTTGTGAAGGCAGTGATTTCTCCATGACCGTGTGTGCATTAGTCATGAAGCTCTCCTGAGAGTCTCCCACAAACTGGGTCAGTACTGTCTGCGTCACTTCACTGGCACCCAGATGGGAGAGAGGCTCATGTAGGTCACGCAGATTTAATTTAAAAAACTGTAACGTGCTTGTTCGTCATGTTTGGATAATAACTATTGTCTCTTCTGCTGTGTCCTCAGGAAGCAGTGGTTCAAACTGCAGCAAGAATGAGGGTCGGAAGTCTGGCGGCAGCGGCAGCGAATCTGAGATCAGGAGCCACCGAGCTCCAAGCGAGCGCTCGTTGGCTCCCCCTAGTGAGCGAAGTGTCCGTAGCTCTGTCAGCCACCGCAGTGCCAATTCCCACTCAATAGCCTATGGGCCTGGCCTTGTCTATGGCCCCCCAGGCCTGCCCCCCCAGCCCCCACATCTGTCTACCGCTGCACCTGGCGCCCCACCAGGCAGAGAGCTTGCCTCTGTACCCCCTGAGCTCACTGCGTCACGCCAGTCTCTGCGCATGGCGGTGGGCAATGCCGGAGAATTCTTTGTTGATGTGATGTGATGCAGGTTATAGGCTGATAACAGAGTAGCAGATTGGGCCTTTCTCATATCATTATAAGGCTGAGAAGGACAGCATGACGGGACAGGAGGGAGGGAAGATTGCAAAAGCTCTAACCCAAGGCTGTGATTCCACTTTCCTAAAAGCATAAATGGAACCAATCCTGCTGTGTATGCTGAGAGAAAATGCTCCTCCTCTCTTGTGCTTTTCTTCCTAGTTGTAGTGGCCATACTTTCTTCAGTGAAGAAACCCCCTCACTCAAGATGGAACCAAAGCGCCTTTCTCATTTTCCACTGCTCAGTGGGGAAGAGTTTGTGTGAGGACAAAAAAAGCGAGGGGGGGTGGAAACGTACAGCTGGGGAAGATGACTCAGCGCTTTTCTACATGGATGTTTTTCATTTGTTCTTCTCTTCACTCTTCCCTCCTCTCTGCCTTCCTTATCTAACATGCACTGTCCTCCCCCACCCCTGTCCACGTCAAAACTGAGAAAGAAAAAGAAGCCTCTTCCCTCCCTCTGTTCTTTCAATTCCCACTTGCTGACCTCTAACAAGAAAAAAAAAATAAGAAATTTGAAATGAACACTAACTGTTAACCTTATTCAGACTTTTTTTTAAATGTTTGCTTGACTTAAGAGAGAAAGGAATGGAAAAATTTGTATGTAGTGCAAGAGAATCGCAGTCCTTCTTACTGTAAAAATGCATTTGTTTTATTATATCCGTAGTTGGTCACAACTAGTTTCATTTCCCATCGCTAAACATGAGCATCCAGCTTCAAGAGTCATTTTTACACTACACAGCTGCATTTTCATCTGTTAACCAGAGCATTTTCAGACTCTGTCTTGTGACAATGTATAGTGGAAAAAATTTTCTTACCATGTCTTTCACACTACTCTTTTATCAAGGAAAAAATGTCTTTTTATTTATAAATATAGTTTTATGACTTAACTTTGCTGCTCTGTGTTATGTTTTTATTTGAGTGTGTGAGCTTATGTTTGTGAGGTAGAACTATGCAGCTTAGTCTTTTTTTCCCTCCATGGTACCTGAGGTCATATTTGCATTTAAAAGTAGTGGATTCCAGACTGTCCAGGAGCAGGAATGTGAAGGTTAGGAAATCTGGTGCACAGATGTGTGTGTGTGGGCTGTGGGTGTTTGAGAGATCAACCTGTGTACATTTGCCTCCGAACTGAATGACCCTATGCAAAATGTTCCCCGTATTTAAAGAGAGAAAAAACTCCTGTTAAAGAGGCGATTTCATTCAACTTGGACAAAAAAAGAAAGAATAAAGCAAGACCACAGGCACAACCCTTAGTTTAAAGGACAAACATAAAGTAAGATATTTACTACAATCCCACAGGGACGTTTGTTTTCTTGCTCTTATTAACTAGAGGTTTAGGTCCAGGTCAAACTCTGGAACTAGTAATGAATTCTACAGTTACTTCAGAAAATCTAATAAAGCAAGTTGGATACGTGCCAACATGCTCCCGAGTCCATTTAAAAAAAAAAAAAAGGGGGACTAGCGCACTGTGCTGCCCCTTCTAACTATTACACCCGTAACCGTTAATGAACTGCCGTGAAACAAATAATTGACCATGTAGCTTATCATAACAAGGCCTGGGTGCGGTTTACACATCGCCCCAGCCGCGCCTTTTCCTGTCACAGCGGAACGGCTGTGCGTAAGGACGGCAGGTCAGCTGACAGCTATCAGAGGACCGGGAGGAAGGAGCGGAATTAGCGGGTGTGTGAACTGGGAACCTACTGGATCCTGACATAGGCTGTATCCGAAGCCAAACGGGGAACGAAGACTGGTGGCGTTCGTGAGAGAACTAGGGTAGGTTCACCAAAGTCGAGATGTTTAAGTGTTTGTTGTCAAAATAATTAAATGGAGCGCGGTAACCGTTACCGAAAGCCGGTGAAACCGTTTCTTTCGTGGGCGATGCTAATATTAGCAACGTTAGCCTCCGCTCCGCTAGCTAATGTGAAGTTAGCAGCGGCAGCTAGCATGAAAACGGAAAGAAGATGATTTTTGTCTCCAAAATAAAAGCTCACAGTATCTTATTTCAACACTTTCTTTAACGATTAAACTTTATTGGGGACACTCAGTGCAGTCTTTGATTCTGTTGATTTTTAAATTGGAGATAATTAACAGTGATGTATGATTAAGGGTCGTAAGACGGTCTGATTTTCTTTTCACCGGAAGCCCATTAAAATTGTGCACGGATCGACACTGGTTCGTTGATGATCGCCGCGAGCTAGCCTGCCGTTGTGAGCTAAATTAGCTAGCGACCTCTCACTCGTTCTTTTCCCCATCACTTTGATCATAGCTGAAGGTCAAGCCTCCATCAATGCTGTAGCGATTTAAGATTATTTAAAAAGAAGCGTTTCAAGTAAACCGATTGAGGAACAAATGAGAAAATATGAAAAATGTATGAACGTTAGGAAATGGCCCGACTGAGCAGACATCTTGACTTCGGCCAATAAAAGGGCGATTGGACCTGTTCAGGTCTTGAACACGGTTTACTCGGTCACGACTCGGCCATGTCTTAGTGGGAGAAAGATTGTACTAATCTTGTTCTCATATTTGTGTTGTGTGCTCCCTCTGAGCTCCTTGTGTTCAAACTGTCTGGTCTCTGTCTTCGAGGAATTTCAAGCGTGTCCTTCATCCCTTGGTTTCCAGAAGCGTCATTCTTGAATGAATGCAAATTCCTATGATATGTTGGTCTAAGCCGTATACGAATCCGCTGTTTAACAATTGCTCTGCATCTTGATGAATTTTATTGTCTTATGGTTTTAATCTTAGTTAGGATTTCATGTTTAGCCTAATCAGATCCAGACAGTATCTGGTAGTAAAATGCAACCCAGTAAGAGCAACAGATTTTTAGTTGGCAACCTGGTGGCACCCTGCTTCAAACTGGTGGCTGTTAATCTGCTGTTAATCTTACTTTCGAAGGAAACAAGGAATTGACTGTAATGAGAGTGGTGGTAGTGGAGTCTTTTTAGCCTATATTGGAGTGGTCGTTGGGTTGGTGTATGTATATATGCACAAAACACAAATGACTCACCACAGTGGGGCAGCTGCAGGGTTTATTCAACTGGCAATAGAGTAATGTGTGTGTGTGTGTTTGAGAGAGAGAGACAGAGAGTGACAGAAAAAGCGGATGTGAAGGACAAACGCTTCCCTGTACTGTTGGTCACTCCCCCACTTTTCACTGCTTTCACTTCTCTGTCACCCCCTTTTTCCTTTCCCCGTTTCCTTCCTGCAATCTCTTGCTCCATTTCTATCTCATCCCAGGCGGGGTTTGGTTTCACCATGGCCAGTTGGGACTGAGAAGCAGCCACAATGATTGGAGGTCTGTTCATCTACAACCACAAGGGGGAGGTCCTCATCTCCCGGGTCTACCGAGATGACATCGGGTATGTTTCACAGGAGGAAAGCTACTGTAAAATTTTGGGGGACATTGGTCAGTCAGATGGTCCTGATCCAGTGGGGGTTGGACAGGTTGGGGTTGATCCTGAAGGGATGAGAAAGGATTATGTCCCTCTTCCTAGATAAGAAGTTCACATTTGTCTTGTTTTGTTATTTTCTCTAAAAATGTGTTTGTGTGTGTGTGTGTTGGGGGGGGGGGGGGCAATATAGGATTAAATTTAGTACAGTGGTACCAACTGTTAGATAAGATGATGGTTTGGTACAATTAGAATAAAACTATCATAAAGATACATATTTATGAATACAAAACATAAAGTAATATTCACTGATTCTCCCAGAAGAACAAAAAACAAGTGATCACAATTAGAATACAATTATGCACAACCAGGAAAAATAATTCCCTCATTCATCATTGAAGTAATGATTTGGTTCAGTAGTGCTGATCAAACCACACCTATGTAAAAGATTTGGTGCAGCCATTTGAAAAGCTCTCACAAACTGACCCTAAGTGTTGAAACAAAACAAGACACTAATTTTTGCCCTATGGAGCAGAGGCACTGATAGGAAGTATTTATATCCTCATCATTGGCAGCCACATCTCTTAATTTTCCCCAATATTGTAACGGCATGGCAGTGATGAAATGCTTTGCTTTAACTGCAATACTTTCAGTCAAACAGCATATTTTGGCTATTACCTACCCATGCATACACATTTAGTTCATCAGCATTCCTTGGGCACATTGATGTTAAATATACAGTATAATAAATGGTAAACGGTATTATCACCTGAAGTCTATACTAAGGCCAGAACAAGATATAAAGCATGGATTTATCACAAACAATTGTTTCTGCAGATTCAAAACAAAGTGGAATCTCAAATTTGCATGTAGGCTATTCAGCCAATTGTCTAAAGATTTTCATAGAAAGAAGCGTGGCTGTTGGCAGATTATCTTCAAGTAAGACATGGAATTTGTGAGTCCTCCATCATTGCCACACTGGATTAATTCATTCATTCACATTGTAACACTCACAAAACCCTGAGTGCCCCCACCTCTAATACACAATTGGAACGGAAAGCTATCATTAATGGGTAAGTGTGCATGTCTCCTGTCTTCAACTTTGACAGTTGGTCATAGTCCTTATAGTCCATAGTCGATGTTCGGAGTGAAACATGGTTTCTGCAAATGAACTTTTTGAGCGTTAAAAAATAATTACAGTACTTCAATTATATAAAGAAAATGGAGTAGATGTGGAATCAATAATTGCCTGGATGGAAATAACAGTTGTATCAGTATCAGTGGGCTGTAATGGTTAAACAGAGCTGACATAGGAGCCTTTACAACGCTGCTGAAGAGCTGGTGAAAAGGAAATTGTTCCCTTTGTGTAAGATGGACGAATAAAAACAAAGCTGAGTCATATCCAGAGTAGACTGTGGTGTAGCCATGTTGTAAAAAAATGTCCGTCAAGGATTTTGTACTTCTCATATGTCAGGTTAAAGGATACATCCATATTGACTTACATGTATCAAATGGTATGTTACAGACAGGAAGTCAGCACTGTGGCTAGAAGAATATAATATATATTTTGAAAATCTGACTTTTGTACTGTCTGTCTTTCTTCCTTCCCTTTTCCTCACTTGTTACTTGTTTGTTTGTGATACACTGTTGATGTGATGTGCAGTTATCAGGTCTCCATGCTTGCACCCAATTATCACCCGCTGTTTTGCATAAGCCCAGACAAATCATTTGGATTGAGGTCAGAGTAGGAAGTTTGCTGGAACAGACGCCAGCCCGTCAAGTACCAAGAGGGCACAAAGGTAGAAACAGATTGCCTAGTGCTCTCATAGTGTCCTTTATATGGGCACACATCAGTAATGCTGGGTCAGTATTTCTTGTGCAAACCCTCAAAGAATTTTCAGAGGTTTTATCTCAAACGTTTTTGCTGTAGTTGTAGGAATACAAGCACAGTGAAGACAATGGAAAAGGGCAGAAACAGGATGGTATGTGTTGGATATCAGAGCTCCTCAGTGTGACATGTTGCGTCAGCAAATAGAGCCACTGAGACATCGTTTAAAAGTCTGTTTGAATTAGATGAGTCCGAGGTCTGCAGGTTTGTTTAAATGACGTGAAAACTGTGCACGAGGATCCCTTCCATCTTTTGTCCTGTCTCTTGTTGTTGCTTAATTTTTAATCATTGCTCCTTTCGTGTCTAACAGTAGCACAAATACAGTATAGCTGCTTGCCTCTGCCTGTTCAGATGCAGCACAATGTGTACTACAGAACAGCACTGAACCCTTCATAACCACAGCTGATTTTCCTTAAAGGTGCAAAACAAGGAAACCATCATTCTTTAGGACTAGTTTTAAGTTTTAAGTTTTCATATTATTTTTTCAGCAGAAAAACAGAAAAAAACAAATGTTTTGGTCTTGTCCACACATTTCCACTGTGGTCATTTTTCTTCACATCACCAGCATCAGTTGCTTTTGGTGATTTTCTCTGTTGCTGCAGCAGTGCAGAGTAAACCAGACATATTATGTTGCTCTAATGTCTGCAGTATGTGTGCTGTAATATTGTGTTAACAGCTATGCTACGCACATTTAGAGTTTTTAGTCACAACTGAAATAGAAATTTATCCACTTGAAATAGCTGTTATAGAGTGGTGTAGATTAATGACTTGACACACTGTTGTGACTATAACACACAACATGGATTAAAGGGCAAGCTAATGCTGCTAACCTTTCCTCAGCATACTCAATTACAAAGACAGCATCATAATAAACACCATGTTACTCACTCTGTCTGTGTACATAATGCACGAAAATGTCTCTTGTGCATTTTTGTCTCTTTCCTCCCCTTTTACTTCATCCTTGTTTCCTCTCTATCCTCTGTATCACCATTTTCCTCCATCTGTCCATCTTGGCCCCTGTAGGAATAGGTAAGAGACGCTCCAACGTATCAAGCATGACCCTTCCCTCTCATGGCCACCGATCAATGACCTCCCCCCCCCGAAACCCTAAACTGCATGCACATTGATTCCACAGTCAACTTCCTCAGAGCATGAGTCACCTGTCATGACATTACAGCTTAAATAAGCCCCCAGCTACTGAAATACAACAGCCAAATCAAATCAGAGCCAAAGAATTCAGCCACTATCAGAATATTGAATACTGTTGGTCACTATCAGCGCTACCCAATGCCTAAGCATGTAGTCTGAGCATGGAATATGACTGATAATTTAGTCCTCTCATCTTTTATTTCTACCGTGATTTTTCACAGAGAAATTGAGAGATGTTTTTAGATCATTTAAGATTCATTTTTTTGAGGTCTCATTTGTAGGTTAGTTAACAGCTTTAACTAAATGCTGTTTAATACCATGTCAAAGGAAATGTTTCCGTATTTTTTTGGTGAAGAACGTGCTAATACTTGTTAGTTGTGAAATAGCAGCAGCTTAATGGGCAAGGCAGACATCATGGCAGCCTCCTAGACTGATATATTGTACCTTTGTCCTAATGGGCGCTCAGCATTTTCCACCTTGAATCCCTAAACATGCAAACATGGGTGTTGATGTTTCGTGGGCGTTGCATCTTCCAACATCTGTTATATCAACAAAGGAGGCTGCCAGCTGTATGTGTCTGGTCCATTAGTTTTTCATGGTACCATTCAGAAATAGGCTATAAAAAGTTGTACTTTCAGCCGGGTTATACATCTAAAAGGGCAGATGCACAGTTGTTTAGATTTTGGTAAGTTTGCAGTTGCCTGGAATTAGACCTCGAGATGTTCTCAGACATTACTCAGTAGGATTTGGTAGTCTTGTCAGAGCGTGTTGCATCCTCTGCACTAAGCCCTGTTATTTATAAATCCACATTAATCAGGGCTGAGTTTCCCCAAAGCATGGTGGCAATAAGCTAAGGTATACGTTTCTTATTTGTTTTCAGTAGAACAGAATTCAAGTGTAATTTAAAAGGCCTTTTAAGCATTAAAAAAAAAAATTAAGAATTAAATCAAATTAAGATCATCATCATCAGACTAAAAACGTAGTTAAAAATCTTTTGTTCCCATGGGGTCCAGGTAATTATGATGCCGTTGCCTGGGTGTCCACCTAAACCTTTCTCTCTCCCTCCTGGTAATTATCATGATTTACACAAAACAACCCTCCTTTTCTCCCTCTAAATACACCAACTCGAAGGTGTCCTTTTTTAGTTGGTTAGAAAATGTTTTGATAATTGCTCATTCCTTGAAATGGGTGGATATGTTGTTGAGGTCTGAAGGTGTTATTTATTTTGAGTACAGTGCAGAACTGGGTATCACACTCAAGTTATTCTGCAGCATTTTCACATGATGTCAGAGGGTGGGATAGTGTTAACAACAGTCTGATTGTTATGTAAAAGCCTGGAACAACTCTTTCAACTCCTCTTTTTTTGTCTTGTTTTTTTTTCTTCTCTCTCTCTCTCTCCTTCTTCCTCACATCCCAGGCGTAACGCGGTGGACGCGTTCCGTGTGAACGTGATTCACGCCCGGCAGCAGGTTCGATCTCCCGTGACCAACATTGCCCGTACCAGCTTCTTCCATGTCAAGCGCTCCAACATCTGGTTGGCGGCAGTCACCAAGCAGAATGTCAACGCTGCCATGGTGTTTGAGTTCCTTTACAAGATGTGTGACGTCATGACGGCCTATTTCGGCAAGATCAGCGAAGAGAACATCAAGAACAACTTTGTGCTCATCTATGAGCTGCTGGATGGTAGGAGACGATATTACTAATGTTGGTGTGTGGAATGGGTTACATTGTCCAAAATATAATGACATCAGTTGGAGAAGTGGGCAGCTCTAGAGCAGATAGAATCAAGGCCAGATTATTTTATGTAGTGTATTTATAGATAGAGATGGAAAAACCTCATTCTCATACTGTATACATAATTATGATGGTAGGTTGTTGCATTAACCGCTCTGAAGGAGCCCCCGAAAAGAAAATGTTGTGGCAGCATTCTATCTAAAATGTCTGGCATGTAAACATCAAAGTGTCCAATATTTAATGAACTCAAAGTCGTCATTAGTTTAGCAGTGATCCGACTGAAGTAAAGTAGCAGAAGTGTATTTAGCGTGAATGACTGCAACAATAGTCTGGTATGAATTGGTCAAATGCAGGTTGAACTTGGCTTCAAACTTTGTGTTAATTAAACACAAAGTTTGCGTTCGTCCTCCGAGAGAGAGTTGTATTAACATAATGTGTCGCTCAGTCAGCGTTGGTTTTTCCTATCGCTACGTGTCCCAGTTTCTCTTGTTACCCATCTTATCTCTTACAGACAGTTATCGCTTTGTGTTTGTTCATACAGAGATCCTGGACTTTGGCTACCCCCAGAACTCAGAGACCGGCGCTCTGAAGACCTTCATCACCCAGCAGGGCATTAAGGGACAGGTCAGTACAACAAGTGTAGACTCAGATCTAATGATGAAATGTTAGATTGACAGAATAAGGACCTACTCTCCACTTATCAGTTTATTAGGTACACATAGATAAAACTAATGCAGTCTAATACACCATTGCAATAAATCTTAACCTTCATGAAGGTTAGATTATTGAGTTTATGTTGAAACCATTTAACTCAACTTTATGGCCATTTTGGAGGCGGTAGTTTGTAATGTTAATGCTTTTCAATTGCATTATACTGTGATTTATATACACCACTTATATATCTGAGGGTAGACTACATACACTATTAGAAACACCTCTCAGTATAAGTCAGTACCTGGAGAATCACAAGTGATAGATGGGTAATAAATACACTGTATTATTGAGATGTCCTGAGCTCATTTGCTTGATCAAGACATTTTTATGAGATTGGTATAAATTCTCTTTCCAGTCCTTTTGTTTATTATAATCCATGAATAGTATCTGTCAAAAACACTCAACACTACATTACACTGGAACCTTCTCCTTAATGCAAAGCGCTGCTAGCGCAACAAGCAGTAACTAACAGTGTGATTACATGATATCCAGTGGCTACAGTGGATACAAAATATTGCATTGAACTGTTTACACAATTTTGATTGAAGGCCTCCTTTAGCCTAAGTGTGCACTATTATTATGCAGGAATATATAGATGCATGATTAGGAAATCTTTAATGTTATGGCATGGATTGGATGCAAAAAAAAAAATGTATTGGCACCTTTCTGGTTTATGTATAAATATATTTATGGTTATTGTGTGATTCACTAAAAGTAACATTGAAATTAAATACATTTTTCTGTCTTTTTCTCTCGTTCTCTCCTGAAACTCCGGTCTTGGACATTTCAGCACCAGGTAACACAACACGCTGAGTTTCTAGCTCAGGAAATTCATTTTACCCATGTGCCTGTAGTGCTAATGACCCTTTCATCGCTGCCTTGCTTTTGTCAGCCTGCCCTCTCCTTTTGTCAGTAGTGATACAGTTTCTCTCCCTGTCTCCCAGACAAAAGAGGAGCAGTCTCAGATCACCAGCCAGGTGACGGGGCAGATTGGCTGGCGTCGTGAGGGCATCAAGTATCGCCGCAATGAGCTTTTCCTGGACGTACTGGAGAGTGTCAACCTGCTCATGTCACCGCAAGGTCTGTTCATATGGCCTCACAAAACTGAGTGGTGACTGCTGACGAGTGGTTTAGAGACATTTTATCATTTAGAACAAGTTCAGAGCTTTGTGTTTTTAGTTCTCCTATAATAAATACATATTTGTCCATATGTTTCCATTTATTTCTGCATATATTTATCATACGTAGACCTGGAGAGTCTGAAAATGAAACATTTATTGTCAGAGCTAGTGCCTCCACACCATCTCCACTAATAATTAGGCTAATTAAGAGTCAGTTTAGTAACAGCTCTGGGGCTTTTGATATTATCACACAATCCTATAAAATTGCAGATGATCAGATTTCCATTTTTATGAGCAGTTTGAGGACTACTCCTCCATGTTGGCATTAATATTGAGTTTGAAAGTTCATTCTTGCCCTTGGAAACATTAGTTGACAAAACAATCTCACCACAGAGTCCATTCAGTGGCTTTTCTGGTGCTTTAGATCGTATTGCACATCTTACTCAGCAGATGCTGCTAGAGGGAGTTTACAGTTTCAGTTCCAGATAAAAAAAAAAATACGTGCTTCTCAATCAGGAATCTGTCTGTGAATGTTCTCATTTGTCCAGGTCATAGTTATCTCTCTCTCAAATTAAATCGAAGGCAACTGGACTTGTATTTGTCTGTGGAAGACGTTTCGCCTCTTATCCAAGCGGCTTCATCAGTTCTTATGTATTGGTCTCTCTAGTCCGCACTAGTCTGACTAGTCAGACTCGTCAGACTAGTGCGGACTAGAGAGGTTCTCAATCAGGAATAATTCACAATATAGGGCTTTTTGAGTTGGCGTTGAAAAAAATACTCATGATTTACTCATTACTCAATACTCTTTTTTTTTTTTTTTAATATCATCATTGCTCTTTGGTTGATTTGGATCTTAATTTTATTTTAAAGGAGAGCTGAGAGTTGAGCAGAATTAGGCTGCACAACACAAAGAAATGAAAAATAAAAGTGTTTCTTTCCTTCCCCTCTCTAGGCCAGGTCCTGAGCGCCCATGTGTCGGGCCGAGTAGTGATGAAGAGCTACCTGAGTGGAATGCCTGAGTGTAAATTTGGCATGAACGACAAGATCGTTATCGACAAGCAGGGCAAGGGAGGAGCATCTGATGACGCAGGGAAGAGGTGAGCGACACAGCAAAGAAGGGTCAGCAGTCAGCAAGTTGAAAAGCTAAAATTAACCATATTTTGACTACAAAGCTGAAAAGCATTGAGATAATCTGCATTTTTAGTTTCTCTATTGAGAGTGGTGCTTTATACCCTGATGAGGTAAATTCATTGTTGAGTTAAAGTTTAAGACACCACCTTGTCTGTTAGCCCCCTGTCTGTTTGAGTGTTGTCTTGTTTACAACAAGACAGGCTTTACAATTTATTTTTAATTTTTCTTTCCTTTGGATGCATCTCTCCTTTCTTTCCCTCTCTTTCTTTTCTATGTGCTGTACCTCAGTGATTTAGGGGGAGGAAGGTACTGTACTGACAAGAGTCCTCACCCTTTGCCAACTCAACACACACACACACACACACACACACACACACACACACACACACACACACACACACACACACACCTGTCTTGTCTAAGCCCTTTAGCACATTAAGAACCTAAACACCTAAACATCCCAGTCACTGTTGCTCACCACACACTCAATACAAATCACTCAATATCAATATCATGCCCGGTGGTTGTTTCCCTCTTTTTGTAGAATTGTTGGTTTGTTTTATTTCCCCACACCTTCCTGCTTGACTTTTAACCCTTTACCCAAACACCTAACTGAAATTGTGTTAATTTTTTTTTCCTTTTTTCCTTTTTTTTATTTTTTATTTGTAAATTGCTGAATAGTTACATTAACCTCAACCGGGCTCATGTCTTGCTACTAGCAGTCAATTGTGTTCCTACATGTACTCATATGTTGATGTTCCTTTTTTAATCATGGGCATTAATTGAGGGAGAGTAGTAGTTTTATCTTTTGGAGATTGAGTATCATGATTTTTAATATTTGATTCTTAATAAATAAGAGGACTAACAGTCTTTCCTCTGTGATGTGTTTTCTCTCCCGGCAGCGGGAAGCAGTCCATAGCCATCGATGACTGCACTTTCCATCAGTGTGTGCGCCTCAGTAAGTTTGACTCGGAGCGTAGCATCAGCTTCATCCCCCCCGATGGAGAATATGAGCTCATGAGGTCAGTAGATGGATGTTTGAAATCTTGTCAGAATGTGACAGAAAAGGGTGGGAGGTCTCACGACATGACTGACACTTATTCAAACTTAAAAGAATGCCATATACAGTAGTTTGTATGTACATGGATTATTCAACTTTGAATTACATTTTTAGTTTAGAAAAATGAATGAGAAAGGAATTGATGAACAGTGAAACAAATTGACCTGAGGACGTCTTTGTGCTTTGTAAAATGCCTTATTTTTGTGAAATGAACTTTTTTTCCTCCCTCCCCCGTCGTTGCAGGTATCGCACCACTAAGGACATCATCCTGCCATTCAGGGTTATTCCTCTGGTCCGGGAGGTGGGTCGCACTAAACTGGAGGTTAAGGTCGTCATCAAGTCCAACTTCAAACCCTCGCTGCTGGCTCAGAAGATCGAGGTGAGATCTCATCAAAGTCAAGCTGGTGATGAATGCAAACTGTCGAAACCTGAGCAAAACAAAGTCAAAATCTCTTCTGCAAATATCTGTTTGAAGTTTGGTTGCTTTCACATTCAAAGTTTTAACTCCATTATCAACTACACAGGTGCGTATCCCAACACCCCTCAACACCAGCGGCGTGCAGGTGATTTGTATGAAGGGAAAAGCCAAGTACAAGGCCAGTGAGAACGCCATCGTGTGGAAGTGAGTTGTAGCTCCGCCCGTATATTACAACATACAAGCAAATTCGCTTTTTATGCCGTCTGTGTCGGGTTAATGATTAACAACATCTTCTCTTTTGTCTGTTTGTTTAACTTCCTTGTCACACACAGACTGTCCTCTTTTCTTTTGTAACCCTTTTTAAACTATGCAACATTTATAAAGCTTCCTGTGTGTGTGTGTGTGTGTGTGTGTGTGTGTGTGTGTGTGTGTGTGTGTGTGTGTGTGTGTGTGTGTAGGATCAAACGCATGGCTGGGATGAAAGAGTCTCAGATCAGCGCTGAGATCGAGCTTCTGCCCACCAACGATAAGAAGAAATGGGCCAGGCCTCCCATCTCTATGAACTTTGAGGTGAGAATACATTAATGCTTTACAGTCTCTGCCTTCCTCTCAAGCTCTCTCTCACTCAATCAATCACACACACACACACACACAGCTCAGTCTTTCTGATTAAAACTGAAGTTGATTGTTTTTCCATCTCAGACAGTGTGTCCCTCCTGTATCATTCAGTCACATGTATGTTGAATAGAAGATATTGTCTGTTGCATTTTTCTAAAATCCAGTGCACAAATGTTTAACTTGTGTCCATTGTGAGATATTGTTTGCTAAATGCATAGCTGAACAGAACTTTGTACAGAGTTGGCAGACAGACAAATGGACTATGGATTAAATGTGATCCCAGTATCAGTAAAATCACAACATGTTACTGATACCTTGTACACAGACTTCCTGCCCAGAGCTGGCTTGCATTTCCACAGAAAACAGTGTGGCCTTTATCTCCCAGCATGCCCTGACACATCCTGACTGTCTTCCTCTTGTCTCTGCAGGTTCCTTTCGCACCGTCTGGTCTGAAGGTGCGCTACTTGAAGGTGTTTGAGTCCAAGCTCAACTACAGTGACCACGACGTCATCAAATGGGTGCGGTACATCGGCCGCTCCGGCATCTACGAAACACGCTGCTAAAGTTCAACCCCCACCAGGCAGCGAACTGACCACTTTCCTCCCATCTATCCTGATAAAAAAATTTTACTTCTCCCTCTTCCTACTTTGTCTCTCTCCTCCCCTCAATCCTTATAGCTTCTCTCATACATCCCTCCCACCAACCTCACCCCTTCCTAACTAGGTGTTGGAGATTGAATTTACATCATTAAAAAAAAGTAAATATGGTATAATGCACAGATATATGCAAATGTGAATCATTGTATCGTATATATCTCGTAGTGATGAGTAAACCTGTAAACCAACTGGTGTCTGAAAGAAAAAGACAGTGATGCAGGGGGGGACCAGGGGGAGAGGACGGGAGACACCTTGGTGTCTTTAAGGGTTGCTTTGTTGCATTTATTCAGTGTTACTGTTCGACTATCTACTCTCCAGTTACTTTAGAAGTTCCAGATGTTGTAGAGTTATCCCTGCGAAGATGATGTGTAGCTGTTGTGGTTAATAATGAATCCTGGTAATAGTTCCTATATATGAGCTTCTGTCTCAGTAGAGTCTGCCCTTCTGGAGATACTGTTCTGTTGTGAACTGACTGATATTTGATTTGTGTTTTTGGGAATGGTCATTTGGATCTCGGTTACTTTCTCTTTGCCACTCAGCAGGATGAGAGAGTAAAATTGTTAAACTTACAAAGTCTCTTAATTGGTAGTTGGGAAAGAGAGGGAATTCACAATGACTGAGCTGTTTTTGTACTTTCTGGAGAGTGTGTTGTTTTTTCCCCTGCTACCTTTCCACCATTACTTTTACCAGCATTTAGCAAGTAAAGTCAAAGTAAAGTTAGAAGTGAAAAGAAGGAACATTCCATACAGTTTAGAGGTTTGACCATCATCCTTATCAGGAGTTGTGACTCAAATTTCCTGTTTTTTAAGCACTAAGATCAACTATGTCACACTATTTTGATTCAAAGATCAGGCCCTGGGAGTGTGTTTGCAGTGAGGTTAGGTCTCCCCCTGGTGTTTACCTCGTCAGTGTCTGCTTCTTCATGTTTGTAGCCCTGGTGACCGTTCTGTCCAATAAAAATCTGACTATGTAACCAAACCTGCTTCCCTCTCTGTGTGTTTTCATTTGATTGATATGACTAGGTTGTCTAAATTCTATTTTATCACTGTTTTATGGAGGATTTGTTTCAATATTATGTGTGAACAGGTCGACAATCCGTGTATAAATGTGTAATCTGTAAATATAAAACACCTTCCACAAATACAAAAATGATCTATGAATACATTAATTTACAAATAAATGAAAAGCATCTTCCTAACATTTACTACAAACAGACATTTGTGAATCAATTTTCTATTTGTGAAGCAAAAAAGCATTTGTGGATCTCAATTCTACACTTGCGGATTTCAATTTTACACAGTTTTGAAACAAACTTTACGCGAGTTTGAACAAAAGTTGACTTGTATCACTTGGCCCATATACAAATCAATCACAGTTCAAGTTTCATGAACGTTTCTATACCTTTCCAGGTTTTTACATTAGTGTGTATGTGGCAGAATGTTCCCAGCTAAAGTGAGTGATGTCAAAGAGTGGGGAGAAGCTGTTCAACTGCCCTGAAAGGTTTCTGTTGAACTCATCCTCACAGCCGCAAAGTTTCCAATAACATTAAATACTGCATATTACAGTGGATCTTTGTGTCATTATGCCCTGGTAAAACAAACAGCTGCCACTGCCCCAGTAAACCAAACAAGTGACAAGGAAGTGACGTCCTAACTGATGACCTGCCTTGATGAGAGGACTGACTACAGATTGCATTTTCATTTTGACACCAAAAGAGCATAGTGGCATGTAAATGTATGCAATGGACTGTGGGCGCTGTTTGCTTATTGTATTTGAATATTGCCACTGTAGAGCAGGTTAAGTCTTAATTAATTGTCAATGGCTTCTCAATTTTTATGTTAATATGGTCATAGAACGCCCATGAGTATGTGAAAATGAAAATGCAGAGTGGATTATTGCATTTTCTTTTTATTTATTTATTTATTTATTTTTACTTTTCTGGGCTGAAGAGAAGCACGAGATCTGGTATGCTAACTGGGCACCTCACAGGTGGCTTGAGTGTCCTTTTTTATGTTGCTGTCTGTTGGGGCAGTAACATGTGCTCATGGTACAAGGAGACTGGACAGGCTGGTAGGCATAAAACGTCATAGTATAGTAAGGCACGAAAACGTCAAAAAACGTCATAGTGTAATAAGGCATAAAAACGTCAAAAACGTCAAATTATAATAAGGCATTAAAATGTCATAGTATAGTAAGGCATAAAAATGTCATAAAACGACTAATTATAATAAGGCATAAAAATTTAATAAAACGTCAAATTATAATAAGTCATTAAAATGTCAAAAACGTCATAGTATAGTAAGGCATAAAAACGTAAAAAAAAACCGTCATAGTGTAATAAGGCATAAAAACGTCAAAAACGTCAATTTATAATAAGGCATTAAAATGTCATAGTATAGTAAGGCATGAAAACGTCAAAAAACGTCATAGTGTAATAAGGCATAAAAACGTCAAAAACGTCAAATTATAATAAGGCATTAAAATGTCATAGTATAGTAAGGCATGAAAACGTCAAAAAACGTCATAGTGTAATAAGGCATAAAAACGTCAAAAACGTCAAATTATAATAAGGCATTAAAATGTCATAGTATAGTAAGGCATAAAAATGTCATAAAACGTCAACTTATAATAAGACATTAAAATTTCATAGTATGGTAAGGCATAAAAATATCATAAAACGTCAAATTATAATAAGTCATTAAAATGTCAAAAAACGTTATAGTATAGTAAGGCATAAAAACGTCAAAAAACGTCATAGTATAATAAGGTATAAAAACGTCAAAAAACGTAATAGTGTAAAAAGGCATAAAAACGTCAAAAACGTCAAATTATAATAATGCATTAAAATGTCATAGTATAGTAAGGCATAAAAATGGCATAAAACGTCAACTTATAATAAGGCATTAAAATGTCAAAAAACGTTATAGTATAGTAAGGCATAAAAACGTCAAAAAAACGTCATAGTGTAATAAGGCATAAAAACGTCAAAAACGTCAAATTATAATAAGGCATTAAAATGTCATAGTATAGTAAGGCATAAAAATGGCATAAAACGTCAACTTATAATAAGACATTTAAATTTCATAGTATGGTAAGGCATAAAAATATCATAAAACGTCAAATTATAATAAGTCATTAAAATGTCAAAAAACGTTATAGTATAGTAAGGCATAAAAACGTCAAAAAACGTCAAATTATAATAAGGTATAAAAACGTCAAAAAACGTCATAGTGTAATAAGGCATAAAAACGTCAAAAACGTCAAATTATAATAAGGCATTAAAATGTCATAGTATAGTAAGGCATAAAAATGGCATAAAACGTCAACTTATAATAAGGCATTAAAATGTCAAAAAACGTTATAGTATAGTAAGGCATAAAAACGTCAAAAAACGTCATAGTGTAATAAGGCATAAAAACGTCAAAAACGTCAAATTATAATAAGGCATTAAAATGTCATAGTATAGTAAGGCATAAAAATGTCATAAAATGACTAATTATAATAAGGCATAAAATGTCATAAAACGTCAAATTATAATAAAGTATAATAAGGCATAAAAATGTAAAAAAAAAAAAGTCATAGTATAATAAGCATAAAAATGTCATAAAACGACAAATTATGTCATAGTATGGTAAGGCATAAAGACGTCATAGTATAGTAAGGCATTAAAAATCATAGTATAATAAGTTTATTCATTTATTTATTTATCTGACAATTTTAGCCTGCAAATAAATAAATAAAATTTAAAACTACCGAATAATTTCCAATACAAGCACAGTAGCACTTAGTAGTATTTTTTCCACTGCTTGAGAGCCCAAACAATGTTATTATATATGACAGTCTGGCAGACTGTTGTGGTGCCTATGGGTTGAAAAAAGATATATAGAGGGCCCCCTGGTGCCACAGTGGTCCTAAGCAGCCACTTAGTTCTCTTATGCCTTGGGACTACCATCTGTAAGGGGAGTTGGCTGGTCTACTGACTGCACAGGACTAATGATGATAACTACCAACTGATTATAGCCTTAATTAAAATGAAATCAGGGTGGTGGTGGGGGGGTGTAAGAACAATGGATCTTGGGTAACTAACCATTATCATGTGAAAAAATGATCCACCCAGAAAAGACCTCCGCAGTTATAGTAAACCACAAGAGAGAAAATGATTGGTCAAGAAATGCTTTGGCCAACATGTTTAATACATTTTTCCTGTCTTGCTCTTCCTCTACATCCAGAACGTAAAACAAAAATAACCCCAAACAGTAAAATAATACAATTAAAACACTTGTAGTTAAAAACATGTACATTTATATCTTTGTAGTAGTGGCTGTTATTGGCTTGCCACTCAAGTCTTTGCCAGCTTGAGCTCTTAACATGGACATGCTCCTACTGAGAAGTTCACACTGATTTAAAAGAACAGATTCCACAAGAATCAAGGCGAGGCTTCCCAAAAGTAGCTTAGCACCAAAATCAAGGCTGGATTTCCTCAGCGAATTATACTGGAATTATACTGTAGTTTTGTGGTTTTAATACCAAAAGTAGAACTTAGTAGTAGAACAGTTATTTCTCAACTTTATAATCTGATTAACGCCCACAAGAATAGAGGCAGTTTTTGTTGCTGCAGCAAAGATCCATTTACACCATAAGTGCTTTTGGGAACCCAAGCCTAGAACAGATTGATCAAAAGTCCGTCAACATTTATATTAGAGTCATCTAACAGTATTGCATTACATCTTCAGATCACCTGTGATGTTTCGTTTACAGTTATATTGGAGACACAACACATGCTTTATCACTGGAGATGCAGGACACACACACACAGATGCCTGGAAATCTCAAATATTTGACCAGTCACATTGCTTCAGTGCTGGAACAATGGCTCTGTTCAGAAAGGAAAAAAAAATACTCATACTTTGTGCTCATCTAAGGAAAGAATCAGTTCAGGGAAGAAGGAGGTAGCTACATGAATGTTGATCTGGAGTTTCATTGATACATAAACCTGAACCCTTCACCCACCTATGTGACACAGTGCAGTCCAGGCTACCAAAATACATTTCTACACTGATGCAGACTGCATGCACAGACTCATTTCATTAAATGGAAGTCCTGTAAATTGGTGCCTGATATGGAAAAACCCCAAATCCCTGAATGTATTTTCCCTTGTAAGCGTGCTACCAATGAGAAGGCCTTATTCATAAAAGAAACCTATGTTGTGCTTATGACTCAAACCAAAAGAAGTGATTTCTTACAAGTAGGGCATTTAGACCATTCTCAGGTGTTTTGCTATATATGAAGACCTAATACTTTCTATCATCATCACGTGTATCAGATGAAAATGATTACTTCCCTACGGCCCAGATCTACATTAGAAAAAAGGAAAAAACAAAACAAAGTCCAGCCTCTCTAGTGTTGATTCTCTGCTCAGCCTGAAAAAGCACTTCTAAAAAGGGATGATTAAGATCATATCTGTACAGAGGATAACGAATTCTACAAAAATAAGTATTTCTACATCATTTAAATGGGTCATCCTTGCAAACTTTGAAAGACTTTCTTTTACGCCACATTAAAAGGCGTCCAGTTCGAAACTATTCTTTCAAAGACCGATTCTACAGACAAAAAAAAAAAGAAATAAGCAAATTTATTACTATATGCAGTAAGTCAATCTGAACCCAGACCTGTCAATAGATGAAGAATGTTGACAGAAGACATTTCAAACATGCCGACATACTGTAAGAGCCTGCACACAAAATATCACATGCACATACACACAGACACGCATAGCCCCAAAGCAGGCAGACAACCTTGAGAAAAAAGCTGCTGTTTAGTAGATATATAACACCATTACTCTGATTCAGATCTGATTTGATTAAATCTGGAGTTTTCCTGTTATTAAAGAAAAGCCAGGTTGATTTCATGCTGGTGTGAGCAGAATATAAACCGCCACACCACATGAGCAGATCATTTAAACCTTTAGTTTTCTGACCAGCTCTGAAAAGCTTCCCCCAGATATAATCAACAGTGTCTCCATGAGGTCACCTCTTGCCCACCAAAACAACATGTGCTGTTCCAACAAGTGACCAAAAACCCTTCAAGCCCTCTCGCTTACATGACAAAAACAAAAACACAAACTCCTGCAGCACTACAATGCACACCTTAAGAATACCGTCATGAATGGAAGAGTGCGCTGAGTGTAACACCTGCAAATATTCCTACGTGACAGTGAGTGACTAATAAAATCAACATCAAAAGTGACAGAGATAAATGAGACTAATTTTCAAAGAACTCAAGTGACTAGTGGTAACTTTGACTGACCGTTACACAAAGACAAAAAGGACAAAATTGGCTGTTAAAAACAAGAGCTGTGGAGAAACTGGTTGTTACAGTTAAGGAGACAGTGAAGTGCTAAACATCAACATAAAATCAAAAACAGGAAAAAAAAAAATGGAAGCAGGAGCTCCATGAAAACCACGCTACTCGACAGCTCAGTTAACTGGCAGCACTGACTGCAGACATACAGAGCGGAGAATTCAAACGCGCTCTAGTTTTCGTCGTCTTCATCGTCGTCCTCGCTGATGAGGTATCCTCGGGCCCCGCTGTGGTGAGGTGGAGGCGAGGGTGGAGGGGAGGTCTTGGTGAAGAAGGGGAGACGGAAGGTGGGAGAGGGGGAACGCTCCTCGCGGGTGGGGCTGCTGTCGGGGCTGTGCCTGGGGCTGATGGCCTGCAGCATGCGGCCTTTTCCCTCCTTCAGCATGTGTTTCTGCAGAGGAGAGGCAGAGACATGAGGAGTGAATGTCTGTTACATCAGATGACGATACAATCAGAGCAGAAAACATGAACACAGGATGAGCTGAGCATTTAAAAAAGCTGGTTAAACAGTAGAAAAGCTGTGGTGAATGTTATCTAGTTTGTGATGACCTGTGAATCATTTTGGTTTTTGTCATTTTAAATAAATTTGGCTCAATCAGTAGAATCTGTTTGATTAACTTTTAAATTATTACTATTAAATAAACTTTACAGCAAAGTGAAGTCGTTTTGGTCTGTTATTACAAGTGTGTCACTGAGCGAAATGTTTTCCTGGTTGCGTGTTACAGACTGTCAAGTATTCCTTCCCACTGCGACATGTCTTCCAGGCAATCAACAGTGTAAATAAGGATGTGTTTTTAGTCATGCTGCCTGATTAAACAGTAATTAAAGACCAAACAAAACCAATGTCCTCACCAGAGCTCCCTCAGGGCCAAACATCTGCAGGAAGTTGCCAATGAACTCCCTGGATTTCTCCTCCCATTTCTGGATGAGGTCGATACTCTTCTCCTCCACCTTCTGGACAAACTCCTTGCTCTTCTCCTCCACATCACGAACCTTCCTCTTCACTTTGTCCACACGCTCCTGAAGGTGGTATTTCTTCTCCTGGTGAGAGTGAGGACCGCAAAGGCCATGAATCACCTCACACACACTGCGCCAACAACATTTTTTTTCTCAAACAAAACCAAAGCTGAAAGTTTCATACATTGATGAAGCTGACGTTGAGTTCCTTGGCTGTGTATCCTCTCTGTAGGTTGCGTCTGACGTACACATCATAATCACGCACAATGCGGGTGATGATGTCAGAGGTGGAGATGCCTTCTGTCCGCTGGGTGGGAGCGAACATACCTAAGAGACACAGCAGAGGTCAAAAGGATACACACAGTAATGCCAAGGTCAATTTGTCTTCATCATAGAGTCTTCTTACACGAGTCAGGGCAAGAATTTATGGTCAGGATCAACTTCATTATTTCACCTGACAGCACTGACTGACGTAAACACAGAGTAACTCAGAGTTTTATGAATCAAAGTGAACCTGGAACCATTCATCCTCACATGGTGGTGCAGGTGGGCTCTGTCTTTTCTCTTCCCAGTCAATAGAATAGAATACACACGTGTACAGGGGGTGACGTGGCACCCACAGGTGTAATCAATTTAGTCTATAATGCTCGTGACCCAAAAGTCAGTGCCATTATTGAGCTCACGTATAGTCTGAAGAAAAAAAATCTCCATTAGTCATGATTTGGGATTAGCCTTTGTACCTGGTTCCTGAATTTAGTCAAGAGAAAATTGTTAAAATGGGACAAATTATTATGGTTTATAGATCTCATCCAGCAAGTTCCCGATCCGACTGATGTATTTTTCTAATTTAATGCAATATTACAATGTTCCACTGATGTAGCATTTCACTCCTACAGCTGTCAGACTCACACCGGATAGTTTAAACGAACTGATTAAAATCAGTGCAGCATAACCAGAGATATCGTTTTTATTCCTCACATTCTTCTTCTTTGTCAAAACCTGGCATCTATATTACCCACAATGCAATTTGATTAAAGACAGTTTGGTCAGAAATTCAGGTATGTTAATGTAGCCTTGAGCTGCAGGTGTCCAGTAGATACACATAGCTTCCCCCTGGAGCCACAAAAGACCTCCACCACCATATTTCACATATTTAGTTTTCTTCCCCAAGATTGGTAAACAGACTTTCATGTGTATAATTGGTGGTGTTCCCCTTTAAGGAACATGTGATCTAATGTTATCTATCATCTATTTCCTGGTAAGAAATACAACTCAGTTCAGTGTCACTGTATTCTACTAATACTGTTTTTGACCAAACAACTGGTATCCACAAGTGTCTTTGTAATTAGTCATATAATCCAGCATCTTACTTAGCAGCTCAATTTGAAAACATTTCTGTATTACAAAAAAATTCTTTTACATTTTTAATTCCAGCATGATATACAGTACCATGTGTGCATGGGAAGCAGTAGTAAACACTGAACTGTATCGTGTAATTAGTTGTGTACCGCACTACCACATTCGGTTATTTTGGCACTCACCAGCGTCTTTAATGTGCTTGTATACGTCATCACTGCCCGCTGAGGAGTATGGGATGTCATCATGGGCCACAAAGTCGATCTGGAGACATAGTAAACACAGTAGATTCAGATCTACAAATTGTACAAAAAACAACAGGGAGAAGGTTACACAAAATCAGGGTAGGTGGCTGATCAACTCGTTCTTTTAGATTATTGTACAAACATTTTGTTGTTGGTTTCTCACATCAAGATTCTACAGTGTGTCTGTAATCGTGGTTTTTGTCTTTAACTCTGTTTTCATCCACTCACCCGATGTCTTGCGAGGAACTCTGGCGTTAACGTCCAGGGAGCGTTTCGTACCACTTCATCCACGTAGCGGCAATGTCTGACAGCATCATAGCGCTCATCCTCATTCATCACTGTGAAGCCCTTGTATTTGTGGGTCAGATCATCACTGCACACTGTGAGTGGATAGAAATATTTGCAGAAATTATAATTTAAGGAGCTTAGACCATGGTAGGTAGGTATGTAGGTTACTTTATTTGTACCTGTAGGTAAATTTATTGTTTGAAGTAAAAGAGTCATCAGTCTTACACATACACATTTAACACAAAGCACAGAATGGAACAAAGAAAACAAATAAAGAATGAGGTTGAAGGTTTTGAAGCTGGATTACACAGAAACATCTTTATCTTTTAACTTTCTTTAACAGATGTCTGAATTCATCAGACCTG
Organism: Seriola dumerili; assembly: GCF_002260705.1. NCBI lineage: Eukaryota > Metazoa > Chordata > Actinopteri > Carangiformes > Carangidae > Seriola > Seriola dumerili. Next base: position 4,113,284 of record NW_019174481.1, read on the forward strand.
CACTCTATTTATCTCTATTGTAGTCCTGTCTGTAGAGTTTCACACTTAAGAAAGAAGCAGCTGATAGAAGTCTTCTACTGTGAAAGCCAATATGGACCCACACACAGACTAATATTTACCTCCAACAATGAGGTGTGTGTTTGGGAAGAGGCATTTAGCCTGCATCAGAGCTCTGGCATGACCTGAGTGGAAAACGTCAAAGATGCCATCAGCATACACCCGGACCGGTCTGTCGGCTGGACAGAAAGAGACAAGACAAGACACGCAGAGATGAAAGAGTCATAGTGAATTTAAAATCATACTTGTTTGTCCGTATGTATGAGTGTACTTAAGACTGAGAGGAAATGTACCAATACTGAAGTTAAAAGAAGTGTATAAAAATTTGAGGAGAGACATTAAAAGTCTCGTAAGACCAAGCAGCATGAGACAGACTGAGAAACTGTCATAGAAAGACATATCAGCTTAAAGAATCTGACTCACGTGGTGTCCCCCTCTTGGCCTCCTCCATGTTGACTCTCTCATAGGGTTTACCATCAGCTGGTTCCAGCTCATCGGCAAAAGGTGCAGGGTGCTTCAATCCCTAAAAGAGCCAAACCCACAGAATGAAAGGATGTCAGTGATCAATTAAGTTTTCTATTAGGTCACACAAAATTGATTGCTTTACAACGTCCTGAATAACTCTCTCTTCTGTAACTGGGCTCTCACTATTGGACTAGTAACCGAGACTCTTACAAAAAAAGTTAATGTGAAAATCAAACATGTTGCTGTTCTAGTTAAACAGCTGATAACATTATTTAAGCCCATTACATCAGCCAAAATCTGAAATGATCAAATCTCAATTGCTTAGGTGTTCTTTGTGTTGAAATCGTGCCTAGCTGTCTTAGCAATGTTGTGCCATTTCCAGAGAACATAACAAAGAAATAGAACCAATATAAAATGTGATACATGATGTGGACAACAGATAAAACTAATTTAAGACTTCTGTAAAGAACATAATTTTGTATCGATCTTGCATCCGCATGTATCCACATACTGCACGTATAAACAGCCAGGGTGGCACATGCACACACACAGAACCTATAGGAACTGCTGGACATATATACTGCTCAATGACAACTTGCTCACCACAGTACATCTGGGGATTTTCACAAGCCTCTCGGCTTCATCGGTCTCCCCATTGGAGCCCTCTCTTCTTCTCTTCCTGGTCAGCAGCAGCCCGCTGGAGCTTTGGGCCTCCATCTGGGCCAAGACAAACATAATTAAAACACTAAATATACTGAATACACCATACACTGCTTTGCCATCTTCTAGTATGACTAAAAAGCGACACACAGGTGCAGACACTTAGTTTTACTCTGTAAAATATGCCCCCTCTCTGGACATGACCTCTATGTTACATAATTATAGTAAGCATTGAATAACATACAGTACAGGCAGACTGTAAATCTAGACAGCTGTGAGGTTGTGGCAGATGATATATCCTGAGTCAACTTTGACCCAGTAACAAGAGGGAGAATACAGTATGTTCCCTGGCTCAAAGAACCACCAGGACGCCTTGGATTAAAAAAACAGAAGAGCTTTCATAAGAAAAGGTCAAGTGAAAATTAAGCAAACACCACCTGTTTCAACATAAAACATTTTGTTCCTTAAAATGTAAAATGAACCATATCCAGCCTTCAATTCAGATTCCTGGTCTGCTGACACTTCCAATGAGCATGGGCGACTGAGATCACGTTAACGTCCCATTTGAAGTAGGGATGAATCTCCAGATGCCAAAGTCAGCACTCCACCACAAGAGGGGATAGTTTCATATTGGATTCTGATTGACTTCAGGTGACTTTGCTTTGCACTTAACCTCCAGCTGGATGACTTTCCAGTGACTCCACACACTGGTATATTTAGAGGGAACTTTAAAGCCATACAAAACGTCACTACCAAGGACATAAAAACAAAAAACTTCAAAATCTTCAACATTGTAGTTGAAAAAATGAAATATTAGGATTTCATCAAGCTCAACATCCTGGATATCTGTACTAGACGTCATAAAGTAGGGCTACAAGTAACTAATAATTTTCATCACTGATTGATCTTATGTTTATTTTCTTTATTTCCAGGTGATGTCTTCAGACCCAAACCCAAAGATATCTGATTTACAATAAAACAGAGAAAAGCAACAAATTCTCACATTTGAGAAGTTGGGACCATCAAATGTTATGAATTTTTGCTTGACTTAAACAATGATTATTTTACTGTCAATTAACTTAAAACTGCAGAACCAAAAAAAACCCATAAGAGTCTAAGCTCAGTGATCAGTGTCTTGGTTGAGCCTACAACTGTCCTGTGTATCCTGGTAGAACAGCACCATCTAAAATAGTCTTTTCATTTTAACATTAATTTGCATTCTCTAAACAGAGGTTGAAACACCTTTACAGATCCAATCCAAAAAGGATGATGCAAGTCCCACCCTATCTATTAGAATACAGCAAAACAATAGGGACTAGTTCTGATATCCCATTACAGAGGGTTCCTGTGTTATGGGTTAAGGCTCTGCCCCATTCCACACATTCCATCATGCAACCAAAAATGAAGCCATGGGTCAATGAAGGGAGGGGTCATTATTTTAAAATATCTGGCCCTGTCACTTCTTTCACTTGCAATTAAGACTTAATAATCCTTGGGGTGGACTTTTGCCGCTGGGTCAGTTATGAAAGTGTGACTCGCTATGAGTGACAGATGTGACAGTACATGTTCCTGGTGGTGGCAGCTACCTGATCCAACACTGAGTAAATGCACTCTGTTACCTCTTTCTCTTGGCAGCAGCTGAGCACTGTGAGTGAGAAGCCCTGCAGGGCTCCCACACACACTGCCAGAGAAGATTTACATGAACAGCACATGTCATCATAACTGAAACCGACTGCTATAAAAAGAAAGCAACAAAAGGACAGTGCCAAGTCTTGTTTAACCAGGTGTTCTGCAACATGACAGACCCTGTAAACCCATTTAGTGAGACAATGCCTCTCAAAAACCAAATATGGTTTATTGGTGAATAAGTAACTAACAGTATTTAGGGATGTAAGCAACTAATTATTGTCACCATTAATAAATCTGGCAATAATTTTCTCCACTAATCATGAATCATTTACTCTTTAAAATTCCAAAATAATTAAATGCTTACTCCAGTTTCCAAGTCCCCAATGTGACATAAGTCAAATTGTTTATTAAGTTTGACCAACAGTCCATAACCTTGAGATATTTAATTCAGAATTATTTACAACAAAGAAGAGCAGCAAATCTTCATATTAAAGACAGTGGAACCAGAGAATGCTTGACATTTTGGTACATAAATGACTCAAACTCAAATCAATGTTCAAAGTAGTTGTAGAAGTTCATTAATTATCAATCAACTAATCAGTGAATAGACTATAATTTAAACAATATAATATTTGTTGAATATTATAGTTTGAGGTATAACAAAGTAGACATGGAGGTCACTTAAAAAAGTTCTGTTCTGTTCTTACAGTAAAGTTGATATCAGGGCCACTGAGATCCTGTCCTGGGCTCCTGATGGTCCCCGGACCCAACTTTGAGAACCACAGGCTTCAACTGCATTTCACACAATGTTCCCAATGTTTCCTTTCTCGACTATTTCAATGTCACTTCGACTGTGTCACAAAAATAGGTAGAGAAATGCCAAAAGTTACCTTGAGTCAGCACAACACCCGTCCAGCTTGGACTAATGACAGTGAAACCAGTGACTGAAACAGCTGACAGAGGAGTTGCACTGGTGACACCGGTTGTGCAGCTCAACCCTGGCTTACTAGAAGCTTTCCCTCTGGCCAAAATCTTTAAATCAATATGCTAACTATCCCGTATAGTACTGTTAGTTAACGTTAGACAGCTGCTTTAAGTTTGTCCTCACCTACCGTTCACTCTTTTGTCCGGAATGGCTGCTTTGCAGGAGTGGGCGGCTTCCTCCCCTCCTACTGCCAGCAGCCTGGCGAGCTAACTGCTGGAAAGCTAGTTAACGCTAGCTACCGTCGAATGCTAGCTAGCAAGCTATAAGCTAGCTGTCAAGTTGGTGGGCTTGTTAGCTAACTTCAGCCGTTAGCTCACTGGTTAGCTGACAGCAGCAACAACAGTAAGTACAAACAGTCCTGTACGTCCGACGCCCTGGTCCTCGCTGTGCTGCTGACGGAAAAAGACTGCAACTAGCAGAAGGACAAACAAATTATCAGCAGTGAGAGCTTGTACTACAACGCTGACAGGTCAACAACACAGGAACTACAAAACTTCGACATCCTTAAAGGAACTGACGTAACGAGTCGAACGTTTCCGGTGTTTTATCGTGCTGCCACCCAGTGGAAATACTGTATACGACAAGGAGACGCTTCAACAAGATGTCCGTTTGATAGCATGCCTCCTACAGATGCTAAAACATGTTGGAAAATATGATATATGGATTATCCACATCTCACATGCAGGCCATAAACCCCTTTGGTGTATTAGTGGATTCCTCACACATTCAAATACTGTACAGCCATTTCCATGTCTGCTATACATTCATTTGAGTTCACAAATAGGACTTTTTCCACATTTATTTGTGATATGCATTGCATAGGCCTTAGTATTAAGTATTAAGTATTAAGTAAGAAAGTAAAGTAAAAATAGCACACTATATAAATTACTCCATTAGAAGTAAAAGTCTTGTAGTGAAAGTCAAAATCTCAAATAAATAAGAGTAGCATTTGCAAATTTACAAAATAAAAACAATGTCTTTTTTTTAAAAAATAAACAGCATATTTTTCACATTTTTAAAAAATAAAATAAGCATATGTTTTGCATATAAAATCTCAATTTAGCAAAGTAACGAGTAGCTGTCTGTGAAATTGGTAGTGGAGTTATAAGTGCAATATTTCCCTCTGAAATCTAGTGGAGTAGAAGTATAAAATGGCATAAAATGGAAATACTCAAGTAAAGTACTTTAAAAATGTACTTCAATTCAGTATTGAGTAATTGTAGGCTAACCCTACACTAGTAAGAATAATATTGATATGTGTGTATATATTGAAAAATGAATAAATGTGTAAAAACCACCATTGTTAAGGCAACTTGAGTCTGGGCCAAGTATGGAGAGTGCGGTTGACATGTTGCTTAGCTGAGGTTTAATCAAGGCTGACATCTGGTACCAGTGCTGAACCTTGTCTGGATAGGACCAACTTAGGGCCAGCTGTGGTGGTGCAGTCAGCTGAGATAAGGCTATATCATGGCTCATACTGTAAATGGTCCTACATTTGCAACCAGATCTTAACCACCCATGGAGCATCAGTCTTTGCTGTATGTGGGCAGAGTGAGGATGGACTGTGTAGGCTGTCAGTGGACCAAATCAAATTTGCTATGTTGGTTCCTTTTACACCTTTTTTTCTGACATTTGCAAATCTTCTTCTTCAAGAAACAAGAGGAAAGCCTGCTTCATACAAATATTTGCAGTGGTTACAACAAGAACATTGAATATTGTCCTATAACAAGCATTGTGTTGATCTGGTTCACGTTTCTAGCATGTTGATCAGAATCAGAACTAAATTGCTTTCAGAGTATGAAAGGAAATTGCCGCTGTGGAAAGACAGCACAGAGGTACCTAACTGTATAGAGCTGAAAACATTTCTCCCTAGCTGATCCTCTGGTTTCCTGCAGAGAGCTCCATGACAAGGTGTAATTTCACTTGAAGATCAGAGGGGCACACATTACGATAATTGATACCCTGAAGGTGGTGGTAAAGTTGTGCAACGAATGCTGTACACCAGAGTAATGCAACTAACCCGTGGTCTACATCGCAGGTTTGACTTGAAATAAACACCACAGAGCACTAAGATGATTCACTACCATTACGGAGTGTTTAATGATTTTCTGTCACAAGTAATCATCTATTTGAAAAAATGTATTAATATAGTTTAATCAACAGTCTGGATGTAAGATCTTTGCAACATATTTTACTTTTTCAATCAAAAAACAGAAGAGATATAATCTCTATCAGAATCACATTCAACACTATAAACCCCTTGTAACATTTACTGTTGTCATTTTTTAAGACATTGTTTCATCCATTCGGAGAGTTTATCTTTTCAGTTTGCTTTCAAACTGCCACAAGGCTCGTCCAGATTCATTTGGTCCACTGGTAACAAGTACAAAACTGATGGCTCCATTTATTGTCGTATAAATCATTAAATATTGTCAACAGATTTAAGTGTTACTCTGACAACCCTGCAAAAATAATGAAAAATCATGTCAGATTCCTGAGAGCAGTATATGTTTTTTTGCCCTACTTACACTATCTTTAAAACAGTTTGATTTATATCGCGGCTGTTTGTTTCAACGTACAGGTAAAATAAATGTATATGATTTAAGAGTAACAGGTACCCTTACCCTTCCATTTTTGTCATCTGCACAAAGCAATTACAGTGTGATGTTCACCAGCCACCTGGCAGAACTCTACTTTAGACTCCCTGTCTCCTTCTTGTGCTCTTTGATCGCAGCCTTACCTGCTGGTTTGAAGGATAGAATTTGCTTCACTGTTGAAATGACAAACACCAGATAGGCCGACAATCACTGAACAAAGTGGAAGTGAAGAAAGTCACGAGTAAGTCAAAAGATGATGTGAGAATGTAAAAATAGCAAGTAACAGTCAGTTAACTGAGCCAGTTAATGGACATTTGGGCTGATTCAGTTTAGACACAGCATATCCATTGAGTGTTCTTGTTTCATAATAAAATATTTATCCATTAGTGGGGCCACCAACACACACACACATACACACACACACACACACACACACACACACACACACACACACACACACACACACACACACACACACACACACACACACACACACACACAACACACCCCCCTCCGATTCCAGTGGGTTACATGGCTATTTCTCAAACACTTGTAGGAACCCAGTGATGCCATCAGCCTGTGACGAAAAGCTTTTTATTGGGTTAAGATCTAGCCTTGCCATTTTTATCATTTACTAGCATCACTAATCCACACAATCCTCTGTTCACACTTGTAAAAATATGTGGTAGACAATATATAAAATGAGCTTTCACACATCATTTTCTGAATCACTTGTAATAGTTTGCCACTTGATCTCACAGTGGTGTGTTGATCTGATGGCAGACAGTAGGAAAAGAGCCTCCACACATTTGTTTTTGTCTTATTTCCATTCACATTATGTATTTGATTGTATTTATCAGTCTCCCAATGTTTTTATCTCCAACGGAGACAGGAGGGAACAAACTATAAGACAAAGGAAAGGAGGTTCTGGTGGGAAATAACTTTTTATTTGGTGTAAACTTTTATCCAGATAGTAACTTCATAACTTATTATGTGCATTTATGTGTATTTGTGCTATCTAGAGATTCAGAAATATGTCTTGAAGTTTCTAAACAACAATTCCCAGGCTGTGTTACATTGACTTGGTGTTTGGACAAGCTAGCCCATAATTCCTGCATATTTCTTGGGGACTTAAACAGCAGTTGACTCAGCCCTCTATTTTTTGACTGGCCAGGACCAAAGTTAAAAGGACACATCCAGCTGTTTTGGGACAGAGGGTTAATTTTTACCTGCCAGACATGTTTTGTCAAGAATTAGTCTACTGTAGCATCATGTACGTCAACCTACTTTGCATATTTGGTGCATAAAACAACCTGAAAAATCTGTGTATTACAGCTATAGACTTTAGAATCTTTCTGTTTTTGAATGCACGAATTCTAGCTCCACTGTTGGCTTCATCCAGGACTGCGATCCCTATGGTAACTCTAGGTAACTTGACTGCCTGTGCACCCAGTGGGTGCCCTGCTGTTACAGGGCTGTTTCTTGTGGCTTTACAAGGAGTAACATTTTGTTTGAAGTTGATCTTTTACTGCTGGTTCATGCTCAGCGTGCTAATGAGCTCTTCCACGTCTCAACAGAAAACGCTCAAGGGGTGGAGTTAGGCCTACTTGCAGCTCAGTGGCCAATGGAAAGGCCCCAGGATCAACAGCAGTATTTATGAACAGTTATGTTGTGCAGCAGATTAGACCAGGGCTGGGGAGATGCAACAGCAGGTGAGCAGGTTCAGTTCTCATTTTTACTGTAGCAGCCTTTAAAGTTTAAAAATGGACATTTTCAAATATTTAATTTCCATCACGTTGTCTGTGGTGATTTAAATTGTTTGAGAGCTGATCTGCAAATGTCGCAGCAAACAGATCGGTAAATAAATACTATACTATAATTGAATAAACATGCAAAGTATAGTAGTAACTTGACAGGAAATAAAAATGTTCATTACTAAGTAGTACAGATAGACTACAATGTAAGTTTTTGAAGGCAGTGAATCTTCATCTGGTGGTCAATGTCATGGATTGTGAAACTTTTGAGAGTTCCTGGATATTTTTTGTACAATTTTTGCTTTCAGTGTGCAGTATGTACCTTTGTGTGTGGTTCTGTATGTATACCTATTTCATATCATTTTATAAATAACAGCATGTAAGACAAAATGCTAAATAATTGGGGTTATGCTTGATATTACGATTGCAGATGCCAAAGATGCTTTTCCACGTGTCCCTGTCGAGGGCGCTGTGCTGCCTGCTGTTAATGCCAGGTTTGTCTCAGTAAAGTGTATGAAATTATTTATTTTTCATTTGACCTTTATTAAAGAGTTGACTTAATGCTGGATTCAAGCTAGTGAATAGAGAGTCTTTGCACTCTTAGAGCAGCCACTTGGATGATTGTTTTAGTGTCCATGTACTGTCATACTTTGCATAGTGAAGTTTATGTTTCCTCTGCTTCCCTGCAGGTTTTCTAGAAGCAACATCACTTGTGAAAGTAAAGAATTCTGGAGGTATTTAACCTTCCACTCCGTTTTTACCAAATTTTTTAGTGATTAAAAGTACTTCTCAAATTGGAATTCAAATGGTGTCAGAACAGTATCCTTATAATTCCTGCTTCCATGTTCTTCCACAGGGAATCCATTCAACATTGATGCAGCTCAAGCACATGATTTCTTGACTAATTCTCGACCTAAGAGAAACATTGACCCAAAGTGGTACCGTGGCACCCCGGACTTTCAGTCCTACTACCGCTTCTACAACAGCATTGGACACATTGAGGGAGTAAGTTGAAGATGAGTAGAATGTATATTAAATACTACATATGTGGTTCTATTCAGGTAAAAATGTTTTGTTTCATCTCTGATATTTTTCTGTGTTTCTCCATCAGATCTATGAGATTGACAGGATCAGGATGCTGTATCAGCAGATGCGTCACTTGGAGTTGACCTATGGCCCAGATGCTTCCAGTTATCAAAATGTCCTAGGTGTACTGACTACCACTGCAGCACCAACCACAACCACCCAGCCTCCTCCACCTCCCACCACCCCTGCTCCTACACCAGACCCTCTGGAGAATGCTCAGAGGATCTATCTGTGTAACCCTAAAGACCCACTGTGCAAACCTCAAATCGTCTACTTGCCAACAGGGGCAGTTCCAGTGCTGTGCGACCCACGACTCAACCCCGCCTGCAGGCCCAAAACAGAGGAGGAGATAAAGGCTCCAGCTCCAGCTCCAACCCAACCACCCCCACCTCCTCCTGCTCCTAAAAAGTCTGTCCCACCTCCACCTCCTGCTGTCACTGCCAAAGGTATGGAGTATGACTGCGACCCATACTGGGATCCTGACTGCCTCATCGACCACCCTCCCCGCCCTATTCAGGAAACAGCCGCACCAGAGGCACCTGCCGAGGAAAAAGTGGTGAAAGAGGAAGCAGCAAAACTTGAGGAAAGTGCCCCTGCAGCACCAGCCACTGCGAAAAGCCCCTACCCTTACTTTGACCCTTATGATTTCAAACGTGACCTTTATGACCCCTTTCGTTATACCGATCCAGCAGAACCACAGTAAAAAAAACAAAGTGCTTAAGAAATGATAGCCTTCTATGCAGGGCAAGACTACAAATTAAATCACAAGGCCAAACCAAGACAGGACTGTAAAACCACATCTAAACAAAAAAACAGAGTTAAATTCAAATCATCATCAGATCATCACATGTTTTATAAGACAGGCATGTAAACAATGCTTTCATCCTCATAGTTTTTGCAAATGACAAATCACACTATGTCTTTACTGTTTGTGTGTATGCGTGTACATAGAAAAAGTGATACATAATAAACTTTTTTTATGAAATAAAAACAATAAAAAGAATAAAAATTGATTGACAAGTGGTAACAAACGTGTGATTTTTCTTACTTTTCTTTTTCTAGTGTTATTCTGTGGCATTTGTATGGGTTTCAAACCAAAAAGGGAAATATATGGCTTTCCTTTTTACCATAGTAGTAGTAGTAGTAGTAGTAGTTTAGTATTATCATGTAATAAATACTTTTTCAGAAACAGTGGATAGTAGTAGTTGAACAAAACTCATCAAAAACTGAAAAATCCTCCAGGAAAGGAGGAGCTCATTCGTGCCGGTAGAGAGCGGTAATACTCTGCTCTCACGGTACTGACGGCAACCACCGAGGAAGACGACTGCAGCGGAGCAAACTACTGTTTCTTCCAGCATCATCAGTCTCCACCTCCATCATTTCTCCTCAGACTTAAAGCACACAGAACTGGACTCTCTTGTTATCTGTCACCTTCGGTCTAACATCTGACACCAGGTATCTTATTCTACCTTCATAACCATGTTGCTTTTAAACGTATTTTGGGATAGTGAAGCAGAAAAGCTCGGGCGTTGCTTTGCCTTGTTATTGTAACAGTAGGCCCGCCCGCCGGGTGCCATGGAGATTAGCATGCTAACGCTGCTAGCTAGTGGGTTTAGCTGTCTCTTCGCTGACAGTGTAGCCGTTAATTAGATTATAAACATGTTTGACAAATCCTAGACTGACAGGAAAACTTTGAAAACACGAAGTTTACATGAAGTTAGCAATTTATAACGAAGAAACGTTAGATTAGATAGACACAAAAGCGCCGGTTTAATTTTTTTTATCTGACAGTGGGTGGAGTGGTGTAGAGCATCTCGTTGTCCGAGTTTTATGGACACGCACGACATAAATTTAATAGGATTAGCACATGAAAATGACCAGTTTGTAGCTGTTGGGTATACATACTGACATGACTACACCATTATTTATGACAATGCTAACTCTGACTTCAAAATAGATACAACAGAGTCAACATAACAACAACTGATAATATTTAATTTTTGGTTAAAAAATATAACTGAGGGATTCATCATTGCCTAGCATATAGATTATATTTGGTCTGGATATTTTTGGAATAATACCATTCCAAAATCAGTCATGATTAGCCTTGACATTACGGAGAAGATGGATAAAGAGGACATTGTTGTGAGCAGCTGGTTGGTGTTCACATGTTACCAGTGTGACAGGCCCAGGGCTGATGTTTAATGCTGCAGAGCAACGAGTCCAAATATTAAAACTGCAGCACTGTTATATGAAGTTTGCATATAGGAAAAAGCTGATTTTTGTTTAAGTCACAAGGCAAAGCCCAACTTCCCTAACAAACTGACATTTTCTGGTGTTATGCAGATTTTTCTAAAGTTTTGGGATTCATCTTGCAGTTGTTCAAAAATACTTTGAACAAGCAAGTTTTGCTCTGAAAGAAAGCAGGCCAAAGAAACATCTGTCTTACATCAACACGCAGTACATGTTTTAAAATTTCAATAATGAACGTTTCCAGATCTTTCAGATAAAACAGCAACAAATAGACTAAGGCTATAAAATAAAAGCTACCCAAGGTAGTTCTTTCACATTCCTCCTTTTATCCCACCTACAGTCCAAAGCCCATAGATCGTAAGATTACTAACATATGAGATAAAGACAGCAGCAAGATTTAAATCCTCGCATTTGAGAAACAGAAAACACAGAATGTTCAGTGTTTTGCTTGAAAAAAGTAGGTGAGAAGTGATTTTCTCTTTTGAAGAGGTTAGTCTAGAGGTTAGGTCTCTTTACTGTCATGTTTCAATTCAGTCTCCCTCCTGCAGTATGTCTGACAAGAGTGAGCTGAAGGCTGAGCTGGAGAGGAAGAAACAACGGATTGCTCAGATTCGAGAGGAGAAGAAGAGAAAAGAAGAGGAAAAGAAAAAGAAGGATGTACGTTGTAGAAACAATAATTTCAGACCAAGATGTCTGCTTTGTTTTTTAGCTTGACAGTTCAAGTTACTGTACATTGTAATATGTTTTCATACTGAGGTGAGGTTGTCTTTGTTATGTACTTTGTAGGGAGATTCAAAGCGTGGAGTGGAGGCGGGCGGTGGGTCTTCTGTCGGCCATGAAGACTCTGACCTGGAGAGGAAGAGGAGGGAGGCGGAGGCACTGCTGCAGAGTGTTGGCATCGCCCCTGACATACCCCACGGTAAACAGACACTGCCAGCATGCTTCTATTTTTATCTCTCACCCCCACTTATCTCCCATCACTTCTGATTGTGTGCTTGATGGATTTACATTGTCTATAAAAGTCACTTCTAACTTTGTGGTCTCGCTTGGTTTCATCCACTGTGCTTTTCCCCTCCCCTCACATAATATCTGAACATTTTATATAACTGTTTTGTGCATGACACCTAAAAACCTGCCTGCCATTTATTTTCATTCTCTCTTCTCTCCCCTTTGTCTCTTCTTCTTGTGTTTTGTCCTCCTTACTGCATGCAAACCCATTCGCTCACTCACTCACGCACACACTCTTTCCATACCTCACTCCTTCCCCCACTCACTCACCCATTCATTGACTCACGCACTTACCAACACACATGCGCACTCACAGCTCAGCCCCTGAGGGTAGTAACAGAAGATACATGTCTGTTTCACTACCTAGTCCCTGCCCCCATGTCTCCCTCCAACAAATCAGTGGGCAGCGATGCAGGAAGCCAAGATTCAGGGGATGGAAACGCAGGACCAAGGTTTGTTTGTGTGGTTGTGTGTGTGACACAGTGAGAGAGAGAGATGGGGGTTGTTTTAGGTCAATTTTATGTGATTTATGCATGCTCTGTGTGTGTATTAACATTGTTATTATACTTGATGAATTCTGACCTGTCTCCTCTTGCCTTTTCACTGGCACACTGATTTGTCTAAATTAACACGCACTCCGTTGTTCTTCTTCTTCTCTCCCTGTCCTCTTTCTCTTTTTGCTGTCTTTCCCATCCTTAATATCATATGGCTCACCTTTTGCTCGTCTTCTGCGTTTGGTTTCATCCTCTTGTTTCTTCTTTTTCTCTGTCCCGTCTTTCTCTTACTAATACCATCTGGTGGTTTGGCTGTATAAGGACATTGCATTGGGATCCTGACCCCTCTACTCTGCAACTCCACTCCGACTCTGAGCTGATGGGGTACTGCTCCTCCTCTCTCCTTTAGCTTGTCTTCCAACTTTGATCAGTTTTTGTGGTTTCATCTTAGATTTGTCCAAATGTGTTAATAATATCTCTGTACATCGTTATTTATGTTTATTCATGTAAACGTTGCATTCAGTTCCACTTTGTAGTGCAAACCTTTGTATGTGTATACTTATTTCCATAATGAATTGTGTGTGTGTGTGTGTGTGTGTGTGTGTGTGTGTGTGTGTGTGTGTGTGTGTGTGTGTGTGTGTGTGTGTGTCTGTGTGTGTGTGTTTAGACGTGGAGCTGTGAGGCTGGGCATGTCTAAAGTGACCCAGGTGGAATTTGTCCCAAAGGAAATGGTGTCTTACTCCAAAGAAACACAGACACCCACTGAGGCACAGACACACACTGAACAAAAAGCAGGTAAATAAACAGAGACACATACACACTTCACATTTCCGCCAACCCTTTTTAAAAAAAAAAAAAAAAAAAACTAAATAAAATCTGTTCCAGATGAGGAAGAGGATGAGGAAATAGCTGCTCCCCCACCAGTGGAGGACACCCAGGAAGAGAAAGATGAACAGGGTGAACAGCAGGAGGAGGGTAAGGACAGAAGTTTGTAACATGGAAATAACAATGACTGTGGCAGGAAATGCTTTTTTAATAATTCTGATTAATGGAAAACAAGTAGTTTCGACAGTTTTTTACTCTTACATTACCCAATTAAGTTCTATTTTGAGCAAAATTCAATCTAAATTCAGTACAATATCAAAAGAAAAGTTACTATTCCTTCTCTTTGAATATTGAATTATCTTTGTATAGACACTCCTAAGGAGCTGACAGAAGAAGAGAAGCTGCAGGTCTTGCACTCTGAGGAGTTCTTGTCGTTTTTTGAGCGGGGCAGCAGAATTGTTGAGAGAGCTCTGGCTGAGCAGGTGGACGTCTGCTTCGACTACAGCGGCAGGGATCTAGAGGATAAGGAGGGGTGAGGCACCTGAAAAAAAAAAACTTTGTGTAAATTCTGTAAATAGAGCTGAAGTGATATACAGATGGATAGGCAAAGTCAATAGTCATTTTTTTTTCTGTCCCTTCCAGTGACTTGCAGGCAGGCGCAAAGTTGTTTCTGAACAGACAGTTTTCAGATGAGCGCTGGACCAAAAACAGGGTGGTCACTTGTCTGGACTGGTCCCCTCAGGTAGGATGTGTTTTTTATTGATCCCCACAGAGAAGTTCATTGTATTATGTGTCAAAAACAGCACCCCTGGGCAGAAATTGAGTCTCTGTCGAATCAGTCTATATTGATTTATTTGTGACTCTTAAATTCTAAATGCTTCCTCTGCATCTAATAATGGCTGCTATGTTCCTCTCAGTACCCAGAGCTGCTAGTGGCCTCGTATAACAACAATGAGGATGCTCCCCACGAGCCTGATGGAGTGGCACTGGTCTGGAACTTGAAGTACAAGAAGGGCACGCCCGAGTACATCTTCCACTGCCAGGTAAGGGAAGAATTCACATGCAGTTGTTCTGCAAGCCACTTATTCCAAATAAAGTGTTTTACATTTTATAAAACCAAATATTAAGACAGAAGCAGATTAAATTGTATTATATCTTTCTCCAGTCAGAGGTGATGTCCGTCGGGTTTGCAAAGTTTCACCCCAACCTGGTGGTGGGTGGGACGTACTCTGGACAGATTGTCTTATGGGACAACCGGAGCAACAAGCGCACCCCTGTTCAGAGAACCCCCCTGTCTGCAGCTGCACATACAGTAATGCACTGTAGCTCACACACCTTTAAGTCTACATACACTCACAAACGACTTAATTTAAGCTCTTCTAATATCATTTACACAACTGTGTGTTTACTGTGGAGGCTGTCAGTTTGTTGTCTTAACTAACTTCTCTATCTGTGCTCTGTTGTGTTCAGCACCCAGTCTATTGTGTGAATGTGGTAGGAACCCAAAACGCTAACAACCTGATCAGCATTTCCACTGATGGAAAAATGTGTTCCTGGAGTCTCGACATGCTCTCGCAGCCGCAGGTATAATGAACTTGTATGGATGATGCACAGACACGCTGTTGTAACTGTCAGTTAGTTTATCCGGGAGCCTGAGACTGTGAGTTTTCCCTGCAGGACAGTCTGGAGCTGGTGTTCAAACAGAGTAAGGCAGTAGCTGTCACCTCCATGGCCTTCCCTCTGGCCGATGTTAACAACTTTGTGGTGGGGAGCGAGGACGGCTCTGTCTACACCGCCTGTCGCCACGGGAGGTGGGTTCTCCTGGTTCTCTGTCATGACAAACAAATGTTTTCCTAATGATAGATTTTCTTTGGTTTAGAGCCAGGGTGTGAAAGCAACACTGTGACTTCCATAAAAATGCGGGAGAAGCCTTTAGGGGAAATCAAGTCATTAGTTGTGGTCATCACAGATATCTTATATGTGTCTTACAGCAAGGCGGGTATTACTGAGGTGTTTGAAGGCCACCATGGTCCAGTGACCGGGCTGAGCTGTCACAGCGCTGGTGGGCCTGTTGACTTCTCTCATCTCTTCATCTCCTCCTCTTTTGACTGGACCGTGAAACTCTGGAGCACTAAGGTGAGACACACACAAACGTCTAACTTATGCTGCTAGATACACTATTAATTATGTTTCTTAACTTTAGTCTGTTTCTCCTTCTGCACTTCTTTACAGAGTACCCGTCCACTGTACTCATTTGAGGACAGTTGCGACTACGTCTATGATGCAATGTGGTCTCCAACACACCCTGCTCTGTTTGCTTGCGTGGATCTAGCTGGACGTCTGGACCTGTGGAACCTCAACAATGATACAGAAGTACGCACACACACACACACACTACACTGAAACCCAAGAGCTTAATTTCACCCTTAAAATACAATTTGAAATTTTTGGGAAATGCAGTTGTTTGCTTGCTTTCTGAGAGTTAGATGAGAAGATTGATACAACTCTCATGTCTGTGCTGTTATGAAGCTACTGCCAGCAGTTGGTTAGCTTAGCTTAGCACAAACTCAAAGGAAACAGGGAGAAAGGTAGCCTGGGTCTGTCAGTAGGTAACAGACTGTATTTACCAGCACCTCTAAACCTCACTAATTAACATGTTCCATTTTGTTTGTTGAATCTGTACAAATACCCATTAAAGTTTAAAATAAGTCTTTACTTGAACCATCTTAGAGTGGTATCAGTCTTTTCATCCAGCTCTTAGAAAGAAAGTAAATAAGCGCATTTCCCAAATGTCCTTTAATTAAAGATAAATCATAGTATTTTGAGCTACAATTCTGAATATTGTTCCATTAGCTTTTTGAAAACACATTTTTGTCTTGGAATGGGGTCACTCATGACCATTCGTGAATCATCTTTGTAAGTTGATGTGTGTTTTCTAGGTTCCCACCGCCAGTGTGTGTGTTGAAGGGTCTCCAGCACTGAACCGTGTGAGATGGGCTCACACTGGAAAAGAGATTGCCACTGGGGACTCGGAGGGACAGGTTCAGGTCTATGATGTAGGGGAGGTGAGATGTCATTCCTTCTTACTATTGTTTTTTTTTGGGGTGATTTCAGCCATTTCTACTAAAACCTGTCAAAATCAGTTTCTTTCCAACTCCTTGTTTGACATGCTGTTGGATGCGTTGTCATTTGTCATTCTGCAGCAAATCTGCGTGCCCAAGGCTGATGAGTGGACGCGCTTCGTCAGGACGCTGGCTGAGATCAACGAGAACCGAGACGAAGCTGAGGAACTGGCCAACGTCTGATGTTACAAACCCCCACGCTGACAACTGCTCATAAATTTCTCCACAGTACACTACACACCTATAGCACACTACATGACACTGCTGGAGGATCTGCTCTCTCTTCTCTCTGGCTTCCAGCTTTTCCACCCACTACAACATGAACTGGCCTGAGGAGATGTGCAGAGCTAGAATGGATAGAAAAGACAGTTGTAGACGATTTTAGATGTGTTTTAAATGTGTCTAAGCGTTTTAGAGTACAGTGTGTAGGAACAATGAATGTCCAATGTAGCAGTAGTACAGAAACCACAGTTAAGTGGTGGAAAGTTTAACTGAGATCGGAATACAGGGAAGTGATTTTTCAGGATAGATGTGGCTGTCCACTCTCTAAACTTCTAGCTTTGATTACATCCTCAGGGCACCAGAAACTGCTCTTCTCCTGAGGCCTCAACCAACTCAGCCCTTTTTTTAAATATGCAAACCTTTGTACTTGCACCTTTTTATTACCATTTTAGTGTTTTTACATGTTTTAATATTTTCTGAACACGCTTGTGCACAAGGCTGGCAAAGAGTTTCAGCAGAGTGTAAAAAAAAAAACGCTGACATATCGATATCATTTCCTCTTTATCCTCAGCAGCACTTGGATTTGATGACTAAAACAGATAACGTGCTTACACATACACACTCTGGCCTGTGCAGAAGTGTGTCATTCTGAGATTTCAACCACTACAATATTTAATATTTATTCCAATGGTGGCGCTTATTTAATTATTTTGTGTATTGTTTTTAAACAATTGCTGCTTTGTACTAAAAGCTTGAGAAGTACATTCCTAAAATTAGCACTACAAGCTTTTTACCAGGCAAAATCCATTACTACACTTGCCTTGACTTTATTGACACTAGTACAGTTAAAAAGTGATGTTTTTCTGTACCAAAGGTTATCGTTTTATACTCTGTACCTGTTGAGTAGTAGAAAACAGTTTCCTGACTTGTCCTCTTTAAGAGGATCTAAATGAAGTTCCAAGTGAAGTTGTAAAGCTGAGATTGGAAACTAAATCTTTACTTAACTTTCTTTTTCCATCCAAGTTTTCATTCCGTCATGATGCAGCAGTTGAACCTCACCTGGCTGGTAAAAATTTCAGCTTCAATGTTTGAAATGAGCTAAAAAAAAATGCACTGTAGCAACCATGACAAAAAAAATGTCAGTATTCTGCATAAACTAATTGTACTGTATTCTTCCCTGTTACTTCTACAGTTAATGGTTGCACTTTTCCATTGGAATAAAACTCAAGACTTATTGGTAAAATTAAACCCATATGGATGATTTATTTCAATAAAATACAATGACTGAATTGAGATACATTTAATTTATTAATACCTAATTCTCTGCTCATGATTCTTGTTTCATCAAGAAAACACTTAATTGAAAGTTCTGTACATCAGTAAGAGTGATTCTCAGAGACCAGGACCAAAGGCCCCACATATTAGGCCATAACATTACAGTTACTGTATAACGATGCTGACTGAATGTTACAGAGTTTTGTTTTGTAACATTTTCTTCACTGCAGTTATACAATATGTACAGTACGTATCCTCCTGCGCTGAGGACCAATCAAGAGTGAAGCCCCACACACCGTGCTGACCAATCTAATATTTTCTATGCCCGCTGTCCAATAAGAGAAGTCCTACTCAAACTGAGTATCAGACAGAAAACAAAATAAAAATCATATCAGCTACTCATGAGAGAGAAAGGGAGTGCCCGACGCTCCATGTTATACAAATGCTGGAGAGAAGAAGACATAAGGATGAAGATGCCAGGAGCATACAGCCACTCATGATACAACACAGTCAGTGCTCTGGTCCCGTCGCTGTCTGCCCCGTTACATCCACAGCTGCAGCCAGCGCTCCACCTCTACGACTGGCTGGGGACCAATGGAGCACACCTTCACCCTGGAGAGGGCAATGGGCTGGTGTTGTTCGTTCCTAAGTTAATGGCCCCTATTTGTGGAGTGTGTGTTAACCGTGTGCGTTTCGTTTGTGTATCTATCTAAGTGTCTGGCTCCTGGTAGAGGAGGAGAGGGATGGCAAAGTGATATGGAGATGCAAGACCTTTATGGGGCCTGAGATGGCGTAGCAGTGACTGGCTCTGGGTGATGTATGGAAACCACGCCGGAGGACTTGAATTTGGGAAGGTGGAGGCCAAATTTGTTCTCCACCCCGGCAAAGGTGGCTGCAGCCAGGCGGTAGCCTCCCACGTGGTCCGCGTTGATGGGAGGAAGCTCTGAGATGCGAGACTTAGGTGTGGGCTCAGATCCTGCCGGGCGACTGCGGAGAGGAGAGACGGAGGACAGGAGTAAAGGCATTTTGATATATTAATTAAGGGGAAATAATATGTTTTTAGTAGTTATAGATAAATGTATATAAATGGAGGAATCATGAAGGAAAATGACTGATGCATGGTAAGACACTGCCGGAGCATTAGTCTGAATAAGTGAAAGTGTTGCAGTTTTGTTTGCATATCTTTAGTGCCACCAAATCCAACCAAATCACGTTAAGAATCTTATCAACAGGAATCTGATTCATCTCATTACAAAACAAATAAAGTGCAAATAAAAATATTTGGTTTCACAGAAGAGGCAGCTTAAGAGTTACATTTCCTATTTCTATCTCCATCAACTTACTGTCCTCCAAAGTCGACGTAGAACCACCGCTGCAAGAGCTCATAAGTCACCAGAGTCACGCCAAACTGAGGAGAGGACCGGCACATACGAGCTGGAGAAAAGGGAGAGACACAATTCAGCATGGTTTAAAATGGAAAAAAATATGTGAGACACTCACAGGAGCTATAAGCAAACAGACACACACCTCCAGCTCCCTTCCACAAAGCCCTGAATCCCTCCTCTCTCATAATCTTCCGGAAGCAATCGATGACTCCTGTGTAAGTGGTCTGTCCTGCCCTCGCTGCAACTTGCAGACGGGTCTTGACGACGTCAGCGGGTGTCACAAGGGATGCCGCAGGGATACCTGGGAAATGGAGTTAAAAGGAAGTCAGATGAGATGCTGTTACTTGAAGCCTGTGTAAGAGGATCTCCTTGATTAAGGGGAGGTAAAAAAAAGAAAGAAGAAAAAAAAAAAAAACCAACAACTTGTTTATTGCCACTTCTTTTTTCTGCTTGCAGAATTTCATAAAATTAAACCCAGGTGAATGAATGGATTGTGTTGTGAGTGAGCACTGACTGACGGCTTCTGCTGCTCTGGGTCATAATCTGAGGTTACCTGCAATCGCTCCAGCAGTGAGAAGCTGCATAGGTCCCAGCCTGCCCTGCTCATCAGCCATCAGGCCCTTGATGTGGGCGTACACAGGGAAATAGATGGCTGAGAATGGGATGTCTCTCAGGAAACACGCTTTAGCACCCTGGACAGACACACAAAGAACAGACAGATGTAGGGGACTGTGCTTAAGAGTAAGACTGTGAGAGAGTCGGCAGAGAAAAGTGTGCATAAATGCCAGATACAGTGAGTGCCAATGAATTGAACAGGGGGGTCTGGAGACTGTGGTACACTCAAAGATACATTACCTTGTAAAGGCCGAAGAAGCCGAGGTCACGGACCACACTGAGTGCGCTGACTCGAGGTCCGGTGGTGATCTCACCTGCCACCTGCAGGCGAATCTTCACGATCTCCAGAGGGTTGGTAAAGATCACCTGAGACCCTCCAGCCTGAATAAATGGGGAGAGGAAGAGCTTGTTCACACACTTGAAGATAAAAAAAAAAAGAAAAGAAATCACTGCTCCTGCATCTCACAAGTACGCAGCTGAGGCATGGGAGCCAAGTCTTGCTCATGACAAGTATCAAAAGTAAAAATTGAATCCTAATCAATCATTTACTTTGCCATTTCCTCGGACGGTAAGCAGTGCTGGGCCAATGAGTGTTAGGATGAACAACGCTATCAAAAACAAAAACAGAAGAAAAAAAAAAACATGTTGCATTGCACATTGAGAATTTTGCTCTGGATGCAAATTGGTATTGCAGTCCGATGTTAGTAATGTCATTTGGAACTCTGCAAGCAAGTTAATACAACAAATGAACAGGTTGCATGCGCGAGTTACTTCTTCTGCCCTTAACAACCAAGTAGGAATCTCTTTTTTTTTTTTTAAATCTACTTTTCCTTCATGCATTCACAAACGAAAACGTTTGGGTAACTCGGTACTTACACAGGCACCCGCCAGAATCTCAGCAAATAAAGGAATTGTGTTGTCTTTTTCGGTGAACTTGTCTCTCACAAAGTCATTCACCTGTGGGACACAAACACAAACAGGCATGAGACCAAAGACAATTCAGAGGAATGCTGCAAAGCAGTGTTATCTTGCTTTTGTAAATTTGCCTAATTTGACGTAGACTTTGCCCTGGCAGGGCTGCTGGTCCTGATGGCATTACCCACAGACACCTCAGGGAGTGTGTGCCGCTCAGCTGTGTGGAATGCACATGCTGGTGAAACCACAGTTAAGCAATTTGCTTATCAGCAATAAGCTAATTGGCATGCAGATGGACAAGGCACTCCTGGCCTGGATAACCAACTACCTCACAGCTGCAGAGCTGCTCCTCGGACACCTTAGTGAGCAACACTGGAGCACCGCAGGGAGGCTGTCTTATCTCCCTTCCTCTTCACTTGCTTTACTTGGGACTTTTGGTACAGATCAAAGTCGTGTCAACTGCAGATATTCTCGGATGACTCTCGGATTGAACAGCACAAAGACTAAAGAGCTGGTCATGGACTTCGGGAAGTGGAGGGTGCCTCCGATTCCTGTCAAGATCAGGGGGACTTATGTTGAGGTGGTTACATTGTCAAAAAACTGGACTGGTCTAAGAACACAGATGCTCCGTTTAAAAAGGCCCATAGTCGAGTCTTCCTACTGGAGAGGTTCAGGTCCGTCATCATCTGCAGGACCTTGCTGTGCATGTTCTACCACTCTGTGGTAGCGAGTGCCATCTATGTTATTTTTATTCATTGTACACAGTGTTTAGATTTGACTTAGACATGTCTTTCTCTACACAGTGTTTCTCTTGCACTGAGCATGTTGATGGCCGAAATTTCCTTCAGGAAGTTCATTCTTGTCTTATTTTTATCTTTTGTAGAAGCTGCTATAAAATACACCATTGTATCTAAGATAACAAAACAGGTGTGTTTGCAAAGTGAAGTGGAGGGTGATTGTGAATGTTGCAGGGTGGTACTCACTGTGAGTTTGATAGCCTTCTCAGGGGCCACACCTATAAGCTGAGGGACCAGACCTGTGGGGTATCGTGGGGGATTGAGTAACAGGAGAATCTCATGTCATTAGTAATACTGGGCAAACGGGGGCAAGGGAAGAGAAACCGAAAGGAAATAATAAGATGGAAAATAAGATGAGGTCAAAAACATGAAGGTGAAAACAGAGACAGAGAGATTTTACAGATGGTATGAAAGATGAGAAGGCTTGACAGGAAAACAAGAACACACGTACACAAGCTGATCCTAATAGAAGTATCTTCTAATTGATACCATGCAACACAGATAATAAAAGGTACAGCAATAGAAGTTTTGCTATTATTAGACAAAGGATGCTGCATCACTTCAACAACAATGAATAGAAAACGCTTGAATTGTTCTGACAAAAGAAGTTGAAATATTCATTTTAAAATACACTACATCTTACATTTGGCTCAAAGTATGTATCAATGGTGAAGAAAGTATGAATGCAGACAAGGGATAATACAGGTCTGCCTTCCTAACATGGCTTACCTCTGTAGAAGCCAAAGAAACCCTCGTAGCGAAGCACCTTCTTAGCACAGTCAAAGCTGTTCTTGTACATCAGCTCTCCAACAAAGGATCCTGTGGACCTCTGGTTCTGCATACGAGTCTTCACCAAGTCAATGGGGTACACTGCCGTCGCTCCCGTGGCTACGCAAACAAACACGAACTCAGACTAAATAAAATCCATCAAATTAAATACATCAGACAGCCACCTGTCTCCCCACAGGATAACTCACCTCCAGCGATGGAGCCCAGGGTGAACCTGTAGGCTGACTCTGCAACCTGGAGCCACACAGGCCTGGAACCGTCCCCATGAGTCTGACGAAAAAAAAAAAAAAACAAAAGAAGAAGACATTTTTAAAAGGACATTTTGGAGATAGACAGTTAACAGCTGATCTGATTTTATATTAATAGTAACACTTATTTATGAATAAGAAGTTGCACACAGACTGACCTGTTTTTGACTTTCAGCCAGGTGGTAGGGCAGACATTCTTCCTCTAACGGAGCTATCCTCTCAATGTCAGCAAGGTTCAGGCGCCTGATACACACACGTTTATGTCCTCATTATTGACATCACTGTCATGTATATACAGATCATAATATTGATCATTCAATACCAGTAAATCACAAACTTAGAACAACTAGCAGAGAGAGTGTTTTACCCAGAGGGAGAGTGCAGGCCTGATAACTGGTACAGGATGTCAATTTCCATGGGAGTGATCTGACCAAACTTGTTGGCAGCATGAACAAACTCCTCTGCAGAGAGAGAGAGAGAGTGAGAGAGATGAGAGAGAATTAGCTTTTACAACAACATGGACATTCCTGACATCCAATGTGAACATCAAAGCTGAAAAGGAGAGAGACAACATCACAGTAACGTAACGATCTGTGCACCTTTGGTCACGAGCGTGTCCTTCCGCGTGCCGGCCAGCGTGCTGTAGATCTTACGGATCAGCTCCATGTTGTTCAGGAGGGAGTTGAAGGCATTGAAGTAAGAGAAACTGACCATGTGAGAGGTGCTGCCACCTGCGGCCTAGTAAAAGAAAGACAATGCACGTCAGGTACTTTGACAATAAATACGATTTTTTTCCCCCATATATTTAACTCTTAATGGGGAAGCCAAGATGCGCAATTGCAAATTATGTAAACTGTATTCAATACTTCCTTATGTAAAGATATCTTTTTATTTCTTTCACTTATCGTAATGGCTAAGGAGTAACTTTATTTTTTCTTTTATTCCTTTATTTTAACTCTCATATTGTCTTATTTTTCATTATAGCCTGAGCCAGTGCCTTAATAATTTAGCGCTTGATATTAAACATATATTTAAAAAAAAAAAAATCAATTGTACACAAAGTTTATTCCTACAAAGCTCATCTTTACCTTTATATGACAAGAATCTCAGGTAAATTGGGATAAGACCTCGGTGTTAACCATGTCAATGACAAAGGTTTTAGTGGGAATATATGGAAAAACCTATCATTAGAGAACACTGAAGAGCCTGAGCAAGTCTTAAAAGATTATTACAGTTAGGAATGCACCAGGCACAAGTTAAAAATAGCCAGTATTGTCCTTCAAGGCTAATGATCGCAGATGTGAAGCAGATGAGAATCTACTTCTGCTGAGTGTGTACATTTTCATAACCCCACAGGTCAGAGTGGATTAAACCTCTACTTGCCAGTGATCAAAACGTAAGTATTGTTTTTCAAATTTTGGGGGAAAAGAAAAACCTTTGTCCCCCTTAGCCTTGGATTGTTAATATAAGCTTGCTACAGAAATGATCCAGCTGTGAACATTCATTTATGGCCGTCATTGTTGTGGTGATCTGAAAATAACATTCCTCTCAATCAGAGATGAATATTCTCTGTGGCCACAGTGACAAATTATAGAAATTACTTTCAGGAAGCTATCCATGCACACACAAACACTCACTGAGACAAGGTTCTCCTCCACAAAGGGTGTGAGCATGTGGTGTCTGATGGTGGCCATAATGTCACTGAAGTCCATGGAGGAGATGACACCATTTTTCCCTTTGTCCTTCTGGGCGAATGCCTGGCGTGCATGCTCCAACTGTAGCTCCTACAAAAATACGACACCACAAGGCTAAGTGTAAAAATAGTCCAAGTAAAACTCTGAGTGTGAGAAAGAGACAGAAGTGAAAGAGAAATAAAGCAAAGACAAATTAGACTTTTGTGTGTGTGTGTGTGTGTGTGTGTGTGTGTGTGTGTGTGTGTGTGTGTGTGTGTGTGTGTGTGTGTGTGTGTGTGTGTGTACCTGCAGGAACTGGGTGAATTCAAGGTAGCTGAGGCATTTCTTGCGGTCGTGCCCAAAGTGCAGACGGATGAACTCACAGTCCCAGTTGAAGGGAATGTGGTGGTGCACAGTGGTCTGACTGAAAATGTCCCGAACATTTTCTGCAGCACAAATACACATTCAAAAAACAAGGAATCAATAATCAATTTACCAGACAAATTACATAAAACAACAACAAAGTCAGATCATTTCAATGCCATAACATAAAGCTTTGTGTGTGTGCCATAAGTAAATAAGTAGAGATCGTGCATGAGAGCGATTATCTAACTCCATCCATGTGTAATGTCTTAGAGGAGTAATCTGGTTAATGTCACGTTAGGAAATTCTTTCTCCACACAGCACTGCAGGCAATTGCGTAAACAAGAAGGGGAGCTGCAATTAACAGGGTTCCAACACCTTCTTAAATATCAAGTTCAAGGACTTTTCAAGGACTTTCCATGAGCAGTTCCCTAATTACTGTTACACTACTAAGAACTTTTATAGATGAGCTAGCAGGTTTAATTGAAGCTCACAGAAAACAGAAAAAGGAGAAGTTTGAATGTATGAACACGTCTCAAGTGATGGCATTACTCTTTGTTCTCTTCCCTAACACAGCACAGCAAAGTTTTTATGTTGTGTAAATTGTGCGACAGAGACAAACTTATTCATGAGTTGAAGAGCTGAGAGACATCAGGAGAGACACCTGTAGACAGCGTCACGTAGCCTATTTACTAATGTTAAGTCAAAATGACATTAAAAGAACTTTAATCTCAATTTTTTTTCACAAAATACAATTCAAGCAATTTCAGTAACCCAGGCCTTGATTTTTTTTCCCCTCAAATTCATATTCTTTCAAGGATTTCAAGAACCTGCGGGAACCCTGCATTAAACTCTGATAGTTGAAAATATTTGACACGGTGTAGAGTGCTGTATCTATATTGTAGTTTTCTCAAAACTTGTACGAAAACACAGAAAACACAGTGGGCCGTACCAAAGGAAACGGCTCCAGTTCCAGTCTTGTCAAACAGTTGGTAGGCTACTATGAAGAGGGCGTCAGGTGCACACAACACAGATTCAAACGCAAGAAACTCCTGGAATGAGATCAACCTGCCATTGTGGGTGGCGTAAGAAGAGGAGGGGGTGGGGGGTATATGTTTAAGCCCATTTCCATTCATTATATAAAGATCATAATATGATTACCATATGTAAACATATACTGTAAACAGTTTTCATGTGAACTGAAAGGCCAGACAGCAAATAAGATTACCTACTGCTGACAGGTAAATAACCAATCTTTCATGCATGGTTTAAAGAGTATACAGTTTTTGTCACTAAGATTTCTGTGCATGTTTGACTGCATGTATTAACAGTCTGGGAAGCCATAGTCACTGGGAGCTTTAATCTTATCTTTTTTGGCGGTAATGGCAAATATTAATCAGACATGGCTCAATAAACTGTAAATTAGAGATGATAAGCTATGTTCAAGTGTGTGTGTGTGTGTGTGTGTGTGTGTGTGTGTGTGTGCTGTTGTGGTGTGTGTGTGTGTGTGTGTGTGTGTGTGCACACTTCTTCTGTGTCAATACATACCCGTCCTTTGTGGTGTCAGCCACAGCAGCGATGAGCTGTACAGTTTTGGGGTTGTGGTGGATCTGTGTATTTAGTCCTAGATACCTCTGGACAAAGTCTCCTGGGGTCATGAACCTCTCTCCATCCTTGTCCACTACACTGGCATACTGGGGAGAAACACAAAATATCATTAGCATGGATACTTCACCCTTTATAGATACTAATATTAACATAACCAAGAGTTAATCCATCCCAGAAGCATGGCTTTACATTAGTTAACCTCACAGAGCCCTAGCTAATGACCTGTTTGGTCAGTGTTTAGAAGAATGAGTGTGGAGCATAACCAGCACATGGCTTTGAGTGAGGTCAGCAGTACTACACTGTATACTATAGGGTATTTATAACTTGTTAAAGTACAGTGTCACAAGCTGTGAATATCATCCAAACATCAAAGAGCATGTTTTACTTACTACTCTAAACTGACTTCTTTCAGCACTACGCTAACTTTGTTACTGATGCAAATTATTTTAGAAAATATGATTATGTTGAAGTTGGTGGTTCACAGAAACATCAGCTCTGTCATTGTCATCTTTTACTTAACTGTGCTAGTAATTCATGCTGCACCTGAACAACCAAGGTCATCTTTCTTGCAGTTGTGGTGTGACATGTCAGGATAAGATGCACAAGCAGGTGCACATGCACCAATGTCTTTGGCATTTTGTAAGCTATTTGACCTGTGTATATTAGTATGGCAACAACTGCTGGCCCACATGACTATCACACAGCAGGATCACACACTTATCACGCAGAAGACAGTGGAGAAAGGTGAAGGTTAACCACGTCCACTCTTATGACAGTTACTCATGACATCTCACGTGCAACAGCATTCACTCTGACTCAAAATGTTGCCAATACGTGAGATGAGCATGGTGTGACACAGTGCTCACTGATCCTTTCAGTACAAGAACATACAGGTCTTTGCTTAAGCAGTGCTGGAGACCATGAAACAAAACCTGACACATTTGCATGATCATAGACCTGAACCCTGTACTCTCAGATTAAAAGTCTGATCCTATCCCAACTGAGCTCTCCTGAGTCTGAATGACGCCATCCTTCGCCTGTGCAACAGTACAACACCTCCCTTTAACTTGTCATTATGATCAAAGCAGACTGGGACTGGGAAAAGCAGATGCTTAACACTTCTCTTCATTACTGAACCAATACAACCACAGCATTCACAACAGCTGCTGCTGACTCAACAAGTATGAACTTGCTTCAACTTCTGATAGAAGAACAAAACAACATTAGTATAGCCGATGAATGTGATCACTGACAGGCAATTCAGTTACAGTTATGTGGTTTTATGTAACAACAGCAGTCTGGGCTGGACCTTTAACTGTTGCTAATGCTGTAATTTAAACCCCATGACAAACTTACAAGCTCATTCACTGGGTGAAGACAGCCCTGGGTGAGCTGTTTCCTACACATATACTGTAGCTGTTTCACAAATACTTCTGAGGGATACGTACATGATGGCACATATATTACTGTATCTTTGCAGAGTCTGACACTGACACATCAGAGACTGTCTTTGTCAGGAGGAAAACCGTGCAGACCCTTACCTTCTGGAAGATTGCTTTCAGCTCACTCGGGTCCCCGCGTTTGGTAGATTGCACCTGAAAAATACACAATTAAACAACATCATGGCATTGTTCGACAACTAGAATATGAGTTTTTGAATTTACAAACAAAAAGCTGCAGAGTAAAGCAAGTTTTATGCGGTGTACTAAGCAGAACATGAAGCAAAACAACCAAGCTGCTCTGGGTTAGTGTCTCCTTGAAACAGCCACTGCTGTGAAGGAGAAACACAAGCCAATGATACAGGAGTGGCACACGAACAGAAATGACCATGTCCTGGCACACAATCAAATTGAGCAAGTTAGGCAGCTAGATTATTACTAACCAGCCAACAAGATATACCTATTGACAAGCTCAAACTAATTGCACAACTGGGTAGCCAGCTAGCAAGCACAAACTACTCATATGAAGAGGACACAAACCGTTGCAATGACATGTTAAGCTTTAAATCGGCAAAATGCGAGAGGACGAGAGCAAAGAGACAAAGTGTCGACTGCTGTGAAAAGATGAGAGCTCAGCTATCGTTAGGGTTTTTCTATCACGGAAGGGTGAGCAGTCCGATAGCAGTTTAGCATTATCCCGCTAACGTCGAGGTTGTAGATGTCTCATCAAGGCCAGCCACCGCCGGGCGGCAGCTAGCCCAGTGATGCTACAGCCTCAGAGTACACCGCATCCAAGACAGCCTGTCCGCACAGGGCCACAAAGTCTTACTTTGACCATTGCCACTCAAGAAAATGAACAGAAGACATGCAGATGTGTTAAAGTAAAGGTTTGAAAATCGTTAAGAGAGCGATGCCGAAGTCACCTTGACCGCCATGCTGGTTTGACGTCACGTACAGTGAGAAAGCGAGGCGCAGTGCACGCCCTCAGACGTGTACAGGTCTGAAAGTGAAAACGGAACAGAGCAGTCTTAAAGCAATGCAAAGCGATTCATCCGTTTGTCCATAAATGTAATGATTACTTGTGTCCGCACTCACACACCGATGCTGATGCAGGAGGATGTTTTATCTTGCACTGATGTGAAATGATGAATGATGAATTCAAATTTTCGAATTGATTGTATGGACTATACTACCCCACTACTACTATTGCTGAGCCCACTACTGATGCTGCTGCTGCCACTACTGCCATTACTACCATCACCACAGCTGCCACTAATCATTACTGCTGCTACTAGCTACTACAATTACTACTACTGCTACTGTTGAAGCACTACTACTGCTGATGCTGGCTACTACAGTCAAGACTAGGCTCCTGCTATTACTGCCACTGCTACAAGTACTGCTACTGTATACGATTACTACTAGACTACTGCTGCTGCTAAACTTAAATGCACAAACACATAGGAAACACATAGGGCATATTTTCTTTTATAAGATGCTCTCTTGGCAGGGAGGCAGTTAAATCTGAATAACTTAGTAAAACTTTAAATATGGACTGAATTAAAAGGACATTTTTATGCAGGTCCTCACTACAGTTATCCAGCAGCCCATGTAACTATTCATGTGAATATGCCTTTTTTATGGAGGTTAGTTTGAAATGTCACAATAGGAAAAGCACAGGTGTAAAAAACAGAATTAATGATACCTGCTATTTCAGGCTCCTTTAGTTTTTCATGAAAGCTCACTGTCATGGTATGGTGGGATACTAGAATCTAACAGAACCACCAGTAATGTTTTAGGTACCTAGTTCTCCTACTATGACAAGTGGAAATTCCTTCTGTCATTATCTCTATCCGTCACTCCATTCTGACTTTGTTTTAACATCCAGCAGTGGTAACAATTATTTATTTATATGCTCAGAAATGTTTTAACTTTTTTGTTTATTTAATACTACTGGATGAGTGCTTATCTCTCTGACCTTGGTGAGGTGTCCATGTGAGATATCAACAGTATTTGTTGTCACTGATAAGGCAGTGACCTTCTAGTCAGAGTACAACACTAGTCAGGGCTTGTGTTATGTAACTTTGTTTGACAATCACAGCACTGTCATATGCTGTAATGTCCTATTAGAGAGGTGTTTAATGGTATGTTTGGTTTCAGAGAAAATTGAAATTTAGAGACCTCCACCAGGATTAAAAGACTGAAAGCTGGCTATATATTTGTTCATATTTACAGTGTGGTGAATGACAATCTTGCTTTTTGTAATCATCATGGCAGCCTGTGAAAAAAAATACTGTGTGATATTTTCTAACTGCAAAATTGAGAATTAAAGTGTAATGTTTTTGCAACTCCAGTCACATGAATTGAAATATTCAAAGGATGTGAATCAATTGTATGTTTAGTTTACCAGTATAACTGTAAGTTCTCAGCCTAATACACAATGTCCCCATTAAACCACAATATAAAACCACTATGTTTTTTTAATTATTCTTTTTTCATCGCATATAAAATGAGTTTGAGTCTAAATGAATACTATTCATTTCTTTTATTTCTTACTCCTGTAGCCCATGTCGATTTTGTAGGCTATCGACATTTTTTGCCCTCCTTGTCCCTTCGCGTGTTCCGTACAACGTCGTGGTGACGTCACTGTGACGCCACTACGTCAGTATTCTGTCCATTCCTTTTACGTCACAGTCGAATCTGGCCAGTATCACTTAAGTTAACAGACACACGTTTATCGCTTATTTGAACTGCGACTGTTGATCTGTCCAGTCTCAGAACATAGTTTTTTTCCATTCTGATTCAGACAAGTTCTAACAAAACAACTGGTTTGTGGGCGCTTTAATCGCGAAAGGCGTTAGGGGAACCAAAAAAACATTTGTCCAGCAACCGCTGCAAATCAGCCCCTGAAGGCAAATCTTTGAATAGGCCTACTTATAATATCTGCTGGATGGAAGCTCCATTACTGACTGGACACATCTGTTAACGACACCAGAATTTGTTGGACCTTTTTTAACAGCCCCCCAAAAAAACAGACTTCAACAGAGTTCTATGGGGTTTGGACAGAACTCAATGAAAGCGCAAGAGTCACAAAGGCTTAAACACAAACGTCGGGCGGTATTGGTTATAATTTTTTAAATCATATCACCATTGGTCACACCAGACCAAAGGCCATCTGACACAGCACATAAGCGAAATGCTTATATATGTGGTAAAGGAATTCGCACTCTTCTCTCTCATGAGACATCCCTGATCTGCTGAAGAAAATGCTGGTCAAACAGGAACAGCGTTGTAACACCTGAAGGCAGGACGGAGGTGTGGCTGCAAACTATACAGTCAAACCGATCAGTTTGCAATTTATGTCTCCGCCTGCTTAGGTTTTCTCCGGGTGCTGCGGTTTGTCCCACAGGACTCAAATATGTGCATTTAAAGGTAAATAAAGAAAAATGAATGTGAAGAAACAGTAACAACAATCAAGTCAAATTAGCATAATGGCAAGTTTTAGTTGTACAATTGCCGAGTGCTATTAAAGTAAAATTGAAGCAGAATAAAATGGGTTGGTCGGTAGTTATAAAGGCAATATTTGTTGCACAATTAATATAGCACACATGTCGTTTCTGTATAGGCAACCATCAATATAGATAGCATTAATACTTAACATTCTTAATAATTAACATTGTTGTCGCCAAAATAAACGCACCAGCCAGTTTCCTCCACATAGCCAACATACTTTCAGTGTAATAAACCAAATGTATTTGTAATTTCCACAGTCTTATTACTCAAATACAGGAAAATCATCACAAAAAAGTACAGCTGAACATGGTCAAAAAAGAACATAAAACAACATAAAAGGAACATAAGAGTAAAAAAAACGTATCAAAATAAATCGATATCAAGACGACACGACTGAGGGAAAATAAAAAGATTGACTAAAAAATGAAATAAAAACTACAGGTTTACATTTTTTCAATTTGTGTGGTCGCTATGTGTCATGCGTCACGTGACTCCCGCACCACGTGACCACTAATAACAATCCATGGCGGCGCACAGTGCTGCAGGACTTGCGACGAGACAAGGTAGGCACTGAGCTAATACTGTTTCTATACCCAAGCAGCCGGGTCGTATTAGCAGCTGCTCGGACCACCCGAGTCCCTGTATAAAGTGACTAACATGACAGTAGTTTGAAAGTAATGGGTGAGGTTTTTTGTCAACTGATATCAGCATGCTAGGTGCAGCTACCTTACACTGAGAGGTGTCTCTATACATGAGGGGGGCAAAATGCTAGAACCTCAATACTGCAACCCTACTCTTAGCTTTATATTGTGTTGATGGTGGTTATATTTGCTAATTGTTCAGTTTATGCCAGATACACAATTTGTTTTATCAAAGAGGCCTGTTTGGTCTTCACTTTGCAAGACATTGAAAACACTGTTTAGTGTGTAAACGGTCACAGTGTGACTGACAGTTGGCCCTGTTACCCAAACTGTGCTCTTCTTGGTGGCAGCTTGTGCTTGAATGTATGTCCAAGCTGTCTTAAAAATCAGTGATCTTTGATGTAGCTCACAGAATACATCATATTTAAAAAAAAATACACATTGTTGTCAATCATTGTTGCACTGTTGACCAAGAAGAAAGAGCTGCCTCTGTACTGTTTATTCTTAGCAGAAATGCTTTGTAATAGAGAGCGCTCTCCGCTTCATTGTGTTGTTTTCCTTTTCTCCAGGACTGGGTGGTTTCCTGCAGAGAGTGTGTTGTCTAAGAAGTGGTGGTCTCCCAACAGCCCTACTGTGTCAGCAACATCGCTGCTTCTTCTGGAGGAAGTGGAAAAGTTCTCACAATGTAGTTCGTCCAGCTACAGTTAGGCCTGCCTATGCAGTACCCAAGGTACAGGACATAATGTTCCCATAATCCCACAGTCCTAAGAAGCATTCTGATTGGATAGGTCAGAATATAACAATTATATTCAAAAGTGACCTCGAGCTGGAAGTTTTACCTTACTTTTGTAATTGTTGAAACTGTATGTCTTTAACTGTGGAGAATTATAGTAATAGAGTCCTGCAAAAAATGATGCCTAGATTACTCAATGCAACAAAGGTGTAGCTGGAACCAAACCAATGGTGTTGTAGTTATATTATATAAAATATATATTATATATATTATATATATTATGAAACCTTTAAACTCTTTTGAAGCGGTACATGCTGATGTCTGTGTGAGAGTTGTCAGGCTGTAAAAATGAGATGCAGAAGGTGTGGAGGGTGCAATAGAATACAGTTAAGATCTGAAATATGCTTACATATGCATTCAGGCTGGATAAGCATTTTCAGTGAACTTCAGAATTATTAGTACTTTCCAGTAAACTGAAAATGAACACTGTGGTAAATTACGATGGCATTACAAACCGTCATTGGAAGAGATACGTATATTGATTTCTGTCACAGGTCCTCATCAAGTTAAATCTCCCCCATTATACCCATTATAATAATGCTTTTGTTGAAGGAAAACTTTCAAGCATTGTTGAGTGACTTCATTCTTCCAATTTTGACTGTTGCACTCAGTTGAGGGCTACACACTTAAAATTTCAGTCAGTATTAACCATAATATTGTATCAAATGGGCAAAAGATAAGGTAGAAAATAAACTGGCATGACCAGAGTCATTTGAATTGGTTGAAACTCCTTTCAGTGTTTGAATTTCATCCTTTTCTAATGTAGTTTTGGTGTCTATTGTTGAATAATTCAATAGTTTTGTATGGAACTGTGAAAATAATACGACCCAACCCTCACATCCCGTCCTTCCTGTACCTCCCTGACTGTAGCACATTGTGCGACCTGACTATGTAGCCACTGGACTGGTCCCAGAGTGGCCAGACTACATAGAGATCAAAAACCAAGAGCAGATCGAAGGCCTAGCCCGAGCATGTCAGTTAGCCAGACATGTACTTCTACTAGCTTCACACAGTCTGAAGGTAAGCACCTAATCACTACAAATATTGTTTGTGTTTCTGTGTCATGGAATAACAGTTATGACCTGTGACTTCCAGGTTGGTATGACAACAGATGAAATAGACTTCATTGTGCACCAGGAGACAATCAAACACAACGCCTACCCATCCCCTCTCAGATACGGGGGTTTCCCCAAGTCGGTCTGTACATCTGTCAACAACGTGGTCTGTCATGGCATACCTGACAGGTAAAAACATTCACTCTCAACATTTGGATGCTTTTTTCTCTTTACATTTATTTCTTTCCAAAATTAGATTCCAGCGCCAATGAGAAAGTAAACACAGCCACTGAGAAAATGATTTATTACATATGTTGAACGCATTCTACCCATATTTTAATGAATTTTGGTTTGTCAGATTTTTAGATGTTGGACTTTATATAGAAAGGTTGGTTGGTTGGTTGAGAAGTTGAGGTATTATGTTGATGTGCAGTATTGACTGTATTATAACGCAACAGTTGCAAGGGGTTCACTGTATTCATCATTCATCTTTTTATATGGCTGTTTCCTGCAGTCGGCAACTTCAAGATGGAGATATCATCAACATTGATGTAACTGTAAGTTGATGCCTTAGCAAAACACACACACACACACACACACACACACACACACACACACACACACACACACACACACACACACACACACACACACACACACACACACACAAATCCACCAACATACGACCAGTCAGAGCAACACTGGTCCCGTCACTGACATGTCCCTATTCCTGATAGGTGTATTTGGATGGTTACCATGGTGATACCTCAGAAACCTTCCTGATTGGCCAGGTGGATGAGGCTGGGCGGCGATTGGTGGAGACCGCCAGGCATTGCCGAGATGAGGCCATTGCTGCCTGCAAGCCGGGTGCACAGCTCGGTGTTATAGGAAATACTATTAGGTACACACACACAAAATATACACAGAATGAAAAGACACATAAAATATACAGTGTATGTACCATATAATCACATTAATTCATTTCTTTTTGACTACTATTGATAACTTTTTTGTACTGCTGGCAGTGAAATAGCCTGTGCCAGTGGCTTCCAAGTATGTCCTTATTTCATCGGACATGGAATAGGCTCCCACTTTCACTGCCATCCTGAGATCTGGCACCATGGTAAGTATTTTTCATTCTTTTCATTCTAAATCTCTAATGTTTTTCGTTGAGGTTTGCTCAAGTGTTCCAAGTCTGATTCACCAAACCCTCCTCTCCTCATAAACTTGCCTTTTGCCATCTGCTCATGGTCTATTTTAACTAATCACACACAAATCATTATATTTTTCTTGTCCATATTGAAAAAAATCATTAAAATATTTACAGTGTATGTTGAAAAAAGAGAGTGAGCCCATCCACTAATGGCAATTTAAAAAAAAGATAATTGGCATCAAGAGTATCTGGAGTCCAGATAGAGCTACTTTGAATTAAAAACATGCACCATAAATTAATGAACCATACCTTGCTAAAGAGATCTCAGAAGAGCTAGGATCAAGAAGTGTTGATTTACATACAAAGTCAGGACAAGGATATCAAGAACTGAAATGGGAAACTAAGGAGAAATATAGAAACAATAAAATTAATAGCTGAAATAAATTACTCATGTTGCCAAATGGTCTTTTTCATTCCATTATCTTCTTTTTCAGCTAATGACAATGACATGACCATGGATGAAGGGATGGCTTTCACAATAGGCGAGTTACATTTTATCATTTTTATGTGCATGTAAAGATGGCACTGTGTATGAGTGTGGAGCTGATGTTGTGTGTTTTGTAGAGCCCATACTGATGTGGGGGTCTCCAGAGTTCAGAATCCTGAAGGACAAGTGGACTGCGGTGTCTGCAGATGATAAAAGGTAGGTGGGGGACAAACAAAAATTTCTTGGCTGTGTGTTTGTAGCTGTCATGTAGCAAATCACTT
The DNA here is from genome assembly GCF_002260705.1 of Seriola dumerili. Classification (NCBI taxonomy): domain Eukaryota; kingdom Metazoa; phylum Chordata; class Actinopteri; order Carangiformes; family Carangidae; genus Seriola; species Seriola dumerili. The sequence goes on from NW_019174481.1 coordinate 4,149,471, forward strand.
TTAAATACTTTCCCAGCTGGTATGATTAGGGCATGTAAAAGCTATGGAAGCCTATAAAATGTGAATTAGTGAGCTTTAGACATACTGTTTGGCCTATTTTTTAAACTCTGCAAAGAGCCAGGCAAGTTGATTCCAGTCTTTATGCTAAGCTAAGCTAATTGCTGTGTACCTCCAGTTCCCTACCGGCACAAGAGACCACCAGCATTTCCCCAAATGTTGAACTTTTCCCTTAAAATCTTAAATGTGCATTGCATGTTTTCTAATTGACATTCATGCAGGTCGGCTCAGTTTGAACACACGGTGGTCATCACATCTGACGGGGTGGATATTCTCACCAAATTGCCAGAAGAGAGCAATCTGTGACCTGAAGGAAACTGCTGACCGCTACACCAGCTGTTAGAAATCTGTTTCTAACAGTTGATGTAAACTACCTTTTCTTACAAGACATTTTTACACCTCCCTGATCTTTTGTTAGCCCATTAGCACCTTACTGCTTTAACCTTTTTTAAAGACAGCACTTAAATGTGACCTGTGACAAGCAAGGGACAATTGTACTGTAATAGTTAAATGGGAGTCACATCAGAAGTCATGACTGCGGACCTATCCACCTAAGACTAATCACCAAGCAAACACTGTAAAACTTTTCAGATTTTCAAATAAAATGACATTTTACGACTCAATTAAACTGTCCTTAATTTTTTTTTATCATTATTTTACTCTTTTATTTGAATTAAATTTTTGCCTTAACTATCAAATTTAAAAATATTCAGTCTAAATTATGTTTGAATTATTTCAACATGTGTAATAGTTGCCTAACTTAAGAATGTAATCCTCTCTTCACCCCTCAAATTCCCAAAAACATTACATGGTGTTAGCTGCCGCCCTGAATACACACTCAGTGGGAGTTATGTTCATGTGGTCTTAAGACATTTTGGATATTTGGAACTCTGCCTCTTGGTTAAGTGGCAGACTGTAAAGTCAAGTATAGCCAGTAGATGGCAGCACATGCTTAATGAAATCGAACGTTGAGCATGTTGTAGTCAGCAAAGGCTTCACATCCTGCTATTCATTCACTCTGACGGGAAGCAGCCTACAATTTGTTTGTGGTGCATAACCATGAGAGAGCAAACAACTCTACGTCTCAGCATGTTTAAGTCTGTCTCTTGATGTCAAAGTCTGCACTCTTTCATTAATCTAAACCAGGTGCTGATGATTAATGGCCCGGGAGACTGGACAGCGTGACGTCTCACTATGAGAGATCGGTTCAATGTACACTTTAACAACAAACATGTTGAAGGTAAGACAGGTAGAGGCCAACAGTGCTGCTGAGTGCTGTAAATTCCAGGCATAACATATTTTTGTTGTTTTAACACTTTTCTCTCTACTGTCTATATCTTTTGTCTGCGGGTGGATTTAATAAAGAAAACTTATAAGAGCACATGACATCATTGAAAATCACACAGGGCTTTTAACCATTCTTCTCACATTTCTTACTATGAGTTAAGTGCAAATTACAGGTTTGTTGGGTTTCATAGAGGTTGGGTTGCAATCTGCAGTATGTGAGTGATTAAACGCTTCTCCTACTGACTTTATCAAATTCCAAAACAGTCTGTCATGCAAAAATACTGTGTGGATAAGTTTGATGTTATAATATTGATACTTTTCAATGTGGCTGTATCTGTATCTGAAGAGGGTATGCTGAAGTGAAGATGCTTCAGAGAAAAAAAACATAGGAGGAGAAATTGGATTTCAGCCTGCTGGAGGGTGTGTCTTCACTTCCTGCCAATGTACTCTGAGGGTGTGCATGTGTCGAAGCCTGTATGTTTGTCTGTGTGTGTCTGTGCTCTTGCCAGTGCCAGTTTGTGGGTGGGTCAGGATGGAGTAGACAAATAAAGGTGGGTCAGCTAATCTGGAGTCTGATCATGACCAGCCAGGAAATGATTCACATTTTTTAATTTTATTTGACGCAAGACAAATAATGATGAAGATTAAATAAATATACATTTATTCAGCTTTTATTAAACTTGAGGGACAAAATCTGAATTTAAAATGGTAAAGAGAGACATTGAACTGAAGTGCCCTTTCTTTATTGTAGCTTAGGTTAGTTATTGAAGCAACACAGCCCTTGCGAATCGATGTTAGTGCAGGATGGTGTGTGTATGTGTGTGTGTGTGGGTGAAGGAGTGTGAGCTTCCTGTGAATCAGGACAAATGTTGTGTAAACATATCTTAATGGCCTCCCACCAGCATATGATTCATTAACTTCATTTACATGCCATAAAATAAGAAAAAAAATATTCGGAGGTTTGCCAGCAGGAAGGAGAGAAAGTGACACACACAAGGCAGATATTAGGGGGAGTAGTGGTGGGTAAGAGGGTAGGATTTAGGGAGGAGCAGGGAGTGGCGGGGTGAGGTGTTGGATTGTGGTCATGAATTCTCTCTCTTGCCTCTCATTCTTTTCCTGCATGTTGGGACTCATTCCTGCTCTCTCTCCTGCCGCTCTGCAGTTCTCCTGTGACTCCTCGCCTCTTTATGTTAAGGATCCTCTATGGAATTCAGTCAGCGCAGTATCTTAAAATCTATTCCAGGGAAATCTGATGAAAAGCCAGGCCATGAGCCATGGGAGAACGTATTAGGTGTTTTGTGGTTCAAATAGTGCCATCATGTGGCCATTTATAAAGAACTCAGATTTTTTGCCCACCAAGGTTTTTCTGACAGTAATTTTTTTCCCTACAATGTTCATGTATTCTTCACCAGATTCACATTTGAATGAGCCCAAGAAGTGTTTTATTCAAATTTAGTGCAGCCTACTCTGTTGGATAATTGGTTGCTAAATTCTTGTACACATACATGCCTTAGTTTATACAAACTGCCAAAATTTGAATGAAATCTGACTCCATTTCAAGGATTATCATCAAAAATATCTTGTCTCTGTCAAAAACTGTCTTGCCTTCTGAAACTGAAACATTTTAACTACTACAAGTACGCAACATGCAATACTCATTTTTCCTGAATAATTTCATATAATAGTAGCCTAAATAATTTCAAAATGTCAATTCTTAATACACAATAAAATGTGCCAGAAATTGTGTTAGCATTCCTATGGAAGTCCAGTATTGATGTTAATTGATATTTTAACCTATCACTAGGCCCTGCAATGTATCGGTATGCAGTATCACAGTGTCCGGACATATTGCAACAACATAGATAGACAGATGGATGGATAGATACTTTATTTATCCCTTAGGGGAAATTCAGGATCTATCATCTATCGTCCATGTTCTAGTCCTGACCTAACGCAGCGTTAACTCTTCTTTCACCAAGCAATGACCAGATTGATACCAGCTTGCTAACAATGTGTTAAACTAACAAGATTGTAGCTGTCACTGGCAGCATGATGCTAAACCTATGACCATTCAGCCTAATGACAACTAGCATGCTAGGTAGTTAGATGCTAGGTTAACAGCTAAATAGCTGTTAGATGAATGGTTAGACTATATTATCATAAGATACTATGTACAGTATATCAAAACCTACTTTCACATTTTCCTTTCCTTATTATAGCTCTTATAACAACATGATTCGTTTAAATGGTTATAATGTAAGTCATGAGAAGTTCATCCTTGTACAGAGCCAAATATTTCCCAGCTTTATTCAGGCATTCTCCAAAATCAACCACCATCAGCCAATCTTGTCTATCATTGAGCATTTAAATGCACACGAGCTGCTCAACAATTTCTAAACATTTTCTACTTTTAAAGTCATCTAACATTGACCCAAGTATGGACCCAGTTTTGGACTGCTTTCAATTTAGTCTTCTAATTTTATCACCCAAACTACAGACATTACCCTCACACACACTTCTGTGGAATATTAAAGTTGAGGATACAGTCACATCATGTTCATTTCTGCATTATAAAGTCCTCATACGGCCCACCCATATGTGTGTGTGTGTGTGTGTGTGTGTTTTAACATAATTGCTGTCCACCATGTTAAGGTGGTCTAACTACTGGATAAATAGATTAATATGTTTCTCCCACAATCTTGCATTCCAGGTGAGCGTACCTACATCACTGCATGTGTGTGAGAGTGAACCAGTGATATATCGCACTTACCTGGGAACTTTACTGAGGAGCACCACAGGAATTCTTGGTTTCCTTGGTGACCCGTGGGACTGTGGCCTTAACAAAGTGATGTCTCATTTTCGGACTTGTGGAGGCAGATCTGTCTCACACACTCATGCCAAGATGGCATGTACTGAATCTGACTGAGTAACCCTCTCTGTGAAAACACCTGAGGGCCAAACAAAAACAGCTGAGATTGGTACTTGGAACTGAACATTCACTGTAGCGGGACATGTAGCTACAGGCTGTGGGGGTTTCTTCATCATGATACCATAGGAAAGTGGAAATAAAGAAAACAGCAGAGAGGTTGCTTTAAAAACGACTGCACTCTACATCATGTGAAACGGGAAGGGGTCACCAATTTCAGTTCATTTCTGACACGGGCATGAATGGCTGTACCAGATTTCCTGCCAACCTATCCAATGGTTGTCATGATATTCTGCACACAACCACAGGTGTGAACTTCACGTTGGCCCTGGAGGAAGAATCATGGGATCATCAAAGTCAGATTAAATCCCAGGGAACCATGAATGTGTGTAATTTAAAGTGTCCCAATCCATCGAAGAGTTGCTGAAATATTTCAGAAAACTCATCAGGATTTATCTTCTGGGCACCATGAGTGTCTGTACAAATTCTTATGGCAATATATTAAGTAGTTGTTGAGATATTTTGGTCTGAATCAGAGCAGTGGACTGACTGACTGACTGACCAAGCCAGGCTGCCAGCATGACTAAAATAAATTTGATCTTGTGCTGTATGAGAATATGATTGGACCCAGTGAGAGAAAATATGACAGATAATATGATACCAAAAATCACCTGGAACAGGTGACACTGATTACTGAAATCAATCCTTAATGAATCTATGAGGCTAAGCACTTTGATATGAGGGATGTTTTGGAGTCAAATTAGGCCACATAGAGTAGATGTTTGTCACAAGTTACAGTTAATCGGCAAGAATGCATGTGTGTGTGTGCTGGAGGAGGACTGTTGTAAACTTGAGTCACCAGACTGGTGCAGGGAGGGTTCCCTCCTGATTGACACTTAGAAGGTGGAAAACTTTCTCTGTTGACCTCCTAACTCCCTAACTGCAAGGAATGCCTTTTTAAACAGTGGAACTATTTTGGAGGAGTGATCTTTCAGATCACAGATAAGAATCCAAAGCTATCCACACATCCCTTGATTCCTGGGTGTATCTCTTTGGCTTCTGTGTTTCTCTTTGTTACTTCAACACCCTTCCTGTGCTTAAACAACCAACGTGGACTGACAAAGTAAGAGAAGGGGTGCGTTTTGTATGTGTGTATGTATGTGTGTGTATGTGTGTGTGTGTGTGTGCAAAGATGGTATGCATCGCCTGAGGCAGCTCTAAAAGGTCTCTGATAAATGGTGTCTTCTTCTGTCGTCTTCTCAGATTCAAACTCTCTCTCTCTCTCTCTCTCGCACACACACACACACACACACACACACACTCACTCACATAAACACACACTGGAGCTCACAGCACTGCACAATGCCCTCTGCGTGGAACCTGAGAAAAACCGGTTATACAAAAGCAATACCCTTTTAGCTGTGTGTATGGCCTGTGTGTGTGTGTGTGTGTGTGTGCAGGTCTCACTGAGAGGTGTGGAGAAATTTGGCTACAATCAGATAAGCTTGAAAAGAGAACAAGTGCTTTGGTTCTTTATTCCTGTGAAAAATTCCCCTATACTCATTTTCTTTGATCTATTTCAAAAGAGCCCACACAATGCCATAATACTGATATCATTGTTGATATTCAATGCACTACGATAAGATATATGTGATGTTTATATTAGTGTCCTGTGTTAATGAGTGTGTGTGTGTGTGTGCATTTACAGAATAGTGCAGTGGACAAAAACAGAGGGAAGGAAGTTCTCTCTGTGGAGCCAAAAGAAATGGTGGAACAGTGGAGGAATTTCTAAAACAATCCTCACAAGTTCAAAGGTCCCCGTCAGAATCCTCAAAATGGCATTAAAACAGAGCAACTCAGTGTGTGTGTGTGTGTGTGTGTGTGTGTGTGTGTGTGTGTGTGTGTGGATTCTGGATTTTTTTAAAATTAGATTCACTCTATTACTTCAAGAAATAACATTTTTTGTTGCTTTTGACTAAATATAGTTGAAGATTTTAATGATTAAGACAAATGCTGTACGACATGTGTAAAGCCCAAAACGTTCTAACAAGAGTAACAATAAGATTTTAAACAAAGAACAACGGAGGCTGATGGAAATGCAATTAGTTTTTTCAGGTATTTAATAACATATACAGTACTGAACACAGTACTAGGAATGTTTAGGGATCACTAAAGTCATAACAATTCATCTTGAGGGGAACAAAATCATTACCAATCATAGCAATTTATCCAATAGTTGTTGAGATTCCTACAGCCACACTGCTAGCATTGCTAAAATGGAAAAAAAAAATCAGTCAGAAATGAAGACGTAACAAAAAAAATAATATTCTGAGATTAAAAAAAAATGCATTAAAACAGGAACAAGCATTTTAGTCTCATAATCATTGATGGTTTGCAATCAGGTTGTTTCAGAACCTCCTTGTTTTGTCTTCCAGCTGCTACAGCTTCACATGTGGGAGCTACACAGTACAGTAACAGTCTTTTACTGTTCGCCACTGAGACATTTTACTGGAGCAATTTGGACTTAACGATCTTTCTCAAAGAATGGGGGAGAGTGATATTTACTACCCAGCCCATATTTTCTCAGCCAGTTGAGGGATTGTTCTGTCAACTTTTGCTATTATTGCCTGGTCAACTTTCACCAGATATATTTCACAGCTTTACTGCTGTCAGAGAGAGGATGATGTTGTTTGAAGCGGGAGTTGTGATGCAACTTCAGTGTTGCAGATACAAAGGGCTTAAGAAATAAAAATTCAAAAGACAATTTATCATTGAAGTGCACTGAGAGAAAAATAATAAAACAATTCAGTACATGTGACATTACTGGAATCAGACACCTTATCTAATCAGGGAGAGACAGTGACTCAAATGTTGTTATATAAGCTGAGATAAGCGTCTGTTAACAACCTGAATCTGTCAGGAAAAAACTGAACAGAATGAGAGTTGGTGTTAGCGTCTTTTTGAAGCACACCTGGACTCACTAACACTGGGTCCCCTCTTACAACTACTGCCATCTCATATTACATCCTCTGGCCAGGGATGGGATACACACACGCACACACACACACACACACACACACACACCAAACACCCCGCTCACTCAGGAGCTAAATTAACAAAAGGCAATTATCCCAAGGGTGTTACAGCCCCGCTGGACAAGAGAAGACATCAATTACTTCTTATTGACTGTAATCAATACACTCATCAAGATGGGTAGATGATCTGTTACAGCCTGCATTGTGTGTGAGTGTGTCTCCTTATGTTTTAACCATGAGAGTATAAGTTGCACTAAGACATAGGATCAATACTGTGAATATGAGACACCCATAGAGGAATGTAAATTAGACGTTTGTCCCCACAATGTCACTTGATTGCTAACTGATAGCTCCCTGCTTTCTTGTTTTTTTTTTTGTTTTTTTTTTACAGTTCATGACACACACAGCATCCTCCCCACCCTAACGCAGTATATATGGATATCTTGTAAAGTGAAGCTCCTCTGGAATGAAAGCATTAAAATCATGATTTTCCTGAGTATTACACTTTCACATGTTAAGAATGCATTAAAATGCATTAGACCAGGGCTTCTCTTTGTTTGATTTGTATTATCTCAACATCATTGTCATGTAGATCCCAGTTGTTTGACCTATATTTTGTCAACAACACATTGGTTTCGAATATGAGAAATATGATATTTTTCTGTCAACTCTTATCCTCAACACTTCCTTGACATTTTGGGAACGTTTGTTTCCTTTCTTCCTGACAGGTAGATGAGAAGAATGAGACCACTCTCATGTCCGCAGGGTACATGCTACAGCAAGTAGCCAGTGAACTTAGCTCTCAGACATTATACCAGTTATAAATTTTCTCACTTAAATCTAGGCAAGAAAGCGAAAACTATTCCTTTAATATATGCTACTGTACAACAAATATATTGAAACCCATAAGGCCTTGTAAAGAGCTCAGTCAGCAGCGCTCATTAATCTTCCTTCTGCACTGTGGTCAAAGTGATTCTAGGTTTTCAGCTGACCACTGGTTCATCGGTTTCTCTGATCTGCGTCACAATCAACCATAAACTCTAAGATGAACTGCTGTCAACACATTTACAGGTTTACATAAGCAGCAGTGCTGAGGGAGAGTGCAGTGCAGCTGTGAAACACCTTGGGTGTGGAGTTCAATACGATTGTGAAACTGATGCATGTGTGTGTGTGTGTGCGTGTGTGTATGAGTATCCCAAGGCTACGTGTTTCTACAGTGTCATAAACACACACCCTCACCACTCAGCTCGCTGTGCCACACCCTCAGGTGAGTGTGCGTTCCCCTCGGAGCTGTACCTTTAAGAACAAACACGGGGCTGTGGCTCGGGCGAGTCCAGGCGCTGCATTTTCGACATGCGTGTGTGTCAGAGAAAATAGCTTTTCACTGTTAGTCCTCTGATTTAGCACCGCAGGGAAGGGTTTTGCTCCTCTGGTGTCGTAACACAATATAGACGGATAGTTATAACTCAATTCTTAATTTTGTGTGGAGATAATTCAAATAATATACAGTGTGTGCATGAATAGATAATATTTTATCAGAAAAACTGATTAAAATCACTGAGCAGAGACTGTGATAATATGAATGAATGTGACATTTTAGATCATGATTCAGATTTAATCAGCAATGATTCACTGATAAAATGATCAGCCTATTCAGAAGATATGTACTGTATCTAACTGATCATTTATGACTGGGTCATTTGACAGTCTGTTCTCAAGTATCTAATCAGTATGTACCATATTTGTATTTATTCAGAGCCAGAAACTACTTGTTTACATTTCTTTAATTTGCAGTTAGTCCCTGATTCGTTCCTTAGTAACTATGCAGAATTTTGTGGTTAAGTGTCACCCTAAAATCATGACTGAACGTCAATACATTGACACTCAGCTGTAGCTGCAGTGGCCTCTCAATCTGTTTATGTGTGGACAAGATATGTGACCTTTATTTCCCTGGTGGATAGTAGAGGAGAAGAAGAAAAGGGGTGGGGGGGGGGTAATGATGTTGACAGGCTGTGGTGTCTGAGGTTAGATGAGTGGGACAAATAGTGTGAACACAATCACAGAATTAATTTTGGCTGTGATCAAAAGCAACAGTAGCCATGGAGAGATGGAAGTGAGTTGGTGAGACTGAGAAGTTAAACACCAGAGACAGAAGGAGAGCTGTGGAGGACGTAGCTTCACTGTGGTTTGTTGGTTTGTCAGCAGGGTTACACAAAAAGTACGGAACCCATTTGCACCGAACTTAATGGATGGATGGCACATTGGCCAGGGAAGAACCCATTAAATTTTGGGGCAGATCTGGATCATTTACTATGAATTTGAATTTTTCCTCTTAAATTTGGTGTATGTGGTTTGACATTGGCCTTGGCAGAAATTCTAGTGTTGGTACTGTGTCAATATCTTACTACACACACACACTTTATGCATGGAAGTTTACAGTGACAGAAATCCACAATCCAAGGGCATGCTAAGGTAACACACCTCATCTTACTTTACACACCGCTGTTCTTATCAGAACGATAGAGCTGATTCCTGTTTGTGACCTTTTGCAGACAGAGTAGTAAATCACTGGCGCTCCTTCTGCAGGCTGCAGCTCTCACCTAGAACTGGAACATTAGCCCAAACTAGACGGGACAAAAAAATACACAGATGCAAAAAGATAGTGAACAGGCGGATGGTCACATGATTTAGGGATGCCTCTACTTTCAAGAAAGTGATTTTTATAAGCTAGTGTAATATTATCAAAACATCTGCCCAGCATGTGACTGACCAGGACAAAAAAGAGGTTTTTGAATGTCTGATTGAGGTAGGCCTTTGTGGTCTTTAAATACATATCAAATGTACCTTATTTTTCCCACTTTTCCCATTTAATTAAAAAAACTTATACTTCACTGCTCTTTTTTGTGCATTCCTAAGTAACAAGTAATGTGGAATCACAGAGGTGATCCATGCTGGAGCTATTTCCAAAGCCTGTTCATGAAGACTTAAGTAGATAACAGACCTGTATAGGCACCACATTCTTCCCCTGCCCTTTTCCCTTTCTGCACTCCCCTCTTCCACCATTATTTGTGCCTTTTATACTGTATGTGGGCAGTTTCTTTCTCCCTCTCCCTTTCTGTCTGCCCTCTTTCTCTGTGTGCAGACAAAGCCTGCGTTGTCTGCTGAAATGCTGTGTTGCGAGGACAAGCTTTGGGTCAGTGTCTCATGGAATGCCTTGAAAACCATCTAGTGAGGGAGTTTGTTAATGTGCGGGACTGTGCCCAGTCCGATCTCTGGGCTCCTTCTGGCTCCATGACTCATCCAATGAGTCATTACAGAAGAGACAGGCCCTGCGGTGATAGCATGTAATGATCTGCGCAAGAATGCCTGAGGGATTGTAATTCTAAATTCTGACTAATTTCTAGCTTTGGATTTCTGGGCAATGGTTTGTACAGGCCAGCTACTGTACTGCAAACACAACAGTTGCTGTATCTTTCTATTTCTTCTTTTCCTTTAGTTCAGTCTCTAAGTGTCTTTATTCTCTCTTTCCATCCATCTCTCCCACTCTAGGTCATTGTGTTGCTGTTGTTGTCTGGACCAAACAGAGAGACTAACTACTGTCACTAAATGTTTCTCTCTCCCCTCTCTGCCAGCCTATTGTCTCATCTTCTCCTTGTTAACTGCAAGGATATTTCATGTCACAACACACAAGGAAACACAATTTATTATAAGAGCAAGAAACAAGTGTGCGGATTGCACTCTTATGTCACTTAGTCAATATTTCCCCTCTCATGGGCCTTAGGTTATGTTTTGTTTACTCTTGTTTCCAATTGAGTTTAACTGCAGCCTTTATTATAGTGTTCTACTTAGAGATCCTCTGCCAAAAGCTGCCAGTGTAGCCTCATGTACTAGTTTGGATTGCTGCAGCCTGAGGCATCATTGTTAGATTACATCTGCTGCAAAATAACAACAGACTAACAAGGTATTCATCGTTTCTTACTGAAATGTACTTGACAACATCAGCTAGATTTCCAGGCACTTTTGAGGTGTGGTGGGATAGTGTGTGTGTGTGTGTGTGTGTGTGTGTGCCAGGAGAGGCCTGTGGGAGGGGCAGCTGTAAGCAGAGTGGACAACATCCAACCCTCAAGCAGCCAGGCAGTTGCACTCTGCACCTCCTTCAGTGAGGACTCACCTTTCGGCAGTTTAAGGGAGTTTTACCTTTGATAGTTTGTTATGGAGGGCAGGATCACCTGTGGACTGTGGCTGCTCGTTCTCCTCTCGGGATGTGGGCGACTGTCGGCTTTCAACCTGGACACCGAGAATGTCCAGCAGAAGAGCGGGGATCCAGGCAGCCTGTTCGGCTTCTCTCTCGCTATGCACCGGCAGCTTGAGCCGGAGGATAAGAAAATGTAAGACCCAGAGTTTTGTTTTGAAGGGGGGCATGTTGGAGGCCATTTCTTCTGCCGTTACTTCTGTGTCGTCCGAGCCGTGGAGAAACGCTTTTAATGTCTTTAAAATAACTTCTGTAACCATGTAATTAAAATGTCACAGCGGTGCAGACGACTGAAGTTCATTTTTGGTTGTTAGAGAGGATAAATCCTCTTTGAACCCAGTTATGAGAACCGGTGAAGAAACCGTAGAAATACCACAAGAGTGCTAAATGCTATGTGAGCTCAGGTATGTCGCAGGTAGTTTCAAAGCAGTAACTTATTTTCACCAAATCTCAGCAACCCATTTAATTCAACCCCACAAAAGAATGTACTGTACCTTTGATACACCTGCTGCGAGTTTAACCCAAGGCCTACCCCTTGTTAATCTTTATTAAGTATTTCCTTCCAGGTTACTTATTTGTGAATTTTTACCGGACCACCATAGAAGCTTTTTGGTACACGGACACGAACAGGTGCGCGCGCACATGTTTCTCTTTTATTTTTTTGCGGATTTGGGTCTTAAGTGAGACCGAGCCTTGGCGTTTATGGCCAAAACATCTCCTTGAATCATTGTTGGCGTTTTTATGGGCATTGATTCAGAGGGTCTTGTCGGTCTGCATTAAGGCTAAATGCCATCAAGTGGTTTGAAATGCTTAAATATAAACTGAGCTGAGATCAGGGGATATTTTAAATTCTTAAATCTGGGAAGCAGTCTGACTTTGTAATAATGAACCAGCCAGAAATACGTGTTCGCCTATCGCTCAAATTGTTGTGTAACTCCATAATCACTGGTGTAGGAAGTAGCCTTTATCAGAATGTGCATCACCTTTTATGAACTCATCATATGTTTTGTATGTAAAATCAAAATAAAATGAAGTAAAATAAGTAAGAAATAGAGCTGTCAAATAAAAACAGGAGTAAAAAGCAAGATATTTCTCTCTGAACTATAGTGGAGTAGACGTATTGTGAATTGGAGTACTCAGGTGTACAAAAACCCCAGATGGTACAGTAGTCGAGTAAATGTACTTGGCTATACTCCACCACTGTCCATAAGATAGCACAAAATGCTACCTTGTAGATAATGTAATTTAAAGTATTTTACAGTACCAACAGGACAAACAGGTCCTGGTAATGATAAGTTGAGTTATGTTACTATTAAATGCCCTTTTATACAAAAACAATCAATACACAGACTTTTCTGTCTGGTAATTAGTCAAACAGATGAAACTGTACCCAAGTAGTTGTATTTGTCCAACTAAAGCCTAAAGGTCACCACGGTTTGTTTACTCTCTGTGAGATATTCTGGACTATGAAGGCTCAGAGCCACTAAGCATCCCCCTTCTTTAACCTTCTCCACAGAGGTTAATCACTGTTCTTAAACTTATGTACACATTTCTTCTGCAGCTGCTACACACACACACACACACACACACACACACACACACACACACACACAGTAGCAGTTTGTGTCCTAGTTTTAGGCTGTGTCCAAATGAAAGACACATGGTGATCAGCACGAGACCAAAGCTGCCACAAAGTCGTTCTGCTTCAGGTTGTAAAGTTAAATACATGAAAACACAGCACTGTTGAGTTCTGTGAACTGGAGAACAACAGATAGACTGTTGGTAATGTAGACTTAATCTGCAATTTAGTTTTTTTTTTTATAATTGATTAATTGTTTAAGTAAGTTTTAAGCAAAAATGCCAAACATTTGACTGTTCCAGCTTTTTAAATGTGAGGTTATGCTGGTTTTCTGTGTTTTATATGATTATGAGTTAACTGAATACCTCTGATCGGTCAAACAAAACAAGTCATTTTAATATGTTAACTTTGGCGCTGGGGGAATTGTGATGGGCATTTTTCACTAGTTTATGACATTTTATTGACCAAACTATTAACATATTAATCGATAATAAAACAAAATGTCTACTCTAACTCTCGCTGTTGTGAGATGTGATCTCAGACGGGATTTCAGTGGGTGTTTTTAAGATGATGCAGAGCTGTTTGCCCTCATCTGCTATCAAAATACAAAAATATTCCACATAGCTGAATAGTTTTTCAAACAAGTCTTTTTCAACAGAATCTTAAACAGATAAGATAAACTTCATCAGGAGCATGTGCGTGTTACATCATAATACAAGCTTGAATTTGTGTGTGCTTGTTTGAGCAGGAAGCCATGTTTGTTTGGCAAGTGATGGTGCTCATACTGCTGTTACAGAGGTGGAATGTGCTCTCACTGTGGACTGTGTATGCACATGCACTGATGTGATGCCTGTGGATGCGTGTGTGCGTGTGCGTGTGCGTGTGTGTGTGTGTGTGTGTGTATGTGTATGAGATGTTGTGTGTTGTAATGGTGCTGATGCATGCTGTGGCTGAGCACTGAGGCGTTGCCTTGTTGTCAGTCATTTGGAAGATTGTCAGAGACCTCACTGTGCCGCTTGATACATTCCTAACCTGAGGCAAAAAAAAGAGCGATAGATAGCTTGATAAATAGATAAATAGATACATTAGATTCCTTGTGCTGCTGGTGTTTTTCTTTTATTCCGAGAGTTCACGTATGTACATCGCAACAACGTGTGCTGAACAAAGTGTTAGCGTGTGTGTGCTTGTGCCCCCCCCCCATGTGTGTGTCCTAGCTGCTGGGTGTGCACTGTGAGTCACAATCCTTTGCCAGACATGCATTCCAACTTTTATTCAGACTTATGTCTTCTGCTGTTTTTCATGCCCTACAGGGATGAGTGCTGCATGTACCTGCAGGAGAGGGCAGGAGCTGATGGAATCATGTATATGCATGTGTCTATTTAGGTGTGTGTGTGTATGTGTATATGCGTGTGTATCTATGTGTTTAGCATTCCACGGTCAGTTATAATTGCTAGATGGAGCTGTCTGTATCAAAAAATCAAGAGGGAAAGTGCTAAATGCATAAGGAGAGTTTAGGGAAGTTCAAGAACTTGGATGGAGTGTGAGAAATGTGGGGGAGAAAATAAATTCATGTGTGTGTTCGTGTGTTTCTGGCTCTGAAGAAATGTAGCAAGAACAGTAAAGGATATCGACATGTTGTGAGAAAGAGTAAAGCAAGACAAGCTGACATGTTAAATACTAATGCCAAAAAAATGATAGAAGAGATAGGACTGCGAAGTTCAATACTGAAGTCAGCTTTGTGTGTATGTGTATATGGTTTGTGTATATGAGAGCCAGGCTCAGTCTCAGGTTAGTCAAGGTTATCCAACATCAAAGAGAGAGAGAGAGAGAAAGGAACTGCAGAAAAGAAAGAAGTGATGACTGAAAGAATGCTGAGAGGAGCATAAATCAGTTTTACATCTGGGTACCAAACATAAGCTGTTTTTCAACCAGCAGGCTCAAGCCTGGCAGACGGATGCAGAGAGAAGTTGGATAACACGTGACATGAACCTCTGGATCTGCAACCCATTTGGAGTTGAAGTTGATCGGGTGCCACTGGCTGTTGCTAAGCAACGGGCTGTGCCCTAACCGTCAGCCAGTTTTCTGCTAAAAAAACAACACACCTCTCTCGACGGGATACCTCTCTAATGGTCACTCTGCACGCCTGTGTGTCCAAGTGTCACTGCCAGTGTGTGTGTGTCTGGTTTTACGAGTCATTGCACACATGCCCCAAACATACACACACGCTCTCTCTCTGTTTGTCTTAGTGCTTCCTGTAGACTAAGCCTGTGTGTTTGGGGCTTCCTCTGCTGGTGGTGAATGATTAGATAAACGGCTGGGTCACTTGTCAATGGAGCAGCAGGTCACCCTTATCACAGTGATAGTCCATGACACATTATGTCAGCATTTCAGTTTATGGTGCCAAAAAGGAATCATGGGCGACAATAAAGACCACATGTGTCCTTTAGGATGTCTTAAGTCTTTTTGTGATTTGGATCATATGTTAGCAACTAGTGTAATTTTCTGCTGTTTATTACATATTCAATTCATCACTAACATAATCTTGATATAATGTGTTACTTTAGTATTACATCAATTTCGCTGTTTTTGAACTATTGTTGTATTTTCCTGAACGCACTGAACAAGACATTGTTCACTGCCACTGAATGAGTTTCCTAACGTGAATATGTAGGAGGAGGAACTATAGTATCCATTCATTCTTCTGTTAAACAGAGACCCCAAGACACAGTGACCCCTTTTCCCAGAGTCCATATGTCTCGGCAGAGCTCTTTCCGTCGATTCTCCGGACTTCCTCTGTCTTATAGAACAAGAGTGGAGATGTGCCCATCTGGGACTCACTGTTAGTCACAAATCCTTTCTTTGAAGAGCTGACTCATTCAAATCAGACTCATCTTTGATAGACAAGCACAGGCCCTAACAATTTCTCTTAGTGTGAAAACATGTTTTCGGTTTGGTGTGGCTGTGCGCGTAGAGGTGGAGAATTTACTCAAGACTATGTGGTATGAAGTGCTAAGAGGCATTCGCTCCCCTTGTTGTTTTAAAAAAAGACTGGATTGGAAACTAAATGGCTGGGATGAATTATAGTGTTCTGGTTTTTGAAGCAACACCAAACCGATCCAGTGGTTAAAATAGGATAAACAGTGTACACTTGTACATCAAGTAGAAACAGTGTGTCTCTATTGTGATGACTTCTCTAACTGCAGTTTATTGTAGTGAAGTTAAATCACATTTTCTTAAAGTTTCGTGCAAAACTCACATAAATTCATCTCCTAACGGCAGCATTAAGAGTCTCATATTTTTACATCAGATAAATAGATTTATTGCTCCTTTGCTAATCCCCATCATGCCTGCTGAAATCAATATTCATAATGATTTACGCTGTCTCAAAAAGTTAGCTTTATAGTTTGAAATCTCCCATGTGCAATCAGTGTTTGCGGTGCTGACTGTGGAGGTCTACCCCGAGAACATGCTGATCACATTAGGGCTTGGGCTCTTCACTCTGACTATATGTCTTTGTAAATTCCCTCCCAGATGGTGTGCGCATCTGAGAATGCTTTGTGTCTCAGCTAAAAATGGCTTCGCTTAATGTCATCTGGTGCAGACTAGTGTGCTGTGCAACATTAACTCTGAAGGTCAGGGGACAAACGAAGCAAATCAGAGAGAGAGAGATCCGGGAGCATACGTGGACCGAGTGTGTATTGAGAGAGTGTACGTGCCCAACTCTCCACTGTAAACCTCCACAAAGCATCAGTTTAAAGGGGGACATCCTTGACTTGTTTGATTTACTCTGTAGGAAACCCTGGGAGCTGGATGCCCATCGTCAAGGCTTGGGTGTGTCATTTGCCCTTGTCCTCGGTCCACAAAGGCGGCCTCTGTGTGTGTGTGTGTGTGTGTGTGTGTGTGTGTGTGTGTGTGTGTGTGTGTGTGTGTGTGTGTGTGTGTGTGTGTGTGTGTGGAGAGAGAGAGAGATAGAAAGCCTGGTTCAATCAACCCCAGCAGGCGTTTGAAAGGGGTCTTTGACTCGATCGGACCGTGAGGACATGGAACATCAGTTTGTTGGCGGATGTGTGTGTGTGTGTGTGAGATTGTGTGAATATGGCTGCCGTGTGACACAGTAGACTGGAATGTGTTATAACTTAATGTTCAAGTGGAAGAAATGCCAGAGCGCTTCTCGTTTTGAGTCCCAGATGACAGAGGAGTGTCACTGCTCAAACCTCTTTCACAGTGTGCATTTGATTGAGCTGCATATGAGTATTTGGCTTTAAGGATTCATGTGTGTGTCTGTTGCAGGTTGCTGGTTGGTGCCCCAAGAGCGAAAGCCTTACAAGGTCAAAAAGCTAAAGTGACAGGAGGACTCTACAACTGTGACATGAGCTCCAGCTCACCTGGCTGCAGCAGAGTTGACTTTGATAATGAAGGTGAGATATCTGCCATTAGCGCCTGTGCGTTTCCCTGAGATAGTTTTAGTTACTTTGGACACATTTCTTCCCAAAGATCTGAGCCTCAGTATCCTCTTTATCTCTATTTCTGTCCCTGCCTTCTGTCTCTGTGTAGAGGATTTAAAGAAAGAAAGCAAGGAGAACCAATGGATGGGAGTGATAGTCAACAGTCAGGGGCCAGGAGGCAAGATTGTGGTAAGACTGTTTGTCTTTGTGTCTGAGCACGAACAGCTTCAGCAGCATTTTACATTCAATGGAAGGGTGCAGCCATTAAAAAATTGTCTTGGATTTTAACAAGTCAGTTTTTTGTATGATTTATATGACAACAGAAATAGATTATTAGAACAGCAGCTAATGACTGTTTTGATTGTCGAGTCATCTGTTAAGCCTTTAAAATGTATGAATACACACATCACAATTTTAAAACCACTTTGAAACTACTGGACATTGACTAGGATTAAATAATACATTCCTGTTGGTTTAAAAGTGTCTGTGTGCAAAACTTCATATCAAAAGTGCAAAGTCCAAAGATATTGAAATTATAATGATGTAAAATAGAGAAAAGTGGAAAACTGTCACGTCTGAAGTTTTTCAGTTTGATAAAGGTGACATGTTTCTGTGTCTGTTTATGCTTATACTAGATGTTTATTCTTGTGAGTAGGTGTCTCTAGAAAAAGAGATCTCAGTGACATTATCTGTTCAAATAAAGGACAAAAAAAAACTGGTTAAAACATCTAAACGACTAATGGTCACTCATCACACTGTTTTCCCTGGTAGACCTGTGCCCATCGCTACCAGCGACGGAGCAATGTGAACACACCCATCGAGTCCCGTGACATTATCGGTCGCTGCTACGTGCTGAGTCAGAACTTGGTCATCGATCCCATCTCCAGCGAAGATGGCGGCGGCTGGCACTTCTGTGACGGCCTGCCCAGAGGCCACGAGATGTTCGGCTCCTGCCAGCAGGGCCTCTCTGCCACGTTCGACAAGGACTACCACTACCTCATCTTTGGGGCTCCTGGAGCATACAACTGGAAAGGTAGTCTAGTGTGTCTGTGTGCGTGTTTTATTACAAGCCAAATCTATTCCATCTTTCCTCGTCTTAATCGCTGCTCCTCTCTTTAAGGCGTGGTACGCTTAGAGCAAAAGAACGACACCCTCTTAGAGCTGGGCATCTATGACGACGGTCCTTTTGAGGCGGGAGATGAGAGAGAGAGGAACCCCGACCTGGTCCCTGCCCCTGCCAACAGCTACCTGGGTAAAATGCTCAGTCTTCACCTTGAATCCATTTGTTGATTTACGCAAAAGAAGCGTATTCAAATGCCTGTACCTCGCCATCCTGACTTTTAAGCAAGCATTCCTCAATCTCTTTCTCTCAGGCTTCTCTCTGGACTCGGGGAAGAGTTTGACTAAGAAGAACCAGCTGACGGTGGTGGCGGGAGCTCCTAGAGCGAACCACAGCGGGGCGGTGGTGCTGCTGAAGAGAGGCCCGGAGTCAAGCAACATCTTGCTGGAGGAGTACACCCTGGAAGGGGAGGGGCTGGCCTCGTCTTTCGGCTACGATCTGGCTGTGCTGGATCTCAATGGGGACGGGTGGGTGACGAAGGGTGATACATACTGACCTGTAACTTCTGCTTTGAAAAATGCTATTGTTACCTTATACTCACAAACCTGCGATGCTGCTGTTCGTTAGTTGGCAGGACATAGTGGTGGGAGCACCTCAGTACTTTGAGAAGGACGGAGAAATTGGTGGAGCCGTCTACGTCTACGTCAACAAGGCAGGAAACTGGAACAAAGTCAAACCAATCAGAATAGACGGAACTGAGGACTCCATGTTTGGCCTGGCTGTGGAAAACCTGGGAGACCTCAATTTGGATGGTTACCATGGTGAGGCTGCAGTGTTTGTACATATACTTATGTATCCTACTGTCGCCCCTCTGTGAATGAAATGTGTGTGCCTGTAAAACCACACTGTAAGTCACTGTTGTCCTTCTCTGTGACAGATTTTGCAGTGGGAGCTCCTTATGACAATGACGGTGCAGGGAAGGTTTACATCTACAGTGGATCAGCCACAGGACTCCACTCCACAAAACCTGCACAGGTATCTAATAAACTGGTTGAATAGCTGTCTTCACTTTTTCGACTATAACTCTGCTCCAGCATTTTGTTTTGTGAGGTAGGACGGCTGCCAGGCTGAGGAAAATACTTTGGTTTTAATATGTCTTGCTCTGATTATTGTTTGCATCCAAGAAAATAAAATCCTGTCAATAGCAAAAATAAATAAATAATCGGTTTCACCTTCATGCTCAAACCCTAAAAGTAAAAATGTAGGTTTATACTGTTGTGTCTAGCTTACAAATGTGTTTCTCTTGCTCTAGGTGCTGTCCGGCCAGACTTTAGGAGTGAATATGTTTGGCTACTCTTTGGCAGGCAACATGGACCTGGATGAGAACTCCTACCCAGACCTGGCCGTTGGATCGCTCTCCGACTCAGTCTTTGTCTACAAGTGAGTAAACTGCTGCATTAGTCAGATCACGTGTCTCTGATCATGTTTACTGAGATGCTCACTGAGTTTGATTCTCCCAGAACCCATCCTGTTGTTAACATCAAGAAAGAAATCACGTTCAGCCCGAAGGAGATCGACCTTACAAATAAGAACTGTGACAACACCTTCTGGTAAGTTTTGGCTGTGGTGTGGAAATATAGATTATTTTATTTATGGATATGTAGAACAAACTGTGCCAGTACTGTATCTGACTGTGGGTAAAACTGCACCGTGTCTCCAGCTTGAATATTGAGGCGTGCTTCACCTACACTGCCAACCCCAAGAGCTACTCTCCCAGACTGAGTAAGCTGACCCACACTTTTCTTTATTAAAACTATATTTAATCTTTATCATGTTTTCTCTTGTCATCATCAGAAAATACAGATTCAAAGTGAAGAAATAGAACTTTAATTGTTATGATACACAGTAATAAGGAGGTTAAAGTCTTGCACAATATTCTCTGTTTTCATCCGTCATTGTTTATACTTCTCCCTCTTGCGTCATTTCTTCTGTCCCATCTAGCGGTGGCGTACACCATCGAGGCGGATGCTGACCACAGGAAGAACGGTCTTATTCCCAGGGCGACCATCCGCAGCCCCTCCGGCTCTGAAAACAGCTTTGAATCCAAAGGAACCGTCACCATAAACACCAAAGGAGCGAAACAATGTGTTACACGTCAGCTTGTCATTAAGGTAGTGACCGTCTCTCTGGAAAATTTCTCCCTTCTCTTGATCAAAGTGCATCGTGGGTGGTTTGTAATGCGGCGTCATGTTGTCGGTCTACAGGAAAATATTCGAGACAAGCTGCATGGGATCCCTATCGATGTGTCCGTGGAGATCCAGGACGCCAAACGTAAACGCAGGCAGAGCTCAGCTCAACTGCCGCCTATCCTGGACACCAACGAGCCAGCGACGACTCGATCAGAGGTGTGTGTGCACGACACTCAGCGTATGCACTTATCGAAGGATACATGTTATTGACATGTAGTAGATGTTCCCATGATGTTCTCTGTGTGACCTTTCATTTGTGTTTGTAGGTGGATTTCCTGAAGGAGGGTTGTGGCAGCGACAATGTGTGCCGGAGCAACTTGCAAGTGAAGTACCGCTACGGCTACAGGAAAGCTGACAAAGAGACATTCATTCCATTAGGACTGTAAGAGGACACACACACACACACACACACACACACACACACACACACACACACACACATACACACACACACACACACACACACACACAAATCCTTTCATTTTCATTATATCTAATTTTTATAAATGTTCATAAATGTTTATCTATGAAGGGAGGATGGTGTGCCGGTGATCACGCTCAGCGAGCACAAGGACATCACCTTGGAGGTCACAGTAACCAATATCAATGGAGATGATGCACATGAAGCCTCTCTGATCGCCTCCTTCCCGCACTCCCTCACCTACTCTGCATACCGTGTTGCACCCAATGTGAGTCTCTTTTTCTCTGACGCTCCCCTCCTCTCTTTCTCTCTCTCAAACACACAGACACACACACACACACACACACACACACACACACACACACACACACACACACACACACACACANCACACACACACACACACACACACACACACACAGCAATTTGTGGTTCTGACTGGGACTTGTTGATTTCAGGAGCGGCAGGTAACCTGTGAAGCCAACAAAGACGGTTCTCAGGCTGATTGTGAGCTGGGAAACCCTTTCAAACGTGACTCAGTGGTGAGAGAAAATCACCTTTTGCTCCTGTTTAGCTCCGCTGCACACAAGCCTCTTTGTTAATACCTTTTTGAAATTGTGTATATCTGTGTGTTTGTGCATACAGACGACCTTCTACATTATTTTGGGTACAGCACACATCTCTCTCAACATTACTGAACTGGAGATTGATCTTCAGCTAAATACGTAAGTATAACTAAGCTTGTAATCCTGCAGCACAAACGGCTAAATAAGAAAGGTCACAGAGGTTGCGTGATACAAAGATAGATTTTTAAATGATGGTTGGTTCGATGGTTAACTTGTGTGTGACCTCTGATCCGGCAGGACAAGCAACCAGGATAAAATAGCTCCTGTCAAAGCAAAGGCAAAGGTGGCCATTGTGTTGCAGCTGTCTGTATCAGGGTAAGAAACACACACACACACACACACACACACACACACACACACACACACACACACACACACACACACAAACTAACTATGTTTCTGTCTGTACAGACAAGTCCAGCCATCTCAGGCCTACTTTTCAGGAGAGGTCAAAAGTGACACAGCCATGAAGAGTGAAAGTGAGGCTGGCACTGCCATCATTCACCAGTTCAGAGTGAGTACAGGAAATCCACTAGATCAGAAGTCTCCTTAGCACTCTTACAATTTATCTCTCTAATTCACAGATTTTTTTTTAAAATGTATCTAACATTCTGTATTTACTTGTGCTTTAGTTAGATAATTAATACTGTATCAGCTGAGGTGGGACACTCTTCCTGTCTCTGTTAGATAATCAACCTGGGAAAGCGCTTGACAGGCTTGGGCAATGCCACCCTCAACATCCATTGGCCAAAGGAGACAAACCAGGGCAAGTGGCTGCTCTACCTAATGAAGATCAGCTCCACAGGAGTGGAGCAGATAGCGTGCACTCCTGCAAAAGAGATCAACCAGCTTGGCCTGGTCAGTGAAGGCATCACATTAATGTGTGGTGGTCACACTACACACATGTGTACTTTTTTACTTGATGTTATTTTGAAATAGCAGCAGAGGCATGTGGTGGAAGAAGTAGACAATTTAAATTTTTTATATTTATATTGATTTAGACAAATAAAGAAGTTGAAGTAAATTTAATAGTTGAATGTACTTTTTCTTCTCTGCTTTAAGGAACCGAGTAAAACCAGGACAAGAAGAGCAGCAACAAACACCCAGGGAAATGATAAGGGCACCATTTCCTATTATAGTGACAAGAAAAAAGCATCTCTGGTAACACCACAGATCCTATTCTATTGTATTGTGTTATGTTGTATTTTATGTGCATTTGCAACCAGTATTACAGGACTCCAGTAGTAACTTTACTCCTTTCTTTGTTGACAGTCCTGTGACAGTGGGGCAAACTGTGTGATCATAAGGTGCCCCCTGCAGGGTCTGGACAGTAATGCAGTCATCACTGTCCACTCTCGCCTCTTTAACAGCACCTTCATCGAGGTAACAAAGTGCTTTTACTCAACTACTACTTCAGGATTTGAGATGGGTAGAAACTCTCTGGTATTGGCTGTAAAAATCAGGTTCACTGTCCTGACAAGAAAATGCTTTTTCACAAATGCTTTTTGATTAATAATATAAATTTTATATTTCAAATTAAAATTAGAATTATTCAAATGGGGTTTGATCTAAATTTTCTGACTATTTCTTTTTCCTATTGATTATTTTCAAAGTCTCAGTCTTGATGTTAAAGAAATTACATAATATAAATTGAAATTTTAACTTATTATTTATTAATATCTAATGTGCATGTAAATAATTTAAATTAAATATAATCAGTTCATAATAGAGCAGTACTACATTTGCACCAGACACCCTCCATATAAAATCAGCCATCATTGCCGTATATGATCATTAACATGTTCAGTTTAAAACAGTTTATAAATGAGGGTGCAGGCCTGTAGAGTTTTATGTATGAGCTTAACTCTGCTTTAGGTTAAATTAACAATTATTTAATTAAAATCACTCTCTTATCTTTGTAGGCTCTAGTTTATTTTTTTAATTAAAGGGACAAGTATCATTGCAGCAAATTAATGTGTTTTATTTTAGTGTTTTCTTTCTTTCTCACCATCTAAACTTGACATTCTCTTATTTTCTTTCTACAGGATTATTCCAAGGTACATTATGTGGAGATATCAGTGAAGGCCTCTCTACAGATTGATAGCGCAAGGAACACAGTGCTGGAAAAGGCTGAGTCACAGGTAATTAAACGCAACAGAAAGACACATGTGACTGTATCGCACCAACAACTGGAGATGATTATTTACTGGCCTTTCATGCTGATTCTCGTTGTAGTGCATGGGCACCAACACCTCAGCGGGTGTATGGTGAATAAAAGCGTAGTTGAGAGTCTGATCCTCTTAACCCTGATGTTCTGCCGCTGTGTTGTATTCCCCAGGTGAAACTGACGGTGTTCCCAGAGCGTCGTGCTGCTCAGCATGCAGGAGTCCCATGGTGGATCATCGTGCTGTCCATCCTGTTCGGGCTGCTGTTGTTGGCCCTCTTGGCTTTCCTTCTCTGGAAGGTAGGACTGAAGGACACAGGGCCAGGATGCACCCACTGCCCCAGCTACTGAAACACACACACACAGACACACACACACACACACACACACACACACACTGCACAGCTACATTCACATGATTTCAATTGAAAAAGCCTTTCATAAGATTTGAATTTTGGACACCTAATCTAGCCTGTATAGCATTTACAAAACAATTGAAGGAACACATTACAGCGATTACACACATTTTCTAACGATTTGCCTTTCCTCAGTGTGGAGTCTTTGGACAAAAGAATAAAGAGGACTCACCAGAAAAAGAGACACTGACGTCAAATGCATAAAAAAAGAGAGAGAGGGTAAAATTACCCGGCCTGCCATGAATGAGTGAAACTTCTTCTCTTGCTCCTTTTTGCTAAAAAAGCACTGCTTTCTGGTGTTATGCAGGAAGTGGGCAATTCTCACACTGTGACAGGAACGCTATTATCAAGACTTATTTCTGCAAGGAATTTTCAACTAAAAGATTTTCACACATGATTATATGTGTGGGTCATTACAGTTTACCTGCATGGCAAGGGGAGGTGGTGGCTGACGAGCAATGACTGCGTTATTGAATGTTCTGAGGAACTACACTGTGCGGGGGAGGGGGGGGGGGGGCGGCTCTGCATCTTTTTGATTCTCTCCTCCTCTATTTCAAGTTTCTTTTGTTGCTCTTGCACATGCAGTCACTTGGTCTGAAGGTTTCTGTCCCTCTCATTTTAAAAACTGGGGCAATAGAACATGTTCCCTTTCTTTAACAGGAGCGCAGATGGCTTTCTGCACCTCTTCATAGATTCACTGCATCTTGGCTCTTGCCTGTGAAAACAGACTGATGACAATAAAAGTCTCATCCACTCCCTTTGCTTTCTCCTACTTTCTTTAAATAGCCTTTTCTCAAACAGAATATTGACTTTATTTTCCCTGTCTTCTCTGCAGTGTGGCTTTTTCAAGCGTGCCAAATATGAAGACAAGGTTCCCAGTTACAATGCAGTTCGGATCAAACGGGAGGAGAGAGCGATAAACCCTGGAAATGGTAAATGGGAAAACCTGGAAAAGAAGCCGTGGATGACAACCTGGCATGACAACGAACATTATTCTTAACAGCCAATGAAATCTGACTCCACACAGATTCCTGTTGCTTACTGTTGAACTCCTAATTTCACAGATTTTTTTTTTTTTTTTTACTGCCCTGTCTTTGCACAGCCTGGACTGTAAATATCAAGGAACAAAGAAAATCTTTTGTAAACTTTTGTAGGATGAAATACTTGATTGAAACATTCTGATTCAGGGGCTGATTTGATCTTGGATGGTCTGTATGAATCACTGGAAGGAGAGTTGCAGTGTGGGAGATGGTCCTGCACAACTACTGTTTGTCTGAGCTTGTTTTGTACATTGACTGTGTTCACAGTGTTGACCGTGGGGAGGGAGGGTGGAAGTACGGGAGAGTTTCTAGATTTTTGTACATTTTTTTGAATGTTTTGCCGAATTGTTTGTATTTATTCTTCGTGAGGAGTACTGTGTTACGTGGTGTACAGGCCAAAGACTCATGCAATGCATCAACTAAAATGCATTTATTTTCCCCAGTTTACAAGTGCATTTTTCTAAAATATCATCTCCAGTGCAAATGCGTTAACTGGTGAACAATCGGCTTGTATTTCACACTCGAGGTGCCTCAGATTGTACATTAAAAGGAGGAACTGCAACTTATCCACATTTGAGAAATGCTTGGTTTGTAAACTTATTGTTGAGCTTCTGCAGAATTCACCTTCAATTCCCTGGCTCTAAAATAGGAACAAAGTGAGAGCGAACAAAGAGTTTTTTTGAATAAAGTTTTTTGTCATATCCATGTGTTCTGTGTCTTATTATTCAAGGCCAAGTTGAATGAGAGTTTAAGAGAACAGCAGGAAGTTTAAAGCATTATTTATTAATAGATAAAAAAGCATTTACAGCAAATACCTGAACGCGTAAAATCAGCACATTGTCAAATAATTTAGGAGGATAATTTAAAGTTCATGAAAGAAAAAAAAATGGAAAAAAAGGAAAACAGTCTCACACACTTGACATATACATAGACACATAATTGCTGTGAGTGTGAACTTTGGTGCTGGAGTCCTAGTCTGAAGATCTTTCAGTTAAAACCAACCAGTGATCTGTATACTAAATGATAATTATTAACGTGAAGAAGAGAGGATGTGTGCGACAGATCTATTTCTATTAGCTAAATAGAAATAGGTTCAAGTGTATTTGTGTGTGTATCAGACTGCAAACACATCCTCATGCTGGTGGTGCATCCGACGTCACCTTTGTCTTTCCCTTCATAAGAGTGACTCAGTTCTTACGGTTTTGCCGCTGCGTCTGACGTCTCTTACAGACTTCTCCTCCGTCGTCATCCTCGCTCTCTCTCTTCCTTCACCGTCTCTGTCCAAAACTGCATTCTTCTCTTTCTCCTTTTCTTCTTTCAGCCTGGTCTCTCCTTTCCTCTGTTCTTTCTCCTCTCTTTTCTTCATCTCCTTCAGTTTCTTCTTCAGGACAGAGCGGTCACTTTGACTGCACACACCCAGAGCCTGATGTTAAACAAAAGAAACACGTGTCGACAGATGTTTACAGGTTCAGGTTAATGATCCTTCAACGAGATCAGATTTTAATTTTTTAAATTTCACTGCAATTGATTAAATATAGCTACATCTGGCAGTGAAAGTGGTTTAAGCCCAATACAGAGGCAGTCTCACTGAGGTAGATACTTCCAGTTGCACACACTATTATCACATATGACGGTATTGCCATATACTGTAGTGTATGTTGACTGATAAGATATGTCTTAAGTTAGAAAGTGTGGACATTATATATTTTGTCCACCAGAGAGCACTGACCAGTGTGTTTTTTTAAACTGAAAAGTTGGCAACAATTCTGTTTTTTTGGGTTTAAGGGTTCCCAATGTTTGCTTATGTTACATTTTTAAGTCAAAAACTTCATCCGACATATCCTTATCAGACTTTTTAAACTCCTAAATACTGATATTCAAAAATACATTATCGGTAGGTATCGGTCTACATCTCATACCAATTGGTATTTCCAAACATTTTGAGCTTCAGTTCAGATTTGAATTAAACATAAAACTGAACAGATAAGAAAAAAGATTAGTGGAAAGAAACAGAATACACATACAAAAAGGGGCAACATATGGCAACATGTGATAAATAAAAAGTTGTATAAACAAGACAAATATAAATATGTATATTCACATGTACACACACACACACACACACACAGCAACGAAAAATGAAATGTAAGAATAAAGAAATGTAGGAGTTTATCCGCCTGGGATGGCAGGATTCATGAAAAATGGTATCCTCCTAAAACTGGCAGGTGACCCCTAGGAGTAGTTATTTCAAGAGTTTAAAAAATGTTAATATAAAACAAAGTGTAATCACATGGACTATTTGATATTCGTTAAATTAGAAAAAGTAAAACATGAAAACAACAGAGGTTCAGCCCAGTGCCTTTAACAGCTAATTAGTTATGGTCTTGAAGTTATAATATTTGAAATGTGTAAAATTTTCCTTTATAATTAATTTAATGTAACGCAATATATATATATAAAAAAAAAAATACAGAATCAGCACATCTGTGACTCCAACAAGATCATAACTGCTCACCTTGAGTTTCTCACTGTCCATGTTGAGCAGCTGTGTCCCATCCACTCCTCTGGCAGCGAACTCTGACGTGTATTGATCCATGTTCAAGGCGACTAACCACAGACAGACCTGCTGGTTGTTCCACTCCAAGACGGGTCGACTTTTCCACTGATTGTTGTTATTGGTGGGAACTGGGTCATCGTCCAACGTCTGACAGGACACCAGACATGGTGCCAGGAGGAGACAAGGAGAGAGAGAAATCAGAGGAAGCTGTAATTAAATTAGAGAGTAGCTCGGGAGAAAAGAAAAAAAAACGTAAGGCAAAGAGTGCTCCGTGGGGAAAGAAGCAAGGGAAAAGGAAATTAGGAGGGAAAGGATAGACTCACCTCGGTGGAGGAAAAGGTGAAAGTGTGAGAGTGTCCAGAGAGGGAGTGATCAGAGGCGTGACACACCATGCTGGAGCTGCCCACGGGAGAGCCAGCACTCTGGAACCAAGACAAAACAAACCTGGGCTCCCTACACACTCCACATCTGCTGCATGCTCACTCATGCATGTGTGTTTATTTTAAAAAGGATTTTTGTTTATATGTAGAGAAGAATCTCAATTAGAAGGTGGGTGGGTTGGGGGTGGGGGGGTGGGGGTGGGGTGGGTCATGCAGAGAAGCCTGAGAGTCTAATTTGTATACTTGTTACTTCAACTGCACGTTGCTTAGTCACCATGGAGCCATGTGCACATATTGTCTGCATACATGTCCAGCTTTTCTTACCTGATCTCTTCTGCCCGTGGTGGTCAGGTATGGCAAACTGCTGCTGGACACAGACCGAAGCCTCTCCCTGCCTCTCCCCCCCCCTTCCTCTCCTTTCTCCTTCCCTTTCTCTCCAAACCAGGGAAAGGGCAAGCAAGACGGCATGGAGGTGACTGAACCTGATGGAGAAACGCCAGTGTTCTCATCCACCAGGTCACCGCATGACCCCCTGGTAGAAAACAATGACTGTATTTTAATCAACACACAAATAAACCCAAGTGAAGTCAAACGCTTACATATGCTCAACACTCAACTTTTATTTTGTATTTTTTTGGGCTTTCAGGCTGAGTGGAGGGAAGTAGAGCATTCATATCATGGATGAAGCAGAAATACTTACTGCACTGTCGAGGTATATTCAGAAAATCTATTTCCGTCTGCCTTCACTGTACCGCCAAATAAACTTGTTTGTGATATTTCTGCTTTTTTTAAATTTCTGGCATTTTTGTGCATAAATTAAAATGTGCATAGAAACAGGTGACAAGGCGCTTGAATACCATCAGGAGCGGCAGTGTGCAACAGAAATAGATACAATAGTTTGGATCATCAGTTTTATTTATCTATCAAGTGACAAGTCAGGGAATTCAACATTAATAGCTTGTTTTTGTACAAGGTATACAACCATTTTGCTTAGTTTAGTTTTTGTGCATATGTGATGTTATCACACCTGTTGCTCGTGGACCTTCTGCTGTGTTTTTCACTTCTCCTTTTGCTGAGAGACTTGCGAAGGCCACTGAAAAAGAAAGTCAGGAAAAAGCAAGATGGCTGGTCAGTGTCCTTATTAAACCAGCCACTGTGGCAAAAAACCAGGGCTTTGCTATGGCTGAAAGGGAAGCTTTGAAACTGGGGAATACTTTATATTATAATCCCAAATTTTTAGGCATAAGAGACAGAGACGCTGCACCTGAAGTCTGGAAATTTCCTTTTGGATTTTCTGGAAGCTGAGGATTTGCATGGCGAAGGAGTGACAGTGTCAGTGATGTAGATGGGAGGGGTGAAGACGGAGCTGGTGGGAGGATGAGGACTGAGGGCTGAGAAGGAGGAGGTGCTGGACATGTCGCTTCTACTGCTCCTTTGTGCCAGTGTGGGAGCGGACAGTGGTTGGCTCTCGTGTGGTGTATGGACTTCAACTTCCTAAAAGCAACATGTGAGGACACGTGTAAGTTTAAGTTCCACCGTTTGAAACACAAAATTTCATCTTTCAGCTCCGTCTCTCACCTGTTTTCTAAAGCTCTCTCGGAGTTTGTCTCGAGATGGTGGATGGCGCTTGGATTTCTGGGCCAGCTGAGCTCTGGCTATATGAGCACTGGAGTCTAGACGTCCTGTATCAGGGACTGGAATAATCCAGTCTGGAAATAAGACAAACAATTTATTTTGCTTGGTAAAGACACACATTAACTTCAAGGTTTGAAAAAAAAAAAAAAAAAAAAAAAAAAGAAAAAAGAAAATATTACACAATTTTTTCCTTCACTGGAATGACATTCAACAAACAAACAAAACAGTACACTCAGTAACACAGCTACATACCTATGACTGAAGAGTCCACAGAGTGGTTCTTTCTTTCAGCTACAGGCTCTTTTCTCTCTAGCTGTGCTATCTGTGACAAATGATGTGAAACAATGACTACAGAGAAATGGCAGGCTAAGTAAAGTAAATCCACACAGGACTGAAGTCTCCTCTCACCTGGATTTGCAGCCTTTCAACAGTGTCTCTATGTTGCTTATCTCTCTCCTCCATTTCTCTCCTCAAATCCGCCTCCCTGTGCTCCCTCTCCTCATCCCTGAAACACATTTAAAACCTTTCATTCCAAACCTATAGGGGCAAAGACTGTCAAATTTATTCTTACTACACTTCTAGTAATTGAGGAGTAGTATAATTTTGTCAGAGAAATAACAGAATTGGCAGTCTTCATAAATACCTGCTCTGGTATTCTCTGACCAGTCTCTTGGCTTTGCTGTATTTGATCTCTAAGCTTTCCGATTGGCTCTGGGCATCAGCCAGTCGCTGGCTCACAACCCTGCACAGTGTCTGGGCCTCTTGCCAATACCTGATAAATAGAGGGAGGGTCTGTTAACACATTTTCAAAATTCACTCTCTTCATAATGTTCCTCAGCATGATTATCCTTCTGCCGGCTTTAAGCTCCCACCTGCTCTTTAATGGACTTTTAAATTTGGAATCTATCACATCAACCATTGCGGAATACACTACAGAAAAATGGAGATGAAACATAAGAGTCTGTAGCATCGTACTTCTCTAGTTTGTCAGCTTTCTCGTCTCCATCCTCTGCTCTCTGCTCCAGCTCAGCCCTCTGGTTCCCCCAACACACCCGCTGCTCCTTCCATGCCTTTAACTGGAAAACACAGCAAAAGATTATGTTTTTATGTATGCATGTCTACAACTCATGTCATATGCACAGGGGCAAGACAAGGGGTTCCAAAAAACCCCCCCAAAAAACAAAAACTTTTGTTATGTCACACACACACACACACACACACACCAAGAACTTTTCTTAC
The DNA here is from genome assembly GCF_002260705.1 of Seriola dumerili. Taxonomy (NCBI): domain Eukaryota; kingdom Metazoa; phylum Chordata; class Actinopteri; order Carangiformes; family Carangidae; genus Seriola; species Seriola dumerili. Next base: position 4,180,839 of record NW_019174481.1, read on the forward strand.
AGTAAAGGAATCAGTTTACTTCTCCAATCCTCTTACTTCAAGCGTGTTGATACAACAAATGGAGTATTCACTGATCTAATGCAGTTGGATAGAAGAAAGGCAGATTTTTCAACTGAAAGGCTTTTTGCCAACCCAGTTATGTCACAGTCGTGATTACTTCAAGGCAAAGGCAGAAAAAGCAGGGCTGACGTGGAGAAGTGTTGGAACACAGCCCGTGTCCTAATAACTCCACACCGAGCCATCTCATACACAGTTAAATGGGTCACACTGTTCCAAATATGGATGCAAAAGGTAGCGTATTAAAGTGAGTACAGTTATTGGTTTGTGTGTGTGTGTGTGTGAGAGAGAGATCTCAATCTCAGCAGAGTGACCTACCTTTTCTCTAGCGTGGTGAAGTTGGGTCGTTCTGTTTCGTAGTTTTGACTGGAGCTATGGAGAATAAGGGCGGAAAGGAAATAGACATGGATCAGTTTAGTGTATTAAAATTCATGTGAAACAAGATGCACTTTTACTAGTTTTACATCATAAACAAGGGATAATTCCGACTACTACGTATTGATTTTCCAATATAAAACTAAGATGATATGAATGTAAATATAATTGCTTCGTCTTTGAGTCTAAAAACCTCTCAGTATCAAAAAAGTTTTTTTTATGCATTGTTTTAATGGATGTTAATTAATCAATTAATTCATGCTGAATGTAAAGTACCTGCTGGTATTTGAGGCAAAGCTGGTAGCTGTCCAGACTGGAAAGAACAGACACATCCTCCTCTTCATCTTCTTCTTCTTCGTCGTCGTCCTCCTCTTCTTCTTCTTCTTCAGCCACTGAACCCTTCTCTGACATGCTGCCATCATCATCATCCTCATCTCTGCTGGCTCTTTCTCTCTTCATATATAAACACAAACACACAGTAAACAGCGCAGCAAAACCATATGGTAAGGCTTAACAAGTCTGAAAGCTCCACTCTTCTTCAAGGAAACACACCTTTCTGGATGTTTTATCCATTTCCAGGCTCTCATTGATCAGTCGTGCCACCTCGCTCTCCACCCCCTCTTTCTCACGACCAATCAAAAACCTGCAGACAGAGAGGCAAATCAGTTACAGCTGTGAGCGATCGCCACATCCCATAACACACAAAACAGATTGTGTTGTGGGACAGGCTTTTTTCACACAGCAGACAAAGCAGCTAAAACACAGGTGTTACTAATAACATTAATTAAATCATGACGCTGTGACATGCACCAAGCAAGCAACTAAACAGAATTCACCCGTCGTTAACTTGAGTATTTACACCTGTGCGTTTTCTGCTGTGAAGAAACATCCATCCAGTTGTTGCAGTATTGTTGCTACAAGTTTTCTTGTTGCAAAACTTACTGTTTTGGCTTACTGTAGTACTTACTGTACTGGCTCTGCCACTGATTAACTGAAAAGGTTTTTTTAAGTGAAATTTTTAAAGCAACAGGCCAAAAATGAATTTTGATATCTTCTAAATCTCCTATGAGCAAGACAATATACTCACCCTTACTCCCAAGTAGAGAGTAATTAATGGAAATAGTGGGAAATACAAAATAGTACAAAAGAACGTTTGCTACATGCATAAAGACATTGCAAACCTTGTACTATAATAAACATTGCTCTGTAACTTACTTGACAAGGCCTGATGTATTCTTGAGGACTGTGGCTGCAAACAGCTGGGAGACTCCAACCAAACTCAACCCATCCACCTCCACTATCTGGTCATTCACCTGAATCCTGACACATATATACACACACATACATACACACACACAGACACACACACACAGACAAAAGACAATGTCACTTTATTGGAGCCATGCTGAGTCCTCAGTAAACAAGACTGATGCCAAAAATGCACCTTCCATCCTTCTGTGTTGCTCCTCCTTCAGTTACTGTCTTGACAAAGATTCCCAGTTTTTCCAGTCCCTGGTCAGCCCCTACACCCATTCCTATGATACTGATACCCAGACCATCGTCTCCTAGAGGGAAAAAACATCAAGAATTTGTCCTCAAATTAACAACATCAGTCAGCTGCTGCACCATACAGAAGCAACAAATCTGTAATGAAAAGGAAAACTCCTCACAGGAGAAACTTACTACTCGAAGTAAGGTGAGAATATCTCATAATTCTGTTTTTTTAAACCTACTATATGTCAGCCTTGTATTATTTTTCGACCAACTAAATTGTTTGGTTTTGGTTAAGAGGGTATGCTTTGAATAGTTGCAACAGTGCACACACAAATAGCTGTAGTGACATAACTGACTCAATTGACCTCTATGCATAAAAAGGTAGAAAAAATGTATAATCTTTTCTTTGTGGTTTCAGATGTTGGCCCTGAAATTCAAACGGCCACCAAAAGGACAACAGAGGGAGATACAAACCCTTTTCTATCTCCACTGGAAAGACGTCCATCCTGTCCACTCTCTTCTCCAGCTCATACTCGGCCGAGGCGGACACCGGGTCAATATCCTCATTGTGTCTGTCGTACTCTGCGTTGGAATAGGTGCTGTACACCTGACAGACAGCAAGCAGTCAATATACATTTAGAAAAAAAAAAAAAAAAAAAAAAAAAAGAAATCACTGGAACGGCCTCAGATTACAGCAACACTGATGTCAAATTCAGGCCTAGTGAAAATCTGTTTTATGCTCTGATGGCTCGTACACGTGTTCACCATGGAGCGAGACTGCAAGGAGAACCATCTGCAGCTATTGACACAACAAGACACTGTTTGTGTTGGCAAATCTGCCAGTGAGAGTGTGTGAGAATCAGAGTGACAACACTTGAGCAAACTGTACAAACAATTATAGGATTGTAAAAAATCTGTGCACACACACACACACACACAGACTTCCCGTGTATCAATTACTGACACTACACTGACCGCTGCTGCAGTAGTTAGTCATGACCTGAGTTACTCTGCTGCCGTATGCGTCCACAGGAATGTTTTCTGTACATTTATATCTAGGCAGCTCGGAGCTGAGAGCTGACAGAATGAAGCATGTGGGATCTTGCCTCTTCTCCTCCCTCTATGAATCAGAAAAATGGCTTTGGGCTAAAACTTCTCTTATATGGATTTAAGCTGCAGCTGAAAATGACAGTCACATAAATCTACAATAAAGAGCTTCCTTAAATGCACAGCTTTAGAGACAAGTGACCCTGCAGCTGTCAATAAAGTGAATAAAGAATGCTGAAAGCCAAAATGTGTATGAGTTTTTTCTTAAAGATTTCCTTACCTTGATTGGTGCTGAGGAGAATCTGACCTTTCTCGTTGCCGCCTCTGATGCATCCTCATCATCCTGATCGGGAACACCAGGAATTTCCTCATATTTCAATAAAAGCTGATTTTCTGCATGCAGTGACTGTCCAAAACCCTGGCTTGGTGATGTGGAATGCTCTGGATGACACTGGGATTCCTGATCATACAAAAAAGCCCTGTTCTCAATCCCACAGATTACTGCAGATCCTGTCTGGTCCTCTTTGACTCCTCCTATGTCACCTTTTCCATCACTACCTCCTCTGTACGCCACGTGCTTCACCTCCTCATTGGTGTGTTTAGACATTGTACCTTCTTCTCTCTCCCTTTTCTCTTCTTTCTCAGTTCTTTCCTGCTCTTGACTTTCTCTACATTCTTCCTCTCCACTTTCCCCTTTCCTCCTTCCCTCAACTTCCTTGTCAACATCCTCCTCTTGCATCATACCCCTCTCTTTCCTTCCAGCACTTTCTTTCACCCCTGCATCTGTCTTTTTCTCCCTGTCGTCCCCCTTTTCTGTTGACTTCCTAACAGCCCCTGCAACGAACTCTCTGTTCTGCTCCTCCCTTTGACCCTCCCATGGTTCATTCACCTGCTGATACTTGTCTCTTCCACTTTCTCCGTCATCTCCAGTCTCTCCTTTACACGGCATGCTGGTGGATAACTGCCTGTGGTGTTCTTCCGAGGGAGCGACTGGCCTACCTACTTCTCTTTCCAGCATATAAGATCCCGGTGTTGTTTCCATGCTTGATTCAAAAACATCATCCACAAGGGCCTCCACACTTTCTTCTACATTTTTGTTGATATACTTTTCCCCCTCATCCTTAATCCATTTTATGATCTCTTTTTGCTCCTTTTCTTCTTCATTCTCATCGCTTTCTGATGACTCTGTCTTTACGTCGACAAGTTCTGCTCTCAGTGGCTCCTCAGGGGTCAAGCTGAGGTCAGGAGGCTTTGGTGAGGAAATATTTACGAGAGGTAGGTTTATGGATTTGTCTTCATCAAAGTCACCCTCCTCCGTGTGCTTCCTTTTCTCACTTGCTTCTTCCTCTCTTTTCACCTGGTTGCCTCCTCCTCTCCCATCCTCTCCTTCTCCTTTCTCATCTGCCATCCCCTTGCTTCCCCTGCCAGTCACAGGTTTTGAAACTCCTCCAACCTCCATCACCTTGGTTTCAAACAACCTGCGGGTTACAGAGAACTTCTGAGCCAGAGCAGCTCTGTCAATATCCGTTATCTCATCTGATCTAGAAGGTTTATCTTGCAGAGAGGATTCAGGAGTAGAGATGCAGGCCACAGTGCTCACAACAGATGAGGAACTCATGACTGAATGTCTGGATCCAGAGAAAGGTGAAGTTTGGAGCTGCAGGCTAGGATTTTGGGGGGAAACGAGGGGTGTGACGCCAGGAGTCAGCGCTGGACCACCATCTTGTTTCAGCTGCTGGCTGTCCATTTGGAGGAAAATGTTGTCTCTGATCTTGGTCCCCCTCGTGCTTTGGACCCTCCCTCTGCTGCCTGTGCTGCTGTTGGTGCGGGACATCATGGGATCTGACATGCTGGATGGCAGCCTGTTTGGATGCACAGCAGAGCGCTGGGCAGCAGCAGCTTTGGTCCCTTGTTGTAAACTGGTCCCAGAGTCGAATGAACACTTAATGGCATGGAAGTCAGACTTGTAGGTTATCCTGTGAGGGGAGGCACTTCGGCCTTTGCTGTCCGTCCTCATCATTTGAGATCGGATGCTCTCTGGAGTGAGAAGAAAACTGTGAAGAGAAGTTTTCACAGCTAATGAAAGCACCTGGGCAAGTGTTGAGCAGGTAGATAATGTTTGAGGATTTGCTGGTACAGTGGGATGGTAGCTATAAGGCAAAAAATGTGCTGGATAATAGGGCTGGTGTTTTAAGAGGTTACTTCATTTGTTGGATGACAGCAGGTGACAAAGGCAGGCTCTTGGTCTGTAAACTTCATGGTGTTTAGGTAGCCTTCAGATATTTACACACTTTCCACATCAAAAGTATCCTGGAAATACAGTTTGAGAAGAAGAAAATGTTTGACCATTAGAACACTTTCATTGGGGTGAAATGGCACAATTCAGTCGGCATATAGTACAAATTACAGCCAGGACAAACTATCAAACTACAAAGCTATAAACACTGTCATTTAACCAGTAATTTGCAGATTGAGTACTCACTTAGCAATTGGAAGATCAGCTCAGCCAAAAATAAAAAAAACGTAGCCTGAATACGTCCTGTTTACCGTGTTACTCGACACAGGTATTTATGATTAACTTGTTTGCAACAGTGGCAATGAAGTACTCTGGTCGCTGCTTTCAATTGGTATCGGAAAATGAACTGACAGTAAATAACACAGGAACGTGGTAAATATATCTGGCGGAAATGCGCACTTTTTAAAATTAAATAATAGTTATTGTGAATAAGCTTCTTTTGTTGTAAAGTTTGTGTGTCAAACAAAGAACCAAAGATGATATTTGGAGTTTTTTTTTTTTATTTAGTGTGCCGTGCTAATTCTGGTAACTGAACCACAGTTTGATAGCTGGTGTGTTCTGTCTTTTCTTCATTGTAATACACGTAGTTTACAGCATATATACACCAAAACTAAGACACTAAAAAAAACAGATTCTGCGACACTAGCCTTGTGGCTAACTGTGCCAAAACTGATACAAAACTAAAGCGTAATGGGAAGAGCGGGAGTTTACGACAGCATGTGAAGGCAACAAATCTCACCAACTAAGTGGAGTGCGCGCGCAGTTTAAAGGTCGTTACAAACGTTGGCTCGCCCCGAGAGTTAAACAAACTGCAAACTACACGGGAAAATTAACTGGTAAATTTTAATGTTAGCTATTTTTCTCATAATATTCCCGACAGCTTCGTCTTACCGTAGCAGTGTTGAACGTTTGAAGTCAGCCGGTGCTGACGGCTCCCTCGCTGTGATAAATACAGACAGATGGCGACTCATGTCTCTAAATACTGTAACTGGATTATCCCGAGGTAATCCTGTGTAAACTACTCCAGTTAATGTGAAACACTGACGGTGAGCGGGTACCAACACTAGGGCGAGTTAGCCTACATTTGAAGGGCCAGTTCTTACACCTGTGCCTTGTAATGTATTTACCCACAGTAAGGAGTCTTAATAATTTTAATTACTGGTAATTTCAGCCTGTTACAGCTAGTAATGCCATTGTGTTAAATGAGCATTTGTAGTATGAGTGGAGGCTAATGTTGTGCCATTGATGCTAACTATCACAACAAATATTGCATTTATTTACTGCGTCTATTCATTATGGCCAGTAATTGACATTGTAGCATCAAAAACTGCACATATAGTCTAGTTGTATCTTACACTACTATCAAACATGCATGTCAATGCTACATCCACTTACCTTTACCTGTCTTTCAGCATCACTGCCAACATTGCCATCTGCTGTGAAAACCGATATCTCTGTGACAGAGGCTCTTCTGGAGTCAGAGGTAAGCTTTGTGTGAATATTCACCTGTGTGCATGATGCAGGTTAATGCAGTCAGCCAGATCTCCCACTATCTACCTGTGTATGTGTGAGGCAAACAAGAGCAGTGATGCAGCACCTGCTGATGTATGTGTGTGTGTGTGTGTGTGTGCCTACCTGTGTGTGTGTGTGATGCAAGTGGGTGAGTCGGTGCAGTACCTATGTCTGTCTGTGAAGCAGGCTTGTATGGCAGATGGACTGGACTGGACTGGACTGGACTGATCAGTGCAGAGCCGAAGAATGGTTCTGCTTGCTGTGACCTGGATCTGACAGGAGACCATTGTCCCAGGTGGCACTGGGACCTAGTTGATATAAATACTGGCCAATCACAAAAGCCTACTTCTGAATGAGGCTAACCAAGAGAGGGAGGGGAAGTAGGGAAAGTGAATTGAAGTAGAGATGGAAAATGAGGGAGTGATGTCAGGGTGGGTGGCAAAGTAAATTTAGAGAAGTAGAGGAGGCAAGAAAGTGAGGGAAGCAGAGTAGATGGAGACAAAGAATGAAGTGAGAAATTTAACCCAGATTTGTTGAGGCAGTGGAAATGTGAAAGACTCAGGAGGTGGCTGTCATAAGAATTGAGAGGTACAGGTGGAGAAAAAAAATTACAGGTATTATAGGTGCTGTGGAATAATGGCATACCCCTTCTGTTTAACCCAACTGTGGTATTTGTAATTGAAGGCAAGTAAGATAAGTTTGGAAATACAGGGATCTGTGTGTGCTGGCATAATCCTCAACTCCTATTTCTCTCACCAGCAGCAGGTCACCTTGACTTCTACAGAAGTTTTTGTTCCTCCCTCCTCAGGCACACATAGGGATTTTTCTTTCAATTTAGACACTATGACAGCTATGTCTACACACACGCACACACGCACACACACACACACATACTCACACACACACACAGTCAGTGTCCAGTGCCATTCTGTTTGAGTTTGTGGAGTTGAAGTGTATTTCAGGTGGAGGGATAGTGGGGTGGGGGTGCGGCAGGAATGAACCTGACAAATCTGTGTGCCTTTACACAAAACTATGAGACACAGATTTATGGGAAAACAGCACATTTTCCTTGCTGTCCTCATTTATTTTATTAACTTGACTGTATTGGCTGATTACTACAGATACTGTATAACTGTATCGGGTGTGTGTCAGTTGGTAAGTAACAAGAATGTTTGAGATTAGTGTCGTGAGATAGTTTGTCCACCAGAGAGCACTGACCACTTTATTTGTGTCTATCTTTGAACTGTAAAATACCCAACTCAGTGCATATCTTGGTCACTGTTCTTTCATAAAATAATTGAATCTAATATTTTACTTATGAATTTACAGCTGAATTATGTTCATGTTCATGTCAAAATTGAGCATCTGTGTGCCTTTGGTACTAATTACAATTTTAGCTTTAACTTTAATGAAAGGTTACTACATTAACACTGTTAATTTAAAGAGTCAAATGAGGGGGATAGGACAGATGCTGTCTTTAGACTGCGATACTGTCTGACAGCTGATGATATCAGCTCTGTGTGTGTGTGTGTGTGTGTGTGTGTGTGTGTGTGTGTGTCATGTAGGCTGCATTTGGCAGACAGTCATGCCCCATATGGTTATCTGTTCAGTCAACCATATTTTGAGTTCCCCAGCTCCACGAGGAAATTGCACTCAATCCCCTGAACATTTAACTGCAGACAGACAGACACACACACACACACACACACACACACACACACACACACTCTCTCGACCCATGGCTGGGATGAACAGACAAGTCAGCAGTTTAAATGAGCAAAGCACAATGTAGCAGTTCTGCAGCTCTGCACAGTTAGTTTATACGGTGCTGTGAGTAAGTCTGACGTGTCCCTTAAATGGTGTGTTGATGCATCTATGAATCCATAAACAATGACACTGCCACTTTGTGTCTAAATGTGTGTACTGCACATGTATTATTTTAACAACATCAGTAATGATGTAATCCTGTGCAGATTGATATGTAAAGCTTGGCATTACAGAGTCATTGATTCAATTCCTACCAGGGCCAAACATAATAAAAACTGATCTTCATAAAGCTGTGATGTGCTTTGAAAGAGGCTTATGCATAGATATTTTTGACCTGCAGAGGCTTCAGGTGCACACGCATATGCACTTGTTTAAAAGTTTTTGTCTTTTCAAGCCTTATGTTAAGTTAAACCATATTTTATTGCTCTGTCTTCATGAAATTTAGTGCCCTGGTGTTCTTTTTATGCTATTGTGATTTAGCTTTCACTTCTCCACATTTTTCAAAAAGAACATTTTAAAAATAGAACATTACCCTTTCTGAGACAGCTGGCAGTGACGCACACATACACTTCATTTATGGTGAAAACATGCCCAATCACCCCCCAGTATTACAGTCATGCGTGCTGAAGTGCCATTTCAAACAGATGCGGCAAGGCAAGTGCAAACATCCATACGCAGCGTCCACAGATTCAACAGGTGCATTTGCACATTTCACACATTGTAAGTGACCTTGTGCAGCAGAACTAACAGCTTTAACGATGTCAGTGTGCTGGATGAGCGGAAGAAAATGTGGTCCCAAGATGCTGTTTTAATTCTCCTCTCTCCATTATGTCTCATTTATCATGTTACAAACAATCCTTGCCCTCCTGTCTGTCTGTCTGTCCTGCCATGCTTTTCCTGAGCAAAATATGAACACAGAGTATGCCCAGATTCCTCTTATAACTGCTGCTCTCTCTGTTATTCTCTCCCTGTTTTATGGGACATAAGTCATAGTTTTAGGCAGGGCCGAATGCTTAAAACATCCCTGCTCCTCATCAACTGCTCCCTTTCCATCTCCCTCCCCTCCTCCCTTCGCTGCGGTGACAGACTGCATCCCTGCTGCTGCTGCCTCTCACATCACTTGGGTTGAAACAAGTTGCTGTTCATATACATGAATCCTTCAAGGCCACGGCAGCTGCATCTTGCAGTGGTCTTTATTTAGCTAGATCAAAGCCGCTGTATACAGAATCAATGTTCATATACAGCTTGTGTATGCCATGCTGCCTTATAAAGACAGTGTAATAATGACACTGCACAGATTTGGTTGCTTTTCTTCTTTCTCATCACAAGACCTTTAACCAAATCCCATTTTTCATTATGATACTTTGAATATCAAGATGGTCATACAGCACTGGGTCTTGTATAGTATATTTTGTAGGAGGTAAGGAGGTATATAGGTATATTATAGGAGAAGAGGAGATCATACATCTGGAACTTTGGTCATTATAATATTGTGATATTGTGTTAAATCTTGGCTTTTTCTTATACGTTAATCTGCAAACATTAACTAACATTGTTTTTATGTAACTAGTTAGATTGTTCCTGTTGTTGTTACTCTTCCAAATGGTTAAATTGCATACCACTTAATGCCCACAGTCCTATTCCTGGGGGACCATTTGCTGCATATCATATCCCTTAAATACAGGCAAGATGCCAAAAAATAATATTTAAAAAAAAAAGAGTGGATAGGAACTGGATAGAATTGGGCGTGTCGTTGTGGTGGACTGTTGTGATGGACTGTTGTGATGGACTGGACTGGTTTTTACCATAAGGTTCAGGGAGTAAAAATATGCTGTAAAGTGTGAGCAAGGTCATTATTTTCAATTAAATTTTGACCCCAAATATCCATTGCTGACGATGATGTGCATCCGATACACCTTTTTCACAGCAGACATTTTGACTTGCTATAGCAGGCAAAAAGCACTGACGATGACTCTTGACTCTGGTGTACTCAAGTGTCCCACTGAGCCATCACAATATGACAGTGAGGCAGCACACCAAGACCCTGAAACATTGAAGCTGCGATTTATAATGATTTGTACCTGTGGCTGTGACACGTCAAAATGTGTTCTGTGAAAAAGACCACTGGCATTTTGGCACATTAATAAGACACTTCACCAGCAGCTGAACAAATCAGAAAGCGGTTCAGGCTGACCAGAGAGGGGAGCACACTCCCCACCCCTGTTCACTCCACTGTTATAAAATTTCTTTTTTTTTTTAAAGCCCCATAGTGTCACCCCCAAAATATGGGCATGTCAGAGGTACATTAATGAAGTATCTGATATATTATATTTTGTAAGTTGCCTGCCTCGGCTGTTGTTGTTGATTGTTGGACACCACAGTAATACTAACAGTAATATTCATTCAAGGTACACTGCAACTACATGTTGTTGTATTCTTTCCTAATGAGTTGGCCAAAGTTAGTAAAATGTGAAGTAATTATCTGAAGCATGTACTGCAGTGTGTTTGTCTGTGAGCCCTCCAGCTGCCCTCAAAATGCCCAATGAGGCAGACTCACACTAGTCATCTGCACATGCCTTGATGAAGGCAACAGCAACAGCAGCAGCAGCAGCAGCAGCCGCAGCCGCCTGTTGTTGTGTTGGCAGCTCGAAGCAGAGGGGCGGGGAGGGGGCGCAGTCGGAGCTCACGTTCATTAACGACCACCGACAACCGGGAAGGGAAGCCTCCTCCGGTAGCATCACACACACGGCCGGGGAAGATGGTCGCGGTGCAGACGTCCCCCAATTCGTCTCCGTCTGCGGAGTGGATCTGCTGTCTGGATAAAAGGTGGGTGAATCCACTCCACGATGCACCTCCACGCCGCGCATCCACACACGGCAACGACCGTACGTGTTTTCTCAGCCCTCTTTCATTCATTCGCGTCAACGTGATTAATCGGAACCGGCGATCGCTGCTTGTGCAATGTGCGAGTGTGCAATATTAGCGTGATACGCCTTGTTTGTAGCACATTATAGGTTACTGTCGTTATCAGTGAATATATGCCCCTCATCGCGTGATTGTAAAGGCTGTAGGGCATAACAATATACACCCTCGTTTTTAAATTCCTGTTTTTGTATCTCCTCGGTCAAAAAGGCGTTGGTGGCTTCGAGGTTCACTGGGATGTCTCTGCACTGCATGGGCTGTGGTAGATGGCTCAGTAGACGCACATGGTTTGTCTGTCTGCCTATATCAAATAGCTTTACGTTTTCAAAATACTACTGAGGGGTATATGTGAGTGATTTCTTGAAAGATAAGGATTAGGGGCATTGTTTTCCCATTTTTGCGTAAGTGCTGCATGTGAGGCTGTGTCTGTCTGCTCTGAACAGAACAGGTTAGAATAACTGAACTGACAATTTACAGTATGTTTATTATCAACTCTCATCCTCATTTCAGAAGCTGCTGTAAGGTTTAACTGGTTTGGTCCATACCGTCCCTGTCTAGTGACATAAAGGTCCTATGCTGCCAGCATACTGGGCTGAAAAAGCCCAGTATGCAAGGGAGAGGGCTTTAATAAATAAACATGATGAAAGGCCACCTGTACACTAATTACTGTAGCTGAGTAGATGATATGCCTTACACCTAAAAACAACAAAGATATATAAGACATGCACCCCACAGCTCATACACCCACACATACTGTACACACCTCACTATGACACATCCCCACGTTACCATTGGCAACCTGAAGCTACCATCTTGTCTTCTCATCCTCACCTGTAATAAGATTGGATGTATGATCTGAGTACAGTGTGCAGTCATATTCACTTTGCTGTCATAAAAGACTTCATTGCATTAAAATGAACATTTTGCCAGTTAATTTAGTAAAAAAAAATGTTTTTGTTAAATTATATTTGTCAGGTTTAGTTAAGTGTGAATTGTTGTTTATTTTCTAAATACGGAAAATTCCATAATATAATATAAAATCATTGTGAGAGGGGTGTGACCCTTATAGAGCTAAAATGCTGACAAATCTGGTGTTTAGGATGAAAACATCCAGCAAACAGAAAGCTACGATTCTGTATAGCTTAAACTAAATGCAGCCCATAAGCAGTAGTAGGTGGGTGTCAGTAAGGGCTGGCTGAGTCAACAGAGTAGACTGGACAGGATCTTGTTGTAGAGCACTGAGTGCTCCTCAGCTATGCACCTCTTACTCAATCAATATCCAGCTCAGTGTGTGTGTGTGTGTGTGTGTGTGTGTGTTTGGGACCTTTCATCTAGAGTATCTGTTGATGTGAGCAAGTGAAGAGTGAGAGGCGGGGAGGGGGAGTAAGGACAAGGGAGTATAGGCAGAGGTTAAGATGTGACTGTCTCTAATATATCTGTGCAAAGACATTTATTGCCAGTGAGTGTGAAGTATGTGAGATAAGATCTGATTTGTTTTGTTGAGTGTAGCTCCAGACTGGTAATGGACGGTCCAGTCAACACACACAGCACCGGTCCAGATATCATTTGAGGCTTAATGTCCCTTTATGGCAGGAAAATAGACGCATGCATCATTGTGGGATACACTATCAGATGACATAGTAAACAATTAATCAGGTTAATGATTAAACAGGTTAAACGTATTCTCTCCTACACAGAACGTGTAGGTTAATTTGTAAATATGTCAAGCCTGAATGAGTAATTTGATGAGTAATTTTTAAATAAGTAAATCGTAGTCTGAGCTGTGTGTGGTGATTTAATATTCAGTGTTTCTAACAGGATCTCAGGTCGTTGGTGGTGATACAGATGGGTGCTGTGTACACACAATTCAAGAGTCACTGCTACAGTAACGTATTAATCTGCCAGCTCATGAAATCTGTTTGTGTTGAGGCTGTCTGACATCTTGGATAGCTGCCACAAATCAACCTATGATTTATTTGTCTGGAAACACCAAATTTTTCCAGATGGATGTTTCTTCAAACAAGCTGCAGAACCTTCTGGTGTCTCTCAATTTTCTCCTCATTGTGTCGTGTGTGTGTGTGTGTCTGTGTGTGTCTGTGTGTCTTTGTGTCTGTGTGTCTGTGTGTGTGTGTGTGTGTGTTAGTCATAATTTGTGGTTGAAAGCTGAGATCTTTGCTGACATGGACAGTGGGGGTGGGGGGGCTGAGGAAGGAGAAGTCAAGGAGGAGAGAAAAGGGAAATAGAGGGAGGGTGAGTGAGGTAAGGTGAACAGCTCTCAGGTCACATCCGTTGCACACCAATGGGCGAGGCAGATTCCTCTGGACAGGCAGGGAGCGAGCAAGCACAGGACATCAAAAGAGAAAGAACAACAAAACAAGGATTTAACCAGGGGATTATAAATGACAGATCTTAACAGTTTCATTGTAGACGAATAGGTGAAGGGTGATGCTGGTATTACCAACTCAACCCTGAAGAGTTAACCTCTCTGTCTCTCCCTATTGTAGTGTGTGGGAGTCCACCTGTCTAAACCATTAACCCAGCCTACACTGGGATATGATGCCCTGCTGGAGCACCGAGGGCCAATACGCAGCCAGTAGGTGGATGATGGGAGGATGAGTCAGAGACAAAACAAGGGAGAAAAAGATAGAGAGACAAAGAAAAACCTGTCTGTAATCACCCAGAGCTCGTAGCAGATGTTGTGGGACTGTAAGATGTGTTGTGCAGTGTAGCCCTTTAGGCGTAGTCTGTGTTTATCTGGGAGTATCGTCCCTGCTACTGAGGGCAATCTACTGCTCGGGGACACAAATATATGTGTGTTTATCCCTATATGTACATGTGCGTGTGGGTAAAGAGGCAGTCATTGCTCGCTGTGAGCTTGGAAAGCAGAAATAAAAGGATAATAATAATGGGAGGGTGAGGGTGTGTTAGTGGTGGGACTTAATGGATGGAGGGAAATGTGGTTTGTGCCAGTAATGGAGAGGAGAAAATGGGTAGCTTAAAAAAGAAGAGGGGTCATTTTTTCTTTTCCATCTTGCCTGTTGTGTTCCTGAGAGGAACAGGCAAGTCTTGAGAGAGGAGAGGAAAAAAATGGATGTGATAAGATTAGAGAAATGTTTAGTGGAGGCAGACAAAGAAGAGAGCTGGGAGTGAGGGAAAAGGAAGGAGCTGAAGGAGGAGAGGGGATAGACAGCCTCCCGTCTGTGAAGGAAGAAGCCCACGGTGCATTAGCTATTCTGTATGAACACACACATACACACACGTGCAAGGATGAGTCACTAGGAGAGGGAGTTTAAGTGAATGAATGGGGCTAACTACAGTGTGTGTTACTCTGAGACGTTTTGGCTCTGTAGTTTTTCATCACCACATCGCAGAGAAGAATGTTTAAGCTCTTAGATCAAACTTCAAACTGTGTGTGTGTGTGTGTGTGTGTGTGTCTGTCTGTCTGTCTGTCTGTCTGTCTGTCTGTGTAGATGTCTAACAGTGACGTGCATGTGTGTGTGCTCAGATTTAAGCGTATTAGAAATAGCAGCAGTACAAATGAGATCTTGCATCAACACCCTGTGGGGGGTCTGAGCCGAGCGAAGTAACGCCTGCAGCTCTCCACTGTTATCAGCAGACAAAAAATGAAAAATGAAGCAGCGTGCTCACACACACACACACACACACACACACACACACACACACACACACAAATGCATACATAACACTAAAACAATAGTGCTGTCTTTAAATTTAGAGGACAACACCACTGATTTTTCAGGGTTTAGTCCATTAACTAGTGATTACAAACATTTAACATCACTGCTAACCAATTTCAAAAGCACATTGTAGGTTTTTGATCGATTTCCTACCCTTCAGGCAGCTATGGGCTTGCATGAGATGGATAATCCATCACAGTGAGCAAGTTACATCATGCAGTTAATCATTTTGCAACACCACTGATATGCTTATTTAACACCTAATGCAAGATCTAATGGTGGGTCTTCTCTGCACAGGCCCTCGGAGCGCTCAGGAGAGGATGTGGACATTATTCTGACCAGACTGAGAGAGGTGAAAGCCTTTCAGAGGTTCCCATCTCCGCTTTTACTGCAGATCTGTGCCTGTGCCTTCTATGAATGCCTGGAGAAAGGCATCACCTGTACGTACACACACACACACACACACACACACACACACACACACACACACACACATGCTATAGCTGGATTATAAAATAATGCTGTTTTGCAGAGACTGGCTCTCTATGGGAAAGCACAGTAAAGTATTCATCATACGGTATACAGAATTATACTGTTCTATTAAGTCATTATACTGTATGACAGTCAGGCTATAGAAGATCTTTGTTGTCTTCTTAAGACTGTTTGAAGTATGATGGATGGGAATGCAAAGTACTGTGACCATTTTAATTCAAATCATGCAAATGTTATTTTAACTCTTCACAGGATATAATTGTTTTTGCATAAGACCACTCTCTTTAAGAAACCTTTTTAGAGCTTCAACTAATGATTATGTCATTATCATGTAATTTGTCCATTATTTTCTTGATTAGTAGTTTTGTCTATAAATCCTCAATAAATAGTGAAACATTTTTCCAAACCCAAAGATACTCACTCTACACTGAAGTATAAAAGGGAGAAATGCAACAAATCTTCACATTTGAGAACCAGGAACCAGCAAATATCTTGCATTTTTACTTGGTAAATAACCTGTCATGATCAATTTACTGGTCATTTCAGCTTTAAAGGGCTAGTGTGTAGCATTTAGTCAGGCCTATTAGAAATGCAATATAATATTCATAATTAGATTTCTATTAGTGTATAGTGTTTTCATTAGCTTAGAATGAGCTCTTCACATCTAAATAAGGAGCTGGTCCTCTCCCATGGAGCACAACACATTGCACTGCCATGTTTCTACAGTAGCACAGAATGGACAAACCAAACACTGGCTCTAGAGAGGGCCTTTCATTGCATTTTTATGTTACTTTAAGGCCACCGCTTGGAAAAGGAGGGGTGAGGTGAAGGGTTAAAATCAGAACGTTACAATATGCAACCTCACTGCTAGATAACACTAAGTCCTACACACAGGTGCTTTAAAGCATGTATTTTTTTCTTTATTTTATTTTAATTTATAGCAGGCATGTCTTTCCCTTTCTATTAAGGATGTAAAATTAAAAGTTTTTTTTTATCATAATGCAGTTTCTACCATTTCTTACAAAAACACACATTTATGACATGATTGTTTTATGTTTCTGACCATCTGTATCTAACTAAGCGAGTTTTTGATCAAGTTTTTGTTTTAATTTCCATTTTGAATAAATAGATGAATAGATAATCTTAATTGTCCCAGAGGGAGTTTTGTCTTTCCAGCCTGTATATATTCCACATAGCAATACTGTACATGAAATATACACTTGTCACATCTATGCATACACACTCATGCCCCTGCCTGTATCCTAGCCTGTATTTATAAGCTGACATGATTGACTGTGACATTGCAGCAGAGCACGCGCCAAGAAGAAACATTTAAGTTTGAAATAGAGAAATGCTGGTGATATATTGGGGAATAGTCATATGAGTTTTTATGAATGAATCAATCTGGTAATAGTAATAAAAATGTGTACTACATACTATGCACTGAATGTATTTTTACATGCTGTTACTCTACTGTTTCTGCAGTGTTTCGACAGGGAGACATAGGCACCAGCTGGTATGCTGTTCTCTCTGGTTCCCTGGATGTCAAAGTGTCAGAAACAGCCAACCACCAGGTAACATCAAGTTCAAATTCATGCAATTAAGTTCACATGAAACTTTCTCATTCTCAGTTGTCCCGCTGTGTATCTGCTTTGGGTTTTTCCTGTAAATCATTTGAATCACCAATGAATGAATTAATGAATGAATCTTCATGCATTAGCACTACTGGGTGCATTTGTTACTTTCCCCTCTATTTTTGTTAAGATGTACTATTTGTTATGGCTGCCATTTTCCTATTGCCTCTCATACAGTTTCTGTCCTAACCTTCACTGTCAAGATCCAGGCTGCTCTACAAGTGCTCCTCATGTTAGAGAGCTGGTCCTGCATGACTCTCTTCAGTGCTGACATTGTTCTGCTACATTAGCTTGTGTCTCCCTGCTTAAATATGCCAGAGCAAAGCTGCCACAGCACAGAAAACAAGTCCACTGAGGATTGTGTTTTCCGCTACACTTTATACCCTTTATTCGAGAGTGTGGAAAATAGGGTTATACTGTACATATAGAGGAGAAGAATGACATGTGGGAGAAGAGAGAGGGAGGATTTATTTCTCAGTGAAAGACAGAGATAAGAAGCCCCTCCATTGTGAAGCGTCCTCTTCATGTATGTAGCCCTAAAGTGCCATTGGTGGCCTAGTTTCTGTGGCTATATTTGAAATGTCAGTTTGGACAGCTGGAAAGGTTTGCATAGCATGCGGAGTATTTGTCTAAATAAGTGGACAGCGTGAGTATATGTGTGTGCACATGTGGATGTGCATTTGCTTGTCTCTAGCCTCTCCAATATCTACCACCTAGAGATATTTTCCTTACAGGAGACTCTGTTTACCAGGCCCTCGTATTTTAATTTATTTGCATTAATTACCACATATTATTCTGTCTGCTCTCTATGTTTGTCCATGTTCATAAATAAAACCTTATACATATTGCTGGTTATTACTGCTGTGGGGTATCACAGTGTCGTGTTTCTCGATACTGCTAAAAAAACTGCATCATTATAACTGACTATTACTCCTCTGTGACAGCAGCAGTTTAAACAGATATATTTTGTTTATGTGCAGGATGCAGTCACGATCTGTTCACTGGGGATTGGGACAGCGTTTGGAGAGTCTATCCTGGACAACACGCCACGCCATGCTACCATTGTCAGCAGAGAGACCAGCGAGCTGCTCCGCATCGAACAGAGGGAGTTTAAAAGCCTCTGGGAGGTGAGAGACAGAGAAAGAGTGTTAAAAACTGTTTGTATCTGTGAGTATGAACTTGAACTTCACGATTCAGCATGAACTCTCTCTGTCTTGGTAGCGCACCAAAAGGTTTCCATCTGGGGAAGAGCTTCCCCATTGACACTGAAATTTTCAGACTACCTTATATTGTAATTGTGCTTTTAACCACAAGAGGGCTGTCCACCATAACAGTGCCTTTTGTTCCACCTATTAGATACACACCTCAGGTGACACTCTACAGTGAGTTATTTAAAGCACAGAGACAGAGAGAGTGAGAGAGAAAGACAGAGAGAGAGAGTGTGAGAGAGAGGGAGAGAGAGAGAGGAGAGTGTATATACAATACATGCCTGTGTGTGCTTGTGTGCAGTACTGAATTTCTATTGTTTTCAGAGCCTCATGTGACTGCAGGATTTACAGTACAAGAGATAATGCACCAAACCAATGCACCAAGCTGCATACATGTAATATTTTGATATTTTAGTGCAGGCAGTGAGATAAGAGAATCTAAACATGATAAGTGCAGGGATTTCCTTAAGCTGGCGTAGATGACTTAATCTGCTTGAGTAAATATAGTATTTATTTATATAAATATGCAGAAATGTGTGATGTGTCTTAGTGAAAAAATGTTGATCTCATGGCAGATATTCTGATATGTTACTGCAGGAAAGGCACAGGTGTAATCAATCACTTTCCTTTGCAGTAATTAACGTCATTACTTACACCTGTTCTTTTCCTGCTACGACAAGTCAAAAGACATAAGAACACATTTATTGTCAAAACGAGTTTGAGGAGGACATGTCCCAACTGGTGCCCACTCAGTGCTTATGAAACAAAGGACAGTCATACACTGGAGGCATTTCAATGGGTAAGAATATTTATATCCCTACATAATATTGGTACATTACAGATATAGCTTAACACATTAAAACAAAAGAAGGAAAAAATAATACTGTTGTAATGAATGGCTTAGATGATGCATGTCCAGAATACAAAAATTCCCAAATATGTCATGTCAACAGCTCAGATATAGCAAACAGATAACTGCATGATACAAGACTCCTGGTACAATGAATAAGTGCTCAGTAACATGGCTTTGGCCTGAGGACTGGCATCGTCTTTGGGAGTTGGCATCATAGTAGCTGCCTCTCTGTGGGCCTCCTTGTTGAGGTTACTCTCTCAATGCACTGGGTCCCACTCAGAGAGGAAGTCCTGGCAGAGCGGTAGGTCGGTTTACTGTGGCTTCACAGTCAGTACCCAAAGGCCACAGGTGTCTACCCTAAACTTGTTTTACTGTTTGTCTTTAGTTTTTTCACATATACATTATTACTGTCATACTTATTATAATATTTATAGTTACCTCTACCAAGGAGGTTATGTTTTCACTTGTTGATTTATCAGCATGATTGTACAGAAAGTACTGAACCGATTTGCACCAAACTTGGTGGAGGGATGGGGCATTGGCCAGGGAAGAACCCATAAAATTTTGGTTTGGATCTGGTTGAAGGGGCTGATCCAGGAATTTTTTTTATCACTTTCCTTAACAAGGTGAGATAGGGAATTTTTTGACACCTTCACCAATTTCTCAGGAAATAATGTATGTGTCTTGGTGTCAAAAATCAGACATGACCTTGTACAATTTGGTTCAGAGCCAGATAATAATCTTGATCTGACAGAAATGATTGTCTGGCCTTGGCGTAGGTAATGGTAATGTTATTATATGTAATGTATTATGTCAGAATTTCTATCGGACATTTTGTTTCTAATTGTAGGGAAACAGTTGTTTGTTCACACTGAGTTTAGAGGTCAGGCTCAAAGTAAAGAGTAATTTTGTGTGTCTTGCTTAAGGACTCTTATGAACCCTTGAATCTTGAATCCACCTCAAAGACTTTCATTAACTTAAGCACATCATTGACTTCAAAGCAGTCAGACGGCTGAAGTGAAGGCTTTTATTTTTATTACCTAACGTGAAAGGTTGTTTTTCTTCAGTAATGAAATGGTGCGTTTGTGGCTTTTTACTGTTTGATGACTATTAATAGATAAATTTTCATTGGTATAAGTAAATTATAAATTGAATCATGCAGCATTTTGCACATAATAAAGGTTTTGGTTCCATGCATTATCCATGGTTTATAAATGTTTAGAACTCACTGCTGATAATTACAATGGCATAACAATATTAGACAATTATAAGATATATATTTTTTAAATAGTTATTATGCATTAAAAATGTGAGTACTGTTTTTCATGTTTACAATTCCTCTCTGTTTAAAAGAGTACTTCAGAAATAAATGCTGCTTTGACAGCTTTACTGCTCTGTGTCTGTACAAAACACATTTATCTATTCATTGTTGCGATTTATGAGAATAATAATGTCCTCTTTAGTATTATTATTACGAAAACGTGATACCTCCATTTTATGTAACGGGAGAATGTAAAAGCTAGATAAGGCAATAATTGGGTATTAGAGCGTGTGTGCTATCTTATTATTGGGCTTGTAGTGTTTTGTTTGTGAACTAAGTGCACTCAGTCTCCCTCTCTGCTGTCTATTTTAGGACAGTAGACATAAAGCAGAAAACATAGCCCGAGGTTGTTCTCTTTTGAATCTTATTCAGCTCATAGTAAAAGGATCTTTGTGTTTTATGTTTGTGTGTCTGTGTGTGCATGTACGCATGGGCTAATTTGTGTGCATGTGCTTGTGTATGGTGAGGACTAGAAAGCTTCGAGATGAATGCAGTCATGTGTTTGATGAAAGGATGAAAGAAAAAAAAAAGCGCTGCTCCATAATTTTAACACCAAGTGAAAGTGAGATGAATAAATGGGACGTGAATGTAAAACAGCTTGTTGTTCCTGACAGATGTGTGTAAATACACAGTGTATCAAACCGCTGACGGTTGCACAGCTCTGGACTATGTCCGGCTGTTATTGTAAGTCTTTCCCACTTTCTTTCTCTTTCCTTATTTACTCTTCTTACCCTTTGACCAGCTCTACATTTCTCGTGCCCACTTCCTCTCTCCTCTACGGGCCATGTTGTGTCTTTTGCCAGCCTCCTTCCTTTCCTCGCTCCCTCCCTCTCCATCCTCATCCTCACGACTCCTTTCTTTCCCTCCTCTGGTTGCTCTCTCTGCCTCTCCCTCCCTCTTTCTCTTCCTCTGCTAGAGTAGCTCAGTCATACAGAGACTGAGATCACCGTGGTAACCTGTAAGGGGAAAGTGGTCTGGTTCTTGGCTCGATCACAGTGAGCGAGTGAGTGAGGGAGAGTGGGAGACAGAGAAAGACACTGAGGCAACTGTGTGAGAGGAAGAGAGAGCGAAAGGAAGTGAGCAGCTTGTTTTGAGCAGGATGCTATCCGGTGGCATGTGTGTGAGTTGTAAAGGAGCAGAGGGCAGCTCTTTGGGATTTCAATCCCTCCAGCTTTAGGCAGCTGAGTGTGTTACCCCAGGTGAGTAGTCTGTAGTGTGCATGTGGGCAAGATAGACTTTCACTGTAATTTTTCATGTTATTTCTTTTTGTTGTTTTGTTGTTTTTTTTTTCACAAAACTTCCAGAGATTGTTTTGTAATGTTTGTCTTTAATATTGGGATCAGGTAAATAATTTGATTGTCTTTTACATAGAAAGGTGGTGTTTGTGTCTTTAGATCAAACAGATGCTCTCTCTGTCTCTCTCTGTAAGAGTGTGTCTGTGTTTATGTCTGTCTATGTGTGTGTGTGTGTGTGTGTGTGTGTGTGTGTGTGTGTGTGTGTGTGTGTGTGTGTGTGTGTGTGTGTGTGTGTGTGTGTGTATGTGTGTGTGTGTGTGTGTGTGTGTGTGTGTGTGTGTGTGTGTTCCTGTCCTCAGAAGGCACATTCAGGCTCATAATTGCCTGCTGTGTGATTTCCAGTGTCTCTGCTATAGAAATGCAAAAACACTTTGTTTTTAACAGCTGTAAGAATAGCATCTGTACACATTTAACAACCTCAACTGCTCTCATTAACCCTGGTGTGTGTGTGTGTGTGTGTGTGTGTGTGTGTGTGTGTGTGTGTGTGTGTGTGTGTGTTATATAATGTTAGTTGTTCTGCATGTAAATGATCTTGGTTGTACAAAGGGCTTTGTTTTGAGGCACTTGCAGTGTGTGTGTTTCAGAGTAACACTGTGTGTGTGTTGAAATGTAAGGAGTTTGATGTTTAATAGATGATGTATTATAAAAGGTGCATCATAACAGTAGAGGTGTAAATGTTTTCAAGTCTGACGCTGAGTCTGATGTGTGCATGCACGTTTTGTCTTGTAGAAGTATCGTCAGAGCCTAGCTGGACTGTTGGCCCCTCCTTATGGAGCAATGGAGAGTGGATCCAACAATGACAGTGAGTAGATACACACACACACACACACACACACACACACACACACACACACACCAGAATGAAATAACTGTCAATGTTGCTAAAACAGTTAATTAGAGGTCAGGAAAAAACAAGTATAATGTATTATAATAAGTTATTATAACAACTTTAAAACTTTTTTTTTTTTTTTTTTTTTTTTCCCTTTTTTTTTTTTGTTTCCCATCTGTTTATCAGGACTTCTTGTGCAATAGAGCGTGTTTTAGCATTTAGCATCTAAGCTACATAATGTGTTTTAATGTTTTGTGAATCCGCCCTCTGTAGACATCTTTAAATTGACCAGGCTGATGACAGTTTTTCCTCCTCAGGACTCACAGACAAAGACAACATGAACTCCGACTCGGCCAACAAAGCTCACAACAAGGTAAACACTCACTCCAGTTTGAACCTAAAGGTTTGTCTTGGATTTGCATAGGAAGTAAAAAAAAAAAAAAGAGAGACAACATCACAACTTGATCCTTTTAAATAAACTTGTTTCAGAGAACTGTGCCCTTCCTGACAGTACACAAAGCATAAATGAACTAAACTCACAACCAGTATACTGTTATATAATATACAGCATCGTCTCCAGCAGTCTTGGATTCCTCTGTGTCCTCACTACTTGTGTCAGAATATCTATGTGGACATGGAATTTAAGGTTGAGCAAAAACGCATGTTTCAGTCTCATAGAGAGGAGATCAGTTATTTTAATGTGTGTTGTAGTTCATATTTGAAACCAAAAGGTACGTGAGTCTTTACAGAAAACATCCTCTTTGTTGTGAACAGTGTAGTAAGAACATGGTGAACCAGGCCACAGTGTCATAACATCCAGCACTGCTGCAATCTTTCATGTTTGTGAATGAACCAGAATGCCAGAATGGATTTTGGAGGTGTGTGTGTGTTCTGTGAAGAGACAAGTGACGACTCACAGCTGTGATCCTCTGTAGTCATGCTAATGCAAGCTAATTCATGCACATAGAAGAAAGATCCCATCTGCTCAATTAGCATGCCTTTCTTTGTTGTTTTCATTAGCAGCTGTGTGCGTGCATGCGTGCGTGTGTGCGTACACATCTGCCATTTTCCTCTCTGTCTGAGATGCAGGTGTGATCTGTGCAGGATGTATTTGCTTGTCTGCGCTGTGTTTTGACGCAGTTTTACTGGTACTGTATGAAGGATGAACCACAATCTAAAATGCACATATGCTCACATATGTCACTTCTTGTAAATGTGGTTTCAGATTGGTATTAACCTACTCTTAACTTTGTCCATATAAATGTTGCAGCATAGGGTAAGCAAAAATATGGCTTGTCTTGTATCACAATCAACATCCGTGCCACTCTGGTGTTCGATAGATCCCCTCAGAGAAGCTGCAGAGAGCAGGGAAGGTTCTCCGCAATGCCATTCTGTCCAGAGCCCCACACATGATTCGAGACAGGAAGTACCACCTCAAGACATACAGGTAGGAGCATGGTTGTATAAAATCCAACTGTGTGTATTTGTACTGAATTATGAACACGCAGCAGCTTTGGGAATATTCCTGGGATGATAAAGATATGGGGGCTATTTTTAATGTTTCCGCATTTGCTATTCGAACAATGTATTTTTGTGTGTATTGCAGACAATGCTGTGTAGGCACAGAGCTGGTTGACTGGCTGGTGCTGCAGAGTGCGTGTGTGCTCACGCGGTCCCATGCTGTTGGGATGTGGCAGGCACTACTAGAAGAAGGGGTACTAAACCACGGTAACTAAAACCATAGCTGTCTCTATTACTTTATCTTCATAGTGCATTTTGTTAAGTTTAGTTCCTCATGACATACTGTAGTCAATCCTTAAAACTCTATACAAAACAGGTAGAAAGTTAATGTTTTCATGTTGTCCTTTTTTTAATTTGTATTTTGCTCAATGCATAAATTAGAATTTATTGCTATTGCAAGTGCAAAATAGAGGCTGAATTCTGTAGACAAATTTTAGACTAAAAGCAAAGTTTCACTGGTTGACTCTGAGTTGGAGTGTGGGTTTTTAATCTTAACATAATTCACAGTGAGAGAGTCAGTATGAATACCAGAGTGAAAATTAATTAGAAGTTTTGAAGCACAAACATAAAATATAGATGTGGTCTTGATCTCAGATTCTTACACTTCAAAGATGATGTCTGAAATTATGTTTTCAGATAAAAAAACATCTCTGATTGCATGTTTGTGCATTTAAATGTTTACACTTGTGTCTTTTGACCTGTATGTGCTTGTCTGCTCTTCAGTGGACCAAGAGCTGGGTTTCCAGGACAAGTACCTCTTCTACCGTTTTCTTGATGATGAGGAAGAGGACACACCGTTGCCTAGTGAGGAAGAGAAGAGGGAGAGTGAGGAAGAGCTGCCAGAGACCATCCTCTTCCTCGCTCAGATTGGACCTGATGCACTGTTGCGCATGATCCTCAGGAAATCGTCAGTCACTCAATAGTATTACTCACATCACACTGGCAACACATTACAGTTCTTTATATATAATACTTTGAATTAAATCATGAAAGTTCATCTCACCATTCCCCCTTCCTGCCACATTTATACATCATTTATAGCTCTATATTTTTTATTTATGCCAGACAGTTGGCATATTGAACCAAATGTCATCCAAAACCAACAGTAACATACAATATATAATAATAATATGACCAAATCATCTATACTCTCTACTTTTAAAACAACATTCCCTAACCCTAACCATTCTGACTAACGTGTGTGTGTGTGTGTGTGTGTGTGTGTGTGTGTGTGTGTGTGTGTGTGTGTGTGTGTGTAGGCCTGGTCAGAGGACAGGGGATGACCTAGAGATCATCTACGATGAGCTCCTTCACATCAAGGCCTTAGCTCACCTCTCCAACACTGTGAGTCAGACGGTCTACTTCTCATTTAAAGGGACAGTACAGACTTTTCACAGTACAGGCTGTTAATTCGCCAGAACCACTTGCTACAGACTTTTTGTGTTTAAGACTAGAGGGAGACGTTGTTGTCACTGTCAGCAACCCTCCCACCCGTGTAATGGGACACACTGTTACACACAATCTGCTCTGTGTTGGCAAGCGTTCACCGTGTGGAGGAGGTCTTAAGTCTGTACCGGCTCCAAAAGTGTTTTTGTTTTTGCTTGCATATTCTATACAGAGCATTTCCCTGCCAGAATAAATATTACGTATACAACTACTAGATGCAGTCACATTATTATACTACTATAAGTTACATGAAGCACATTTCAAGAGTCGACAGTTTCCCACCCAAAGGGCTTAAATCACATTATTTTTAACCAGTTTTTAGTCCCACTAACAAAGCTGCTTTCAATCAATTTGATAACTTTCTTATTATTACTTACATACAACAAAACATTATTTTGTCATTCCAAGATCGTGCAATCTGCTAAAAATGTAAAATTGTGTGTGTGTATATATAAAAATAACAGTAAAGGTTATTTGCAAATTTCAGCAAGGTAAGGTAATTCAGCAAGTGTATGCTGTTTCATACTCTGTGAACATACTGTAGAAACAGACATAGAGATGCAAAGATACTGTATATCTTCAAGGGCAGAAATAATGTAACTTATCCTCATGATGGACTGTGAGGACTCCCGGGTCACTTTGAATAATCCTGAAAAACCCTGATCTGTGCATTTTCCTGTTCCCACACATATTTCTGCAGTGCAGCAAAATCCAATACGACCTTAGTTTGGAAACTGTATTCTGTTTTGCAGGTGAAGAGGGAACTGGCAAGCGTTGTGATCTTCGAGTCACATGCAAAAGCTGGAACCGTGTGTGAGTTTTCACTTTGTCCTAAAATACATTTTTGTTTGTGTACATATTTTGCATCTGATCTGCACCCTGGTTTTCAGGGAAAACATCTGTACATGAATTGATAGAGAAGTGCCACTGTTCCAGGAATATAAAAACTGTGTTCATAAAACATTCTGGGCATGTCTTAGTACTGCCAAAAAATATTGATGTCTTTATTTGATGCCTTGTGGTAGTGTATGCACATGTTTTCTGATGCATAGGCTAAAAACCAAAAACAATCTTAGGAATAAAGAATGCTATGATGACAATTAGTGAATTACTATTTTACTGAAGAAAACATTTTGTTTCTCAGGCAAATTCTGCAGGTATAATGACTGAATGAATGTCTTTATTTTATGATTTCCAAGTGTATCTGTAGACATTTATTTGTTATGGACACGATATCCAGTGATATCCTTAGGAATTATAAGTCACACTGAATGTAAAAATATGTGTATCATGTCTGTGTGTGTAGATTAGACTGAGTTATAACTACAAGGACTACGAATTTTGACACGACACACGCCTCACGTCTCTCCCTTCACACCCCCCTCCTATAGAGGAAGACCTCTGAAAACCTCTGGTTTACAGATTGAGCATTTTAGTCATGAATGTGGGGTAATATGTGTTTGTTCTTTACCTTCCAGTGTTCAACCAAGGAGAGGAGGGCACATCATGGTACATCATCCAGAAGGGCTCCGTCAATGTGGTTATCTATGGCAAGGTGTGTGCATACATGCTTGAATGCCTTCATCCACCTACATACTTATGTTTTCTTTGTTTGACACATGAGCATTGTTGTAGTTTTCTGCTTCATTTGATGATATTTCATGTGTATGCACTGGATTAACATGCGTAGCTCATCATGTCTGTGTGGAGCAGACCAGCAGGCTTGGAAACACCAGCAGTGGAGTTTGGCAAAGTCTGCTCAGCTCACCGTGAATCATCACTATGATTAAATGGCTTAAGGGATTGTACGCATACACAAATTCACACCACACAGCCACTGTAGAGGCAGATGTACTGTACACGCTCATGTGTGCATCTGCACATTTATCACGCGTACATACAGAAATGCTCTATGCACACATACAGGCATGCACGTGATCCATCCTAGTCCTGAATGCTCCTGCTTCTCTCTGATTTTTCTTTAGGGTTTAAGGACTAATAAACTCTGTCTGTGTCTGTGCTTCTATGTACCTTGCTATGTCTTTGCATACGTGTGTGTGTGTGTGTCTTAGGGTGTGGTGTGTACACTCCATGAGGGTGATGACTTTGGGAAGTTGGCCCTGGTTACAGATTCACCTCGTGCTGCCTCCATTGTCCTGAGAGAGGACAACTGTCACTTCCTTCGTGTAGACAAGGAAGACTTCAACAGGATACTCAGGGTAGGTGGACAAGAGCTGGACATTTATCCTGAGTCTGATGGGTAATTACATTAGAATCAAATTATTCCCTTTGTTCCAAACTGTTCTAAATACTGTTATTAGCAATATATATTCACAAAGTCACCGCTGAGTCTACATTCTTTAACCAATAAGTCAAAGGTTAGATGCATTGCATTGAACACCACCTTAAGGAAAAGGAAAAATATATATAGATCCATTCATTCATGCTGTCTGAGGCATTATACTGCACTGTGTGCCCGGTAATGCCGTCTCACAGTGATGTTTGTCTCCCTCCTCTGGCATATGAGCTGTATTGCATTTTAAATGTCGTATTGTATCTTCTTATTCCACACACAGTGATAACTGTATTGTGGATTTTGTACATGCAGGATGTGGAAGCCAACACAGTGCGTTTGAAAGAACATGAACAAGCTGTGCTGGTGTTAGAAAAGAGTCCTCGCACCTCCACCCTGGGAAGCATCAAGTATGTGTGTGTGTTTGGGTGCACATATCTACACACATTTCCAACAAATGTTCATTAAGACATAGCTAGGAGTAGACAAAAAAAGCAAAAAAAACAAAAAAATTCCTAATTTCTCTCTCTGTCTTGTGTAAAAGTGGATATGTGTTTTTATTAATGCAACACTTTGCATCCTCTCACCTTCTGAAGGTACACTGTGATATCAGGAACACCAGAGAAGATTCTTGAGCACTTCCTGGAGACCATGAGGATGGACATACATCATAGTGAACCAGGTAGCCAGAGAAAACTATGAAACGAAGGCCAGCAGACCTAAACTGGAAAGATGATGGCTGAGATTATTGTGTGTCATATACTGCATTTTAAAAGTGTATTGAGAGCTAATCATATTGTATAAACGTGTAAACAAAAATGAATTCATTAGTATTTTTCCTCTAAAACAGCACATCTCTGTTGAGCCTACATTATTCATTGATATTTATTCAGTGATACTATGTTGTATGGTATGTACCATGGATTTATGTAATAAAATGTCCCTTTTACCTCAAGTTTTAAATTCACAATCTGAAAGGTTGGGCATACTGAGTTTACATAGGTTTCCTCTTAACTCATCCCTTAGTTAAAACCCAAAACACAGATCATTGTGTCAGATTACCATACCAGGGACCAGACAGCTAAGCAAGATGAATGGGTTAATGATGAATGGTATTTTCACAACCTTCTGAGCCTCCTGATTCTATTGCACTTCATTTCCTCCCTTTCCCTTCTGACCATCTTCCCTCTTGCCCTCTCTATTTTTCTTCTCATCTGTTAGACCCAGCAGTGGATGATTTTGTCCTCATGCACTGTGTCTTCATGCCCAACAGCCAGATGTGCCCTCTACTCATGGCACAATATCCTTTCTGCCTTTACTCTGTCTCGCTCTCTCTGCCTTGGTATGGACTCAGTATTTCCTTTTATTTTTAATTCATACTTTCTGTGATACGCATTTAACCAGATGCACCTACAAATTTCTAACAGTAGCCAGCATGTTATGTTGACAACGTGTCCAATGTTTGCTGCATACTATATCAGTGCTACTGACAGCATCTTGGATTGTGCAACTTACAGTTCTGCTTAGGGAAGCGCTGAAGCAGCAGTTGACCATCCAGCACTAATGAACTGCTGACTGACTGCTCACCTCTTCACACCATAGTATGAAGTTGTAATCCCAGCTGAGAAGGTCTTTTCTTGTTGTCTTAGTCATTGTAGTGCAAGTGTTCAGCGACTTGTTTTACCACTGCTGCACTGATGATTATACATAATAAACAGTCCCCTTGTGTGGAACCTGGATGTGGTGAAGAGGCTTAATTATGGCCTTGAGTCGATTCTCCACAAGTATCAGTTCTATTTTCAGTAAAGCGTTTAGTTCTCGTCATGTGTTCCCTGATCAAGTTGTATGACAGTTGAATGAGCTTGGGGAGCTACGCTGCAAATAAAAAATGTGCTTGAATTGTGCTGTGATAGGTTTAAACACAACTATATCTCTATCTAATTTTGTTTGAGAACCTAACCTGTATCTTAAACTGCATAAAAATATGGATTTGGCCGCCATGCTGATTCGTTGAGATGCATGCTGTGGTTGAAAGGTTTTGAGCCCCGGATGAGCAGCTGACACACTGGATCTCTCTGTGTTTACAATCTCAGAAACATGAGATCTATTTATTTATTGATCTTTGTATTTATCTTTAACCTTGTGTGCACCTACCATGCGGCATCTCCGCCTGGCTCTGAACAGGAGAGGTTGGAGTATGCGCTCAACAGTAAGAGGAGGGCCCTCATTCTGGCCCTGCGCTGGGCCAACGCACACACATACCTGCTACAAGAGGAGCCTGCTGCAGTCTCGTTCCTGGAGGTAAACATGAGCAAGCTTTCAAATGCAGTAAATTACTCACACCGATCCTGTGCATGGTCTGAGTGCAGTTCTTCCTCTCTGTCTCTCTGCAGGAGTTGTATGGAAGTTTATCAAATGATTCTCGGATGCTGAGAGCTCTGAAGGACTTGGTTCCTGACCTTGAGAAAATCGTCAAATTACAGTATGTTTCTCAGCCCCTACACATTAAACTTTCTCTTGATGTTTAATGCCCAAACCCAACCCAATTTATTTATTGAATAATTTTTTGTTGCTACACTTTTTTCACTTTGTAGTTCAGAAGAAGCCAAGTCAACAAAAAAGGTATGCCCAGACTACAGTTTTTATAAAATGTTGGCTGCATCATTGTGATGTGGACACTGACACATTGCCCCATGTCATTTAACAGAAAAGCCTAATACGACAGTTCAGCAACGGAGAGGAAAGGCTGCAAAAAAAACAGCCCATTAGGAATCAGGATGACAGTAAGTTTGTGTGTGTGTTTGTGTGTGTGTCTGCTAGTGGCAGAACTTCCCAACATAAATGTTTGCCAGATTGCCATTAAGTTTTAATGAGGGTATTCATGGTCCTGGGGAGATGAATTCTAACATTACAGTCATCCCCTGACCTCTTCTGTAAAGCCACCATCACACCAGAACCAGGATTCATAGTTTTACACCAGAAACAACTAATGGGCAAGGTTGTCATGACATTTTCTGAGTAAAAGTATGTAAAATCTGAAATCCTGAGTACAATGAATTTTCCTGCCATTCATGTGTGTGCAGCAGCTGACTAGTGTCTGGTATGACTCATAGGTTATGGTGCACAAAGCTGGGAGCAGGAGTAACTATTTTGGTATAGACACTGGGTGAGCAGCTTTTATTGCAAGGAATAGGCTCCCATATTTGGATTCATACATCCATGACAATGAAAAGCAAGATCTTCAGTACGATGCTTGTTGTATCCAACTGTTTTTTGGGTGTAATAACCATCACAACCTTTAAGGCTGCTAGTCGGGCTGTAGACTTTACACCGTGTTTTGCTAGTTGTGGACAAATGCATCTTCATCTTGGACATTTTATTCATCACAGATCAGATGTGGCCACATACATATTGTATTTCAGTCTTATTTTTGCATTGTTTCTAGTCCTACTGAAGGTGTACTGCAGTGATCACACATACACAACTATCCGGATCGCTGTGTCAGCGTCAGGAAGAGAAGTGATCGGCGCTGTGGCTGATAAACTTGGCACCACGGACGAGCTCCTGTTGGTCCACCTCAGCGCCGCCGGTGGTAAGAAGACAGTTTCGTTTTAGATGGGAAAGACATGTTCAACTGTGACGTCACCAACAGACAGATGATCTGTAATTTCAGTGGCTTCAGTAGATGAATAGAACCTCAAACAACTGGTGCATATTTTCCCAGTGTCTTTAAGTTAGTGTTGGGACGTATCTGGGTGGTACAGCTCAACTATTCTCTCTATGTGTTTCAGAAAAACAAATGTTGAAGCCTAATGACGTCTCAGTATTTTCTACTTTGGGCATCAACGGGCGATTATTTGCCTGTCCTCGAGACCAGCTCAACAGTCTGGTAAATGTTTCCCATGTTTACTTTGAATATGTTTTTATTAATCTGTTTCACAGTACTAAGGGTAATATTTGAGCAACGGTTAAGAATATATAGGAATATATACATACAGTGACAAATTTTTTACTTTAACTTAAAGTATATTGGATATTGAACCTACAAACCAAAAACAAGAAACCAAGAGT
Organism: Seriola dumerili; assembly: GCF_002260705.1. Classification (NCBI taxonomy): domain Eukaryota; kingdom Metazoa; phylum Chordata; class Actinopteri; order Carangiformes; family Carangidae; genus Seriola; species Seriola dumerili. Next base: position 4,212,970 of record NW_019174481.1, read on the forward strand.
GCTGAATATAATACTTGTCTTGAGTTGTAATACATCTTTGGCCAAAACTACATGTGTAAATTGTGTGTGAACCTGTGAATACTCACTATTTATATTCTTTTATGTGCTTGCACATTTGTGGGTTGTGTGTCTCAGACTCCTCTTCCAGAGCAGGAGGGCCCCTCTGCAGGCTCCATGTCAACGTTTGAGCTGATGAGCTCTAAGGATCTGGCTTACCAAATGACCATGTTTGACTGGGAGCTCTTCAGCTGTGTACATGAGGTATCGCACAGACACACTAGAAACAACCTCAGGCCATTACAGTGTTGTGTAGGGCCTAATTTTACACACAAAAAACAATCTCATAGTCAGATAACTGTGTCGGTCCATACATATGTAACATTTTACTGCAAGTTGGCTTTTTACAGGCCTTCTCCTGTACTGGTGCAGCATTATTGTTCTTAACAAAAACCCTGCAGGACAAATGCTTAATAGATGCATGGTGGCAGGACCTGTCCATTGGATTAACTCTAAACCTGCTGCTCCTGTTTCCTCCCTCTTCTCCCCAGCACGAGCTGCTCTACCACACATTCGGCCGGCAGAGCTTCAGAAGAACCACGGCTAATTTGGATTTATTCCTACGGAGATTCAACCAGGTTCAACTGTGGGTTGTCACTGAAGTCTGCCTCTGCGGACAGCTCAGCAAGAGAGTCCAGCTCCTCAAGAAGTTCATCAAGATAGCTGCACAGTGAGTAGGACCTGCTGGTCCTTCACACACTTCATACTGTATACACATTGTTTTGTACACATGCACTGAGATGAAGAATTTCTTATATACAGTAAGGTTGACTTTAGTTGCATTCACTTTATTTCTTGCTTGTGTGTGTGTGTGTGTGTGTACTTGTCTGTAGCTGTCGAGAGTTTAAGAACCTGAATTCATTCTTTGCCATCATCATGGGGATGAGCAACCCTGCTGTCAGCAGACTGAGCCAGACGTGGGAGGTAAACATCTTCTTCGAAAAACCAATTAATCTGAGTCTAGATCTTCAGGGAACCTTGTTTGTATTCTGCTGTTGCTAAAGTACTACATTCATGTCTCCTGTCACTGAGATCTTATCTGTTTTTGGCAGAAACTCCCCACAAAGTTTAAGAAGTTCTATGCCGAGTTTGAGAGCATGATGGTAAGCTGCATTTTGAAATCTTTCAAAACACATTTAAAGTGGCTTTTGATTATATCTTTATGGGTCAGCTGTCGTCTCAGAGAAAAAGAGATACTTTGAGTACCAGAAATGAAGTTCCATTCATCACAATTATACTGGGTTGGCAGCAGAAATCTCAGTGACATACCTAAAAACCTGGGTGAATAAACGCAGAACTAATAGCTAACTAAATGGCTATATATCACTAGTGTTAATCAAGAAAAGTAAATAGTGTTTTTAATAATAAGGGTGAGCCAACATTTGAATGTATTAGATATTAACTCTATTAATTCTTCTGATGACAGGACCCATCCAGAAACCACCGGTCCTACCGACTCACTGTTACCAAACTGGAACCACCAATCATCCCCTTCATGCCCCTCCTTCTCAAAGGTATGACTCACTGTGGAGAATGTCTACATGTCTTTATGGGAGCACACCAGTTGCTGTATCATATAGGAATTCATTATGAGACACAGCTACCATTAAATTTAATAAATGTTTTTTTTTTCAGATATGACATTCACACATGAGGGCAACAAGACATTTATTGACAATATGGTCAATTTTGAGAAAATGGTGAGTTTCTGATAACAATGAAAAGGCAAATTATTTATTTATTTATTTAGCTTAAGTTATATGCCAATTTTTAACAGTGTTATCATCTTCCTCACTCATGCGTGACTAATATGTTAATCTCTTTATTTCATTAGCGTATTATAGCTAACACGATTCGGCAAGTGAGACATTGTAGAAGCCAGCCTTTCAGTAAGTGGCATGTTATTGATCAGTGCACCTACATTACATTTGTCTGCTGTCTTTGCAAATATTCTTTCTAATGATGCGTTCTCTTATCCCGTCCTTTTCTCTTACTGCGTTAGATCCCGACATATGCCAACCAAACAAAAACCAAGCAGAGGTACGGGGTTACGTTAGGAAGCTCTGTGTGATTGACAACCAGAGGGCGCTGACGCAGCTCTCCTACAGGCTGGAGCCTCGGCGGACATGAGTTCCAAATCTTCCACCACCATCGCCTTGTCTGTGACGTTAGCATAAAACAAACAAACAACAAACAAAACACACAAATTACCTGGATAAAATAACTCAACACACGTGGACATTCAGTAGCAAATCACAACAGTCAACGACTTTAGCACTATAATGGACTCTTATGGATCAAGGACTTATACTGTGCCATTAAAAGCCTCTTCTTCCTGGACAGACAAACTGTTCAGCTGCTCCTGTCGCTGTGTCTCAGCCCCCAGACTGATGGTTTATACCATACTAGCTATTACTGTTTGGGACCTGTTAGATAGAACTGTAATGTATAGAACTTGAATCAATATCCTGCATGACTGAACTTCATAGGCTCTGTGTTCTATACAGTGGATTTCTATCGAAGTGTCCTGTAATGTTGTGCTACCCCAAAATAAGCCCTAGTTTACAATATATTACTGTATCTGCCTGTAAAGCAAATCTTACTCTCCTGACGGTCCTACTCATAGACGGAAAACACACAAACTGTAGTGAAATCTAGATTCCTCATTTTCCCTATTGAATATACGGATGAATATGAAATCTGAGAGTACTTATTTATTTCATAATCTACAAGTATGTCAAAGTCTTTGAGAATCTTTAGGATTTGATGTCCTTTAGGTGAATATCAGTGTCCCTTAACTAGTCAGACACTTTCAAAACTACTTAACAGAGCATTAGTTGAATTAAAGCCCTAATGGTATTACAGTGTTCAAATTTGTCACTATACTATTGCGTTTTATTTTTGCATTGGAGGAAAACTCCTGAAGAATATAAATCATTCTAGATGATGAAGTTGCTTGGTCGGATCTGTTCTGAGGTCAGCTGTATAACCAAATTGTACTCCCTTGATTTGGAAGCACTGATTGTGGGTATGGAGTCTAAAAGCAACTTCTACTTAGAGAGGAAGTCTTGTCATCTCCCAGTTGTGTTCAGTCCCTGTAGTTTTATTTTTGTATATGTGGGTGTAGACTTTTTGAGTGTGTTCTTGACAAATGTCATTCATTTTCCTTTTGATCTCAGGAGCTTTTGATGTGATGGTGTGTGTCGAGAACTGCCGTGAGGCTGGCTTCCCCCAGAGCAGCCTGTAACTGTACTGTATGTGTAGTCTGCCTTGTAAATAAAAAATAGCTAATTTAACAGTGCTAATGCTCTGATCACGTTCTTCAGAGTTGCTGTAAGTGTCTTTTATCTCTGTCAAAAGTATTTTTGCTCCTTTTAGCTTTTGATTTTTGCAAGTCATCCAATTAATTTTGTATATTCACGTCTCTCCTCATCGGACAGGGCCTCTGGTTGACAAAGACAGGCTAGCTACATAATGACCTCTTCATAGTGCCATCCATCCAGTGGTCAGACTCTCAAGAGAATCAAAATCATCAGTTTATTACATCCATTACTTTTGTCCTCTGAGGTGTAATAATTCATTACAGCTTCTCGGAGCTACCAGTAAGTCCCCAGCCTTTTAGTGATGCTTTATTTATTCAGTGAATCACTAAGTTCTGCTTTTGCACTTGATTACTGTCAACAACTGAGAATTGTAACTAACTTCCCCGAGCTGATCTCACCTGTCCCCACACAGTGATGTCAGTGCGGCTATCTTGCTTGATGATGTCACTGGGTCATTCCTGTCTGGTTGAGTAACACGCTGTCCCCGCCTGGCTTCTCGGGTGAGTGTGTGTGTTTTTAGCTGCTGAGTGTGTGAGAGATGGACTTGGGTATCTGTGACTGTCAACCTTGTTGCTAACTGATTTACTGTGTCTGACACGCTATAGGCTGGAGTTGTATATCTCTGTCTATCTGTGTGTGTGTGTGTGTGTGTGTGTGTGTGTGTGTGTGTGTGTGTGTGTGTGTGTGTGTGTGTGGTGTATGGAGATCTTTATATAGCCACAGTTATCCAGGAAGGAGGAATGCCCTGGATGCCAGTGACCATATTTGAACAGTGTGTCTGCTACAGGCTGACTGCACACACTGACTGCAAACTGTAATTTACACACACTCAAACATTCACCTCCCCTTCATCTTCACACTCTGCGTGTGTCTGATCTGTATTGCAGTTACACTGGATCACCACTATCAGGCAATGTAATACCTTGTCTAGGAGTGACAGCGGGGCTTCGACTTTTCCTGACTCACGGGGAGCAAACTTCTCTCTCTCTCTCTCTTTCCAGCACTTTCTAGTTTCTTCTCTCTGACAATCTCTTCTGCCGACTGACAACATCCACTCCGACCCTGTGGAGGAAACTACCCCGCCTCTCCTTATTTCTTATCCTTCACTTGGTCCTCGCTGATCCGTGAATTGTATATACTTTTGGGGAAGCAGTTGGTGCTTAAGCGTGCACGCTTTTTGAGCTCCGCGTGTGTGTGTGTGTGTGTGTGTGTTGTGTGCGCGAGTCAGTATGCCATGTCGTCCCCTGGCTCGTCGTTTGTGCAGATAAAGCATGAGGACCTGCTTTTCTATGAGAACTGTGGAGGAGGCAGTTTCGGGAGCGTCTACAGAGCCCTCTGGATATCCCAGGACAAGGAAGTGGCTGTGAAGAAGCTTCTGAAGATTGACAAAGAGGTAAGAGGGAAGACACACACACACACACACACGCACGCACGCACACACACCGAGCAATCATAACACTTGTGCGGCAGAGTCACACACAAAATTAAACATCCAAATCTGCTGTCAGTTATAGCCTCTCCTCTGTGGCATATCGCTGCTCCAAACTTCAACATGAATCAGTGTCCACTCATTTCCCAGATTCTCTAGATTGAACTCAAAGCCCCCTCCCCTCCCTCCCACTCTCCCTCCCTCCTCCTCCTCCCATGTTGTCTGCCGTTGAACATGTGTTTATCTTAAACATACTTCGGTGTGTCCCCCTCCTCCCCACACTCTTTTGTGCATGGAGTAGTTTTATTTATGCCAGCACTCCCCTGTTCCTCCCATTGTATGTCAGGGCGAGGTGTGTGGTCATTAAGGGGCTGTAATGCCCTGCGGTCCAGCCCGGGTGGATCTCCATGAGTATGACCCCGATGGTAATCCAAACATAACTTCCCTCCATGTTATTAATACTGCTGTGGTGGAGGTTCACAATGCAGCGTCAGGAGATTAGGGCGACCTGTGGGTGAATCGGGCACGGTGTTACTGTTGTGGCAACAGGTTTTAAACAATGCAACGAAAAGTGTTCAGAAATTACAAAGACAATCAAAGGTTATGAATTTAATACACTGTCACACATGATCTGGCTACATGAAACTAGCGTTTGATTTCTTCTTTGACTTACTTCTCTCACACTCACTTTCTCACACCCACACACAAACACATGCAGGGTGGGCAGACACTGTAAAACTGTGTGTGCAGTTGGAGTGTAAATACAAATTGATGGATCATGGGCTGAGCTGCAGCTTAGTGGATTCTTCATGAATGTTTTCCTGCAACACTTCTTGTGAAATGGAGCTGCTTTTGAACATTAAAATCATATTTCAACCGATCTTTGATGTCTGCACAAACACTATACTAACTCACACTGTGGCGGCAGAAGGATTGAAATCATTCATACTTCAGTAAAAATAGAAACACCACACTATGATAATTACACTACTGCAAGTAAAAATCCTGCATTCAAATTGACTTCAGTAAAGGTAAAGAAGTATTTGTAAGAAAATGTACCTAAAGTATAATAAGTAAAAGTACTCATTATGCAGAATGACCTGTGTTATATTATTGGATTTTTACTATTAATAATCTATTACAGTAAAGTGTTTGTGGAGGTGGAGTTAATTTCACATACTGTAGTTTAATCTGTGAAAAAGCCTCATTTTATAAACGGATATGTTTTTTTTTTTATGTAAAGTCTTAATCTGAAAAGTAACTAGTACATAGCCAGATATAAAATAAATAGTGGATTAAGAAGTTTAATATATCCCTGCAATGTAGTGGAGCAGAAGTATAAAGTGGCTTAAAATGGAAAATACAAAATAAACCTTAAAATAGTACTTCAGTATTTGAGTAACTGTACCTAAATGTTACTTTCCATCACTGTATTCACAAATGTAACATTACCTGTGCAATTGCACACACACACACACACACACAGTGTTTGTACACACTGATAACCTCACATGTGGAAAAAATAATGGGAATGAAATAGAAAGCTAAATGGCTCTTTGGAAGAAAAACTAGTTATTCTGATAATATTGTGGTGTTCGATTGCAGTTTTTTTGTGATTTCATAAAATTTATGGTTAGTTATTGTGTTGCTTGGCAACAGTTACATATTCCACATATGCAGAGGTTATGACCTATATGTCAGTTGAGATTAATAGCATGTTTGTCACACCAGTGTGAAAGGTCTTTGTTTGGAGACTCAACCTGTGGTATGACAGAGGTTCAGACATCCCGGAGACACTGAGAGGCTTTAGTTTAAACGTAAGTCAAAAGCTCTAGCTTTTAGGTTTTACATCCTATCAGGGATGATTATTTTCTTCTTCTTCTTTTCATGTTTCCTCGCCAGTGCCAGATATTGCAAAAATGAAGTAGGCTGCTAATGAAGCTGTTCATATCCCTCTTGTTTTTCTTTTCCTCGTCTCCTCGTCCAGGCTGAGATTCTCAGTGTCCTGAGCCATAAGAACATCATTCAGTTTTATGGAGCCGTGCTGGAATCTCCCAACTATGGCATTGTCACAGGTCAGACCCCGTGTGTGTGTGTGTGTGTGTGTGTGTGTGTGTGTGTGTGTGTGTGTGTGTGTGTGTGTGTGTGTGTGTGTGTGTGTGTGTGTGTGTGTGTGTGTGTGTGTTGTGTGGTGTAGTGTGTGTGTGTGATCCATATATCCTTTCAAATGTCTTCACAAGAACATAAAACCTAAAAGTGTGGTTGTTTAATACCTACATTCATTCAGATAAAGGTCACCTTTTGAAGAAGTGCTCTACCATTGAAGATATGTATTATTATCCTTGGGGTTAAGGTCTGATGGAAACAAGTAACATTAGGTCGGGTCAGTGTTTGAGGTGAGGCGAGGCATAAAAGGGTTAAGGCCAGAGCAGGTTATTCTCTCATATAAATCTACACAAGTGTGTGTGTATATCAATTTTATTAGTTTGTATTTGATCCTGGACGTGCCACTTACGGACACGTTAGCACATGCTCTGATGGCCCACCAGTGTTTATGTGTGTGTTTTGAAGTATCGGTGTGTACTCTGCGCGCTGGTTCTTGCTGTGTTTCCTGGCAGGACATTTGTAACTGAGACCAGCATGTTTGGATGTGGTTGTAATCCCGATGGGGTCATATGGTTAAGATAAAGCACCGACACCACCACTGAAAACTTGTCCAGCAATAATTCTCGCTGCAGCAGAGCGTTACCAAGTATAACAATTACTAAAAATAAGAAAGTACAGTAAGGCATACATGAGAGAATTGGTTCAGGAGAGAGATTTTAGTCCTAGTGAATTTGCAAATGGTAATATTTAGTCATTTAAAAGACAGATTTTTCCATTTTCTACCCACCAGGCTGCACAGACCTTTCACTGGACACTATCCTCTGTCTTCCACGTGTCGCTTTGAATTGTCGACATTACAGGAAAATGGGAAAGGTTGAAAGTTCAGAGATAATCTGGATTAGACAGTCAGGGTGTGAAGGTTGTGAACTTTTCCACTGATTCGAACTGACTCCTCTGTGTTTAGGTATGTGTAGTGTGTAGCACTTAACTATGTCTGATGTTTCTCACACATTGTAATATTTTTAGGTAGACTACAACTGCATTAATAACTGCATAATAAAAGCTGATATTTATTCTCACAGCAGCTAGTGTTAAAAGGTTTTAAAGATCAAACTCAAACATATATGATTAATTGTCGTCTACTTTTCTGCTCATGGCCACATTGTATAGAATATGTAGCTGTGTACAGGTCCACATGATTTCTCTTTTATACCTGTTGTCTTATAGTGACCATTGCTTGTGTGTGTGTGTGTGTGTGTGTGTGTGTGTGTGTGTGTGTGTGTGTGTGTGTGTGTGTGTGTGTGTCACAGAATATGCTAGTGCAGGGTCTCTGTACGAGTACCTTTCCAGTGAGCAGAGTGAGGAGATGGACATGGAGCAGATCATGACATGGGCCATACAGATAGCTAAAGGTACAACTGAGGAAATACTAATAAACTGTGTGTCAGGGTTTTATCATGAAGTCTTAAGAGTCAAGCTCCTCAGAGCCACGATCACTGATACAATCCTGTGTTCTGTTTTACTTTACTCATCATGCACCAGATGCAAATGCTTTTTATTTGCCTTTTAATCCACATCTCCAACTTGTGTATGTTCACCACCAACAAGCTTCTTCCATTTAACAGGCAAAGTAATTGGATAAAACAAAAAACACACAAAACACCATTAAAAAAAAAACATAGTTCTTAGATTTTTAACCACCACAAAGTTAAAAAAAATAAAAGTTGCAAATGACACCTTTGCTGGTGACTCCAGTGATAAATGATGGTGGTGAATTGAGGAGAAAGATTTACATTTTCACATGTTCCCTGTGATTAATTTTAAGGTAATTGAACATTAATAATTTGCGCAGAGTATCAGTAAGTATCGACTGTATTTGATGGACAAAAAGCATCTCACCACCTAACTTCAGATGAGCCTGTTCATATTTAATCTGTTGAGGACAGCCCTTTGTATTTTACCCTTTTTATTCATTTCATTTGTTTTTAAATGTTGTTTTTAAGCCTAAAATTTTGAATCCAAGTTCAGTGTGAACCTAAAGCTGATCCCCAAAATGTGCAAATTTCATATTTTACAATGAAATTGCAGCCAAACCTACATGTTAGTAGGAAATTTCACCAAAACCAATCACTAAATAAGTATTAAAAGGTTGTCGTTTTTTGGCACTTATTAAAGGATGTCTTTCTTTCAGGGATGCATTACCTCCACGCAGAAGCTCCAGTCAAAGTCATTCACAGAGACCTCAAGTCACGGAACGGTAATCACCTTCTGATTCGTTCCTCAAACTCTCAGCTTCTTTTTCTCTTGCACATCTAAACACGAGTTCTCTTTGCCATTTGACTGCTAGCTATAGTATGAAACCATATAACGTCACACAGATTTGACTGATTTCTCTGTTCTCTCTTGTACAGTGGTGATGACAGCAGACAAAGTGCTGAAGGTTTGTAACACTGATCTTGTGATCTATGGACAAACACATACTGTATTAGTACATTAGTTTCACCCTGTTCAGGCACACAGCTTTTTGTTTTGCCTCATTGTTCTCTCTCTGTTTTTCTCTCACTCTGTTGGGATTTCAGATTTGTGATTTTGGGGCATCTAAGTTCCTCTCCCACACCACCCACATGACGGTGGTGGGCACTTTCCCCTGGATGGCTCCTGAAGTCATTCAGAGCCTGCCTGTGTCTGAGACCTGCGACACCTACTCCTATGGGGTGGTGAGTTGGTAGTACTGTACAAATATAAGTATTGTAAGGCCAGAAATCAAACTTGTCTATTCAGACACTATCAGAACTATTCAAGAAAGCTATAGAAAACAAATGAGACCCAAATATACTGTATTTGGAGCAACCAGCAGCACATCAAAGCATTCATGTCTGTCTGAATGAGCCAGCACAGTCTCTTCTGTGGCCAGGTGCTATGGGAGATGCTGACTCGGGAGGTTCCTTTCAAAGGCTTCGAAGGGCTGCAGGTTGCATGGCTGGTGGTGGAAAAACAAGAGGTAACAGACACAAACACACACACACACACACACACACACACTCACACTCTCTCACACACACACACACACACACACACACACACACACACACACACACACACACACACACACACACACACACACAACACACACACACACACACACACACACGTGAGCACACCTTTTTGAACACTCTCTAAGCATGTAGACCCACCAGAGTTTGAGAAGGCTGGAGGAACAATGCGATGCTCTCATGGTTTCCACTGTGAGCTGGTGAGGCTGAAGCTGGGTATTTTTAGGCCTGATGTCAGTTCTCTGCTCTTGTAAGGCCTGGATACACAGCAGTGGAGCTCGGCCAGACACCCCCCCCCCCCCCCCCCCCCCCCCCCTCGGCTAAAGCCTTTACGAGAGAGAGACAGACAGACAGACAGACAGACAGACAGAGAGAGTGGGGGGTGGGGGGTGAGGGATAGAAGAAAGACTGCAGCGATGGGAGGGTTGATTCAAGAGGTTTATGGGTGGTGGGGGATGATGGTTACACAGTGTATGTGTTTCAGTTATTGACGTGCCTGAATCCACTTCAACAGCCACACACACACACACACACACACACACACACACACACACTGGGGGCCAACAAACAACTCGGAGAACATGATTCCTGCGTAGCTGTTGGCTAATCTCCAAATACTCTCCCTAAATAACTCACTCTCTCTCTCTCTCTTTCGCTTTCCCAGTCTCCCTCTGATTTTCCCCTCCACTGCTATACCTCTTCCTGACCCTCTAACTTGCCCTCTCTCCACTCCACAGTCGGTGATATTTTAGGATTAATCCCCACAGAAAACTGTTTCCATTTGCTGCACAGTACTATGGAGCTGTCTGGGCTCATTCAGAGCTCTGGTGATGCCAGGGGATCTTTAATGTGGGAACATTATCTCAGTGGCATGGTGCTGCAGTTTACAATGTTACAGAAAGATAAACACGGACCCAGACACTTTTATATTTTCCTATTTTATGCCAAACAATTTCACTAGAGTGCACATTTTAAATTAAACACATGGTTGAACTTAACTACAATGTAAATCTATAAACACACAAAATAATCTGTTAAGAGTCCCCCTGTCTCATTATGTGCCTGGGTGATGGGTTTCCACATAAAAACACAATCTTTTCTGACAGAGACCAGTTATGGTTATTTTATATTGGGCACTTTTTCTCTGTGCTTTTATCAGTGGTTTGAAGTGGGTGAAGTGGGGTCTAGTAAGGTGATATTGAGTTTTAGCAATAATTGATTCAAAATGAGACAACAGTTATTGAGGTTATTTTATTCATTGTCTTTTCTTTCAGTTTTTGAGTGTGATAATGGCATGCCACTGTGCCGTACAGGCTCACAGAGCAGCAAGCATGGCTTTAGGCTCATAGTCTTGTTTTACCTTTGACTGTTACTAATTAACTCATGAATATTTAATGTTTCAAAGAAACACTTTCAGTTTTCAGGGGCTTTACGTTGCTTTTTAGTAGGTTATGAAAAAAAAAATAAGGTGGCCGGATATGACATCTGTAAAAAGTAACGGCTTCTGCTTCTTGTGTTTGTGTGTCTGCATATCTAGAGGCTGACCATCCCCACCAGCTGTCCAGCAAGTTTTGCTGAGCTGATGAGAAAATGCTGGCAAGCAGACCCAAAGGTAAACTAAGGACGGATACGATGATCTCATTGAAAATTATATTATGCTTCACTTGTATGCTTTTAAAGATAATAAAAATAGGTACAACAGGTTGTTATTTTGGTTTGTTTGCATGCATCTACAGGAGCGTCCACAGTTTAAGCAGGTGCTGGTAACCCTGGAGACGATGTCTAACGACAGCAGACTACCGGACCAGTGTAACTCTTTCCTACATAACAAGGACCAGTGGAGGTACACACACACACACACACACACACACACACACACACACACACGGTTTTGTAGACATCCAAAAGAGAGCAGTGATTGTATCTGCACTGTGTCTGAGTATGAGGTGTCATCTGTAATTTGTATACAGTAAAGTCTTGGTCTTTTGTTTGAATGACAAATGCAGTCTGTAGTTTACTGTACTCCAAATAAAGCTCAATATGTATGCACACAAATTAATACACACACACACACACACACACACACACACACACACAAACATCTCTGTGCACTCATAAGCTCAGGAGAGAAGTTGAATGTGTGACCCTGTACTCTACTTCAGTCTATAATAAGCTCTCTGGAAAGTGTCCATGGAAGAGATTCCTCTACTCCTCCACTCTGCCCTCGCTCCACCATGGGGGGAAAGACAGAGTGGGGGGTGGGGAGGTGGAGTAAGAGGGAGAGGTGGTGGAGAAATCAAGTTTGAACTGAAGAGGAGGAGAAGTTCAGGGAGGAACAGAAATGTATTGGTTGCATGTGAAATCTAAAACACTGAGGATAAAGGGAAACAAGAGTGGACAAATGACACGGGTGAGACAGGGGAAGGAAGGAGGGAGAGAGAAGGAGAGAGGGATGGGGGATGGAGCAGAGGAGAGAAGGTGCGAGATTCTGTGCATATTTAACATGAGTACAGCGAGGCAATCAATTCTGAGTGAAGTTTTGGGTACGGGTGGAAAAACTTGGACAAGAAGGGAGGAGGAGAGGAGGGAGGAGGGAAAGTGAGGGGGGTGAAGGGGCGGGATGAATGAATAGGGAGGTATGGCAGTAACACAGGAAGAGGTATGGCTGTGCGTCAGATCTCTTGTCTATATTTAGTTGCTGTGAGAGCTGATTGTGTTTGTGAATGCAGGTTCACAGACACACTCACTAACTGCCACAGTGACCTCTTGTGGTAGCAGACAGTACTGCAGTGAAATATTTTCACTGATGACACGTTGACAACTTTTTGCGGAAACAATATTGTATTCTGCAGGAATAGTAAACTCATTGCGTCAGAGTAATGACATTATTAATTTTATTGCCTTGTAACGTTGCCACGGTGTGTCAGAGCTGGAGCTTTTGCTTTTGGCCAAGTAAGTGAAGTCATAATTGGTAACTTTCCAACTCCAATCCACATTACATAGAAAATCTTTTTAATGTTTTGAATATGCAGTTTGTCCATAATGAAAGTCACAAAATCAAATGTCTTCAGAAAAATTGCACAAATTAAATTAAAATGAATTGTGGATGCTGATGAGACAGTTTTTCCCTTAATACTACATAATTAATATTAATCAAAATAAATTGTGATTGGTTGAAACAGTGTAAATGGATGAAAGGTCGTATTTTAATTGATGTCTGTGCAGTTGTTGTATAATTTTCTGTCAGTATAGAAGGGACTGGTATATTGATTTCTTAAGTATACTATCAATCATTAGTATTTAGTGTATTGTATTTACTTACTATGTAAGTTTTGTACACAAACACTAAAGCAAACCTTGGGCATATCGGTAATGACTGATCTTAAGATTGTCTTTGAAAAGAGTAGTTCATTTGATATTGATAAATTTTAACAATATTTATGTACCTCTGAAACATTATCAGTTATAGTTTCCTTGGTCTGAGGAACTTTTTGAAACTGAATCCGTCATTTGTTATTTATTTGTGGGTGTGGTAAAATTGCTGTTAAAACTAGGCCACAACAGATCACTGATATTCTGTCCACGGATCTGCTCTATGTGCAAATACTACAGGTGTGAAATTGAGTCGACCCTGGAGCGGCTTCGGAAGCTGGAGAGGGAACTTTACTCCAAAGAGAAGGAGCTGGAGGAGAGGGAGAGGAGGCTCAAACTGTGGGAGGAGAGGCTGATGGAGAGGTCCAACATGACTCCCAGTCCGACCTCCCTTCTCATGGAGCGCTCAAACATCTCACCAGTAAGTAAATGTGGAACTAAGTGAATGTAAATCTGTTCAGACAGCTGAAAGCAAAATCATCTTATACCTTATTATGACCTTGGCCCTCCTCTTCCTCCCTTCTCTCTCTGACTTTAACAGTTCTTCAGTTCTGGTTCTTTCTTCCGCTCGCACTCTCAGGACTCCAACAGTACAGGGGTTAGCAGTGCTGGTGTCAGCTGTCTCCTCCGCACCCTCAGCAACGGAGACACGGAGAGGGGGAGCAGTGCGGTGCTTGAGAGGGGGATGGGGTCGCTCGACAGCGGGAGGCTACACGCAATGCTCCGAGGTTTGCAGGGGAGGTTCGGAGAGGAGGACGAGGAGGAGGAAGGAAGCGTGGAGGAGAAAGGCTGGGGCCAGAGGGAGAGAGATGATAGTGGGAGTATGGAGGGAGGAAGAGTGCAGGTGACGCTCCGGAGCTTCCCAGGTGGTGTAGTGGAGAGGGAGGAGAGGACATGGGAAGAAGGGGACAGGGAGAGAGGAGGCATGCAGCGGAGCAGGGTGACGACCATAGTGCGCGGATACTCAGGTGGGTTTGGAGAGGCAGAAGGGGAAAGGGAGAAGGAGGGAGGATGGGAGATAGAAAAACTCGGGGACAGGCTCAATGAGAGAGGAATGGAGGGAGGGATTGAAGGAGGGCGGCTCCCGACCATGTTCAAGGGTCTCCATGGGAGTTTGGGGGGCTTGGGGGACATGCTGTCCTTAGACATGGATGACATGGGGGAGATGGAGAGACTAGGTGACATGGACATGGACATGAACATGGGTGACCTGGGAGTGAAAGTGGTAGGCCATGGAGCCAGGAGTGAGCTAGGGGTCAGGGGTCGCAGGAGTGACGTGGGGGTCGTTGTCCAGGGAGTCAGAGGTGACGTCAGCGAGGCCATCAGCCAAAAGATTAGAGGTGAGGTAGGGGTCATCGGCCACTCGGGGGTGCAAGTGAGCATGCGGGCTTCGTCCAATCAGAACTCTGTGAAGAGCTGCAGTGTGCGGCATGGAACCAAGATCAACATGGCTACTGCAGCCATGGACATGATGGAGCTCGACTGGTCTGACAGTGACTAGAAAACACATTAGCACCCACACCCACCCACACACACACACTGACACACACACACACGCACAGAAAACACACAGAGGCCAAACTAGAAAGATTTTGACTTGTTAGCACATACAGTATCTGAGCTACAGTATGTGCATTAGAATCTCCAGTTGAAAAAGAGCTGGTATACACACATTTCTTTTGTTAATTTTTTTTATTGAATGGATGAATACTACACCCATGTGTACTGTGAAGTA
Organism: Seriola dumerili; assembly: GCF_002260705.1. Classification (NCBI taxonomy): domain Eukaryota; kingdom Metazoa; phylum Chordata; class Actinopteri; order Carangiformes; family Carangidae; genus Seriola; species Seriola dumerili. The sequence continues at coordinate 4,228,045 of NW_019174481.1, forward strand.
GGAAGGAGCAAAAAGACAATTCGAGGTTGTCTTGTTATGCTGACAGAATGATTTCACCTGTGTAATTTAATGTGCTATTAAAACTGCTGCATAACATACTGTAAGAGGTACAAGTGTTACAAAATAACACACTTGAATGCCGCTCTAATGAGGCAGCACTGTCAGATTTTTTTTTTCTTTTTTTTTTTTCTTCCTGCTTATAGGGTATCTTGTTAGTTTGTAGATTTGATTTGTTCAAAACAAGCTTTGACTTTTATCAGTTCTAACTGTGACCTAGTGCGTGAATTTTTGGCATTTATCTCTGTATATTTTATCATTTTTCAATAAAAAGAAAAGAAACTTTCTGAAACATTCTGTTCCTGTGACTTTGCTCTAAGTAAGTTTAAAAAGGGACATAAAACTCTCCTTATTAACACATGGTACAAATCTACCTTGTTTAATAAGAGAAATTCCCCTCAACCTCTAAATCCTGAGTCCTGACCTCTAAACTCTGTCTCACACACTGAGCAGAAGAGCCACTCCAGCCAGAACCCACTTGGCCGGCCGCTCCCTGGTTTTCAGGCTGAAAGTCCACACATAAGTGGGTCCTCTGATCTTGGTCTTGTAGAGCGGACACTCGTAGATATTCCTGGTCTCCTGGCGGTCATTGGGCACAGCTCGGACTGAGATGACAGGCATGGAAGGGGTCAGTTCCTTTAGACGAGCCTCAGTGATGACGCCAGCCTGAGTGTCCCATCTTCCACCTGTGGAAGGACATGGGTTTAGAGGGGGGAAACAAAACGGGAGAGGATTCTCCATGCTGCCCCACAATAGAGAGGAAATGAAAGACAGTGTTTGTCTACCTTCCATGTAAAGTCCATACACGTATGCACCCTCCCTGGCCGGCTGGTTGAACTCTTCCTTGAACTTCTTGGTCACATCTACTGTCAGGTTCACTTTATCCAGGGGCCACTCGTTCTTACGCGCCAGAGACTGCATCACCGCTGAAAAACATATACATTTACATTTACATACAAGTATTACTTGTATTATATATGTACTTAAATACTAAATATAAGTATTACTACATGGATGTCTTATCTTGCTTATCTGTATGCACAAATGTGTGGTTACCGGTGAGAAAGGACTGTGGGTTGAAAAGTCCAGACAGCCAGACGACGCTGGGCAGAGACAGGTCCTGAGTCCAGCTGTCCAGCTCTTTACAACGCTGCAACACGTCATTATACCTGAGACACACACACACACACACACACACACACAGAATGAGAGAGAAATATTTAGATCAAAGCGTTTGCTACATGTATTAGTATACATGATAGTGCCTAAAGTATCTCAAATAGTAAATGCATTATTTTGGAAATTGGAAAAATTGGAATTACTATGCATTGGGCACTATGCAGTTAAATACAGTTCCTTATACACAAAATATATAACTCATTTAGATATGCAAACACACACACACACACACACACACACACCATATAACCAGGCTGTAGGTGGAGGGGTAAGCCAGCTTGGTCCAGGTGTCAGGGACATTGTCAAAGAACAAGGCCGTCTGCAGCTTCTCCATCTCAGAGGAGATGGCCAGTTCACCCTATGACAGACATTAATTCACAGAGATTATGGTTTGAGTTTCATAGAATCCCTGATGGAGAGGATAATGGGAGTTATGTGAGATGCAAAACTATATATATACACATACACTGTATAAATAAAAGCATACCTTGAGACCTAGGTCAAGCTCCTTTAGTGAGCGTCGTATCTCAGAGATGAGCGTGTTCATACGCTCACACTCCTGGAAGCAGACCAGGATGAACGGGGAGCGCTCAGCTGTCTTGGAGGTGATGTCGGACATATTGTACTCTTCTGGTAGCTTTTCCAGCACCTCATCTAAAATATTTTTCACCTGAAGGTAGGTGGAGTGAGTAAAAGAAAGAGCATAGGAAGAGAATTTGCCATTGTTGATGTGCTCCTCTCCACCTTGTTTCTTTGTATAAACAGATTAAATAGTTAAATAGGAGTTAATAAATGTGTCAGTATGTTTGCTAAATTTAGGAGAGGGTCCGAGTTCTTTTATATATAAGAAAAAAAACGAATCCCTTAAAGAAATAACTGATCTTAGAGGCTGATCTATATCTACCTTCTCCTCCAGCGTCTGTGAGGCTCCCTCCCCCATCACAGCATCAGGAGACTGCAGCTCCAGCAGAGTGTGAAAAAGGTTATCTGACGTCACCGTCAGGAACTCAATTTCTGCGTTGGGGTGCAGCCCATAATGCACTGGGCTCTCGTGGGGCAGCATCTCATCAATGAAATCATGGTAGCCCTGGAGATGTGTGGGAAGAAAGTCATTTGGTACTTTTATTAGATATATATATATATAGGTATATTTAATGTGTGCATTGCCCTTGTGGGACTTGAACTTTGAACCTTTATTTATCCAGGTACAGCTGAAAGGAACTCTCTAATATTTCTGTGATTACTTGTTTTATATACACACAAAGGACACACCACTTAAATGTTTAACAAGGTGTAACTATGAAGGTTAAACTTTTTCAAACTGTATTTTTTCCAGCTACCTGATAGTCCAGGTTGGAGGGGACGACAAACCCGGGAGCCAAAGCAAGCTTACGATCAAACTGGGAAGCAGAACAACAGAAAGAAGATTTTTTTATCCTCAGATCAGAACACAGTACAAAACATAAAACTGTCCGAACCCAGACAGCCAAATTAACTCGGTCCAAATCTGGCACGTCTGGTTGCCAGACACTCTTTAGTTTGCAGCACAACCGCTACTAACTGCTAGTGGCCATATTTGCACCAGAGCCAGTTTACATTAGGTCCTCTTGTGCTAGAACACAGCCGCCGTGTGTGCTGCCAAACTCTAATGACTACCCGTGGACGATTACATTCTTGTTCATCTCTCTTTGTCTCATTCAAGTACATGTACAAACCTGGTTGGGCTGCATGTATTCTTCCAGGTATGTTCTGCAGAGGCGTCTGTCCCAGTCATCAGTGATGTGTCCTCCATACATGATCTCCCCAAACAGATACCTCAGGTCCTCCCATGGCACCTTCATCATCATAATCATTACGAAAATCACTGCCAATGCAATCACCATCATAATCATCCACATCATGCTGTAGCAAACTGTAAAACTGCTCACTACACACCCAGAACGCTCTTACATGCACTTCTCTCCCAGTCAGCCAGTCACGCACCATCTCATCCACTCAGACGACACACCCCACCTGTGCATTGGCCTCCAGGTAGTTGTAGAGGACGTTTACGGATATCGTCAGGTCGCCGGTGTTGAAGGGATACTTTCTGTTCCAACCCTGAGGACCGAACTTCCTCCTCTCTGCCACGCAGGCATGGAAATAACACAGAGAGAAGAGGATGGTCTTAAACTCCTGCTCGCGACTGCACTGGTCCAGGATGTCCTAGAGAGGGGCCAATAAATCAATAAATCAATAAAAACATATAGGCAATGTTAACACAAAGCAGACAGCGGAAGCTCACCTGGTCAAAGTTATCCAGAGCAGCGTGCAAATTGGCATGCATGCCCGTGGGAGGCTCATTGGTGATCTTGATAGCGTTTTCCAGAATGCCCTGAGTAAAACATGTAAGATTTACACCTGCATTTAGCGCCACTACTAAAGTGCAGAACTGTAATCAACACACTCATCACGCCTATGTGTATGATACACTATCTCTACCTGTGGGATAATGTGCTCCTGAGGTGTTGGAGCTGGCTGCGCGCTCATAAACACTCTGTAGTCGGGATGACTCTCTTCACAGCAGCGCTCCAGGAGCTTCTCAAGTGAACCCAGCCAGCGACCAACGAGGTGGATGTTCTGCAAGGAAATGGATTTGGAAACCCATAATCAAGACTGAATATAGTATATACAGCATGCACAGAAAATCACAGAGTGATACAGCCAATTGCATTTATGAGACATTAAGGCATTTATAGATATTTTTGATTTGATTCATAAACTGTAAACTAAGCACATTTTACATATTTAAGATTCATAATTCATAACTGAAGGTGTTCTGTTATGTGTTCTGTCCATCCGGACGTTCAAAGGAAACCCATCTTTCTGGCATCCAGACCTGTAATATAACCCAGTGGCCCTCCTTGGCAGCCTTCTCCATGGCAACCTCTGCCACAGCTTCTTGGCCCTGCCCCAAGGACACATTGTGAAGCTTCCCAAGGTCGATAGTGAAACCCAGCTTCCTTCCTGAGAACACACAGGGCTGAATTTTTTATATGTTGACACAGACTAAAAAACTAACCTTCAGAAAAGAATAGCCTGTTGTTGTTGTTGTTGTTATACTTCCAGTAAAAACATGCTACGTTACTTTTTCCATGTGTTCTTCTAAATGGTAAAACACAAGCATTTCTTTATTAACATTTTTACAGCGCTACTGTCACTGCACTGTATAGCAACGACCATTGTATATATGACTATGTATTTGTGTGCAGTCTGTGTGTGTTTGCAGAGACTTTGCGGACGGTACCCAGAGATTCCACGTCTTTAAGTGGGTCCACTCCAGGAGAGAGGATGAAGAACACAGGTGAGGCTGGACCACTTTCTCGGAAGGACTTTGCAAATTCTGTCTTTCGGCCCTCTGTATACTTAACACCAAGCTTCTCCTCCACAAAGTTCCTAGAGAATGTCAACAAAAATAAAAAGTGATAGAAAAGTGGATAAGGACCTAAATGCCTACGCTGTTAGATGCAGCTATAAACAAATTACAAAGTTTTGAGAGCCCTTTATCCATTGTTGGTGGGAAAAATAGACATTAGCCAGCATTATGCAAATATCTTATGAATAACACAGGAGGATTCAATGTATAAGAAGTAACATAAGTAACACAAGTAAAATAAGAAAATCCTCTGCACCTGAGAGCATAGGTCATACGGTCGGGTCTCAGTGCTCTCATCATGATGAGTTTCTGCAGGGAGCTTTTGCCTTTCCACTCCTGAGGAAACTTCTCCTTCTCCGGACACTCCGACTCCACCATCTTCTTCCAGCGCTTAGGAGAGCCTTCGATGTCCCGGTCCAGACCACGAAACTCATCAGTGAAACTCATCACCTGAGCAAAGCCGAGGAACAGCAGGTGGTGATTTATGCTGTCATTTATTCCTGTGAGCCAACAAAAATAACAGTGTGTGTGTGTGTGTGTGTTTGCACCTTGATAGCGCTCCACGCTGAGTTGGACAGAAAGTCGAGGGGGCTGATGTAGTTGTGATCAATGTTAAAACGTAGCAGGAAGTCTAGCTCTCGCACATCTATCTCTTTACTCATCAGGAGCAACTGAAAGTGGGAGAACACAGTTAGGGACAAAACACACACTCTCTCTAACACTGACACACACACACTCGCACCTGGAAGGCTAGCTGTGCAGTGAAGGTGAGCTTGTCTCTCTCAAATAGTCCCCTGCTGATGTAGTTGAAGGTGGAGTAGGTAACACGGTCTATAAGGGTGTTTACTCTGCTCTTCACGTCCTCACAGGCCTCCGCCATCTCAACCGCTTTGTGGAAAACCACGTTGAAGGCCTGGGAACAAGGGATGGATTTGGGGGAAATGTTTGTTTTCGTTTAATAAATAGTTGATTAGCATCACTGCATGAACACAGCATCACAGATTTCTTGTTAAGTTGTATGTTTTTCATCACTGGTTACGCAGAGTCCACTGCATGTGATCTTCACGAGGTATTTAGTGGCATTACAGTGAGAAATTGTATCGATGTGTTTAAACTGTAGAATCAATATGAGCATCGGCTTCTTTCTAATCCACATTGTCAGTTTCGGGACTGTGAGTCAGTTCTCAGCCTTTCCCTCTGGTTACCTTGAGGCTGAACTGGTACATGGGGTTTATCTTGTTGAGATCGTTCATGATGAAGTAGAGAAGAGAAGCTCTGACAGCGACAGGGCGATAGTGTTCTCTGGCTTCATTTATCTTCACCTCGTTAACTTTAGCTTCCAGGACCTGAGAACGAGGGATGAAAAGGACGCAGAAGAGTGAATGAAAAGAGATGGAAGAAATAAAAGGTTGAGCACAGGAGGAGATGTGGAGGGAATATGTTTGGAGTTTAAAAGATGAACTTACTGTGATACTCAATCCATGTTTGTAACAAACAAGAACACACGTACTATAAACTCCAGCCCCCCCCCCCCCCCCCCCACCCGTTACCTTCATCTCAATCTCAGCAGCAGTGTGCTTGGTGGTCTCGAGCTTCTCCACCAGCACGTTGTCACCCAGGAAGTTGCTCTCTGCAGCAGACAACCTGGTCAGCAGCTCGTCCTCCAGAAGCTTCAGCTCAATCTTAAACATGTTCTGCTGTTTGGTCAGTTCGCTCTGCAGATTGAACCAAAACCAAAAAACTATTACTTTTAGTCATCACTGCCATTATTATATAGTTAATCACTGATATAAAAGTTGTAAGAAAGATGAACCAATTGGCCGTATAATGAAGGGAAATAAGACCCTTATTTACCTTGAGGTGCTCGAGGTCAGGTCTCTCCTGATTCACCACCTGGGCCAGGAGCTGGTCCTCCAGTCCATCCCTGGTCACAGTAAAATTAATGAGGGTGGTTTGGGCTTGAATCTCTGGCTTGTAGTGAGGATTGGCCAGTTTAGTGTGCAGGATCAGTCTGAAGCCTGGGTGGAAGAAACACTCCTTGTCCCCGACCTTTATACAACTGTGAGAGGGAGTGAGAGAGAAGAAACAGCCAAGAACAGAAAAGAGAGGAGCACGTGGTTGTTTTGTACAGTTGTATGTCGCGCACAGACGCTCACGTGTGTGTCCGTGTGTTACCTGCCCTTCTTGATTGTGTGCCGTCCCAGCAGAGGGTCGATAACGGGGTCGATGGTCTCCTCGAGGTTCTCGATGAGGACAGTGTCGCCCGCCACTACAGCCTGTTCTATCACATCTACATAACTGGAACATTTAAATATTAATACATGAAAACGAAAAAGTAACACTTACACGAATTATGTCACCTCCCCCACATAGAGAAAATAATAGCACTGCTGAAGAACGAGAGTGGCAGACAAACGCTGACGCCAATAGATATGTTGTGATAGATGCTGTGCTGCCAAGCAAACTTAAACCCTTCAGTAAAAGTAAAAGCTTTCCCCTCCTTTGTGGAGGTCCATGTCGAAAGTCTTCATGACCACCTGAGGATGTTCGAAGTGGAACGAGAAAACACTCACCCTCTCTGCCCGAGGCTGACGACCTTGAGGCTGTTGCCATAGCGACTCTTGATCCACTTGATGCCCTGCAGCTGAGGGTCAATGAGGAGAGGCCAGCGCTCACCTGAAGCAATGCGCACATGACCCACACATGGAGATTCATCCGTATAGGAAAGAAAACCTCGCTCTGCACTGTTTGTCTGACTTTCATCACCATGGTGATGCGATGTAGTTGATTTAATGCCGCTACTCACAGTTTGTGAGGATGGTCGCATTCTGAGTGGACATTTTGTCTCCAGGTAAGCCCTCGTTGTTCCACTGGGCCACCATTGCGTCATCGGTCAGCATTGACACTGGATCCAAGCCGTCTGTCATGGGGATGGGCATCTGATGGAGAGACGATATGGAGACATTAGCAAAGTAAGAACTTATGGTTATACCGACAGGAAGGAAAGAGGGACAGAAGATTATCACAACAAATCTTAAAATAGACCTCAGAAGTAAGACATTTTTTAAATTTTTGGTAGAATGTGTTCACTGTTTTGTAGATTGTGACCTTCTGGCTGCGCAGAAACGGCATCCAGAGATTGTCCAGCAGCTCTCTCCTGTACTTCTTGGAGAAAGAGCCGGCATAAGAGATGAACGCTGCAGTGAGGAGGACATCCCCACACAGCGTTTCCTCCTGTTCATGGTACTGAGCCACTGAGTGGGCCCAACGCACATTCTCACTCTGAAACACACACACACACACACACACACACACACACACACACACAGACAGTGAGCACGTACTATTTGCCCAAATACTTCAAAACTACAGGCAAAGCATGAAAGATAGAAGTATAGAAATATAGTACAACACACTGCACAATATAAAACATCAAAAATCAACTTTCACAAATCAGAAATATCTCCGGATCTCCTCGTGGTCGCTGCTGTGCCCACCTCAAGCCCTTTGACCAGCCGATTGGCCAGTTCTATTGTCTTGTTGGTGCGGTTGACCTCTTCCTGAAAGCGCATTTTCTCTGACGTGGCTGTCTCAAATGCTGTTGTCAGAGTTTCCAGGCTACTGTCCAGCTCCTGAGAAACAGAGGAACAAAGGAAGGGCCCAAAAAAAAAACAAAACAAAAAAAAAAAAAAAAAAACAGTAGCTTTAAAGCACATATGAACCTCTGTCTGGGCGTTGGAAGGGATTCAACTACTAGTGCTTGAAGGTGCTATTAAAGCACTTCCAGCAGGAATTAGTTGGAGAGAAACGGCTGCAGGAGAAGTGTATGGTGGTGTGGCCTGTAAAAGTCACTATAGCAAGTAGTTGGATTATACAGAGTCAGTAGGAGCTTTGTGAAGAAAAAAGAAAGAACGAAAACAATGAATTTATGACAAAGAAAAACGAGGAGAGAAAGGAACATAGGGCTTACAGCGAGTTTCTTTCTGATGGCTTCCAATTTCTCAGCAGCCTCGGCCAGATCAGCGTTGGCCTGAGACAAACACATCCTCTTCATCTCTACCTCACATAACACCTGGTGATACAACAAACACACACACACACACACACACACACACACACACACTTATTTCTGAGAGGGTGTTACAGTATAACCTGTTATCATGACTGGCATCAACATTAGAACTAAATAACCTACAAGATATTAAACAAAAAACAAAAAAGATAAAAAAAACATTATACATACACTTAAACACTTAAACTCCTACAATAAAGACAGCGGAGAAGAGAGTTGTACTTACAAAAATCTATCCAGGGCAGCACAATAGTTTGGGAAACAAGAGAAAACAACCTGTCAAACAACCAGAACGCATCGCTGTACAGTGAACAACATCACACAGTGCGGCTCAGCTCGGGTGGCAGCTGGTGTGGATGCGAGTACCTCATGGAAGCGTATGATGTTGATCACCCAGGCACAGAGCCCCGCAGCAGCCGAGGATTTCTGTCGTACAAACTCGGGGTTGAACTCTGGGTCACTGAGGTAGTCGTCTCTGACACACTTCACTGTGACCTCGGGGATGTGCTCTTTGTCAAAGTTCACCAGAGCCTGCAGGAAGTCATCCACCTGGACGCACGCATTTGTGTGCAGGGGTGAGTGTGTGTGTGTGTGTGTGTGTGTGTGTGTGTGTGTGTGTGTGTGTGTGTGTGTGTGGATTAAATGAAATGGTGTCATTTCACAGTCTCTCTCTATACATAATATGTTCACAGGGTTTTTGGATCAAAATCACAAGTGTGAATAGAGAAGTGGGATAAAATAAAAAGCTACACATCTTATTGGCAATCGACTCTTATAACACAGTGTTTCCTAAAATCTAATTTTCAGTTTTACACATGACTTTCTTTAATTAGGAAAGTGTCTTGTTTTACTTTGTAATCTGGGCTGTGTGGATCAAGAAAGAAGCAGCACAAAGAACATAAAATATAGAGGCTATAAAACCTGTCACAAAAACTAATGAAGACTAATACTAGTAATAATAGGTAAATTTGAAAAGAGAAATCAGGGACTGTGTAAAGCGGATTTTTCAATTGTTAAAATACCATCAGTCAATACACCATTAGAAGATAAATGAAAACACAATAAACATAAATATTAACTTCCCGGTCGTGTTGACAGCTGGGGCAAGAGATGAGGCATAAAAACAGCTGCAGCAGTTGTGTTAGATGTGAAACAATGTTATTTCAGCAGTTCGGGGGAATTTATTTGTGATGGACTCTTTGGCTTTGTGGTAGAAAGCCATTAATCTGAGAAACACTACAAGGTGTCAGGGTAAAATATCACCTTGCTCATAACCATCTTGGAAGCCTTCCAGCTGCGGTCTTTGGGGATTCGGCCTTGGGGAGCCAGAAGCACCAGAACAGCTGCAGAGACGTTGGTGACGATAGCTGGAGGGTTGGGGAACGTCCTCAGCTCTGTCAAGTTCAACTGGATGAGACACACACACACACACACACACACACACACACACACACGGATTCATTTAGGGGGGGCTGCTGGAATGGAGACAACCTTGTAACACCTTTGTCTTTGTTTATTTGCACTGCTCGCGATTAGCACATATAAAAAAAAGACTGAATGAAATCAAACACATCAAATCAAATTAATCAATTGTGGTTAAAGGTTTCATGTCTCCGTGTTTATGTGTGTAGAAAATGTTTTACCCTGTTTAATGTATTGAGGGCTGCATTAGCTGCCTGCAGGGCGGGTTCAGCCTTGGCCAGGTCCTCCTCAGTCTCCTGCTGCTGTTTGGTCACTTTAGCTTGAATTGCTGCCACCTGAAGAATTAAAGAAAAGAAAAACAGTCATGTACGGATGGATTGTCGCAGATTTGGCTTATTTCTCTCCCATGTAATTACTCCTCTTCCCTCTCTCCTTGGAGCTCTCTAAAAATCTTAATAATACAGTGCTTCTTGTCTATTCTTTTGCTTCTTCAGAGGCCCTAGAATCACACACATTCTTACCCTTTGCTCCTCAGCATCAGCCACAGCCCTCTCTTGGTTCAGCTTGTCCGTCTGCTGTCCGATCTTAGCGATGAGAGCTTCGATGTCTGTGTTCCTCTGCCACAGCTCCACCTCCTGCACCGCTAGCTTGGCTTTCAAATCTTCCACCTGAAAAAAAAAAAAAAAGTGAGAGCAAGTTGGTAGGATAACTAACTTTGGCATGAATTCAGGCGGCACAGTGAACGTTATCTGACCTGTGTGGCGGTAGACTGCAGTTTCTGTAGACCATTCTCTAATCGTTCCATCTTCTGGGTCAGCTCTGTGCGCTTTTTCCCCAGCAGATTTCCGTACAGCTTCATAAACTCCAGGAAGCTCTTTGGGGTGGTGTAGTTGAAGTGCTTCTCATTCTGCTGGTACTTGACACTCACCTGGATGGTGCAGTTATAAAGCAAGAGACCGAGAGACGATGTCAGAGAAGATGTCATGGTTGGTTATCACCCATGGTGCTTTGCAGTAACTCACCTCATTGACGCTGGTGTGGGCGTGAGAGATGAACTCACAGATTGATGCCCTCACATTCGGCTGCAACGGATGAAAACGCACAAAGATTTATGAATTTAACACACTGGCAGCCATTTGCTAAAGTAAGCACATTTTGCTAATACCACTGACAAATCTGATAATATTTCACTTTTGCCATGCAATTGCTTGCTCAAGTTTCTACTCTTAAAACACCAAAAGAGAAGAAGAAGCGGTTGATAGGTGAAAGAAGGTGAATGAATACTAGCTGAATGTGTTGTTACCTCCAGGCCAGGGATCTTCTCTATGAAAGTAGAGCTGACAGACTGCAGGGCATGCTGAGGCCAGGGGTGGAACCAGTCTATTGCTGTGCAATTCACCAGAGCTGGAAACTTTCGCGCACGTGTCCGCAAAGTGAATCCGACCGGAGAGAAACACAAGACGACCTGGAGGACAGAGAGGATGACGGCAGACTTATTTCACAATTGATAATGTGGTAAAATGTGTCACATTATATTTTGATGCCATATCTTAAATGCTTTTTAATATAACATAATAAATGATGTTTCAGACCTTGAGCTGTCTTCGTATCCTCTCAATAAAGAAGCTCCAGCAGTTGTCTCTGGTATCTATGAGTCCCAGTCCTCTGAGCTCAACGCGGATGGATGTCACAATAATATCCACTTCTTCATCACTAAACAGGTCTGGAATATCCCCTGAATAACACAAACAATAAAGACTCAGAGTATGTATTTCTTCCTATTTATATAACGCCACAGCTTCTCCCAATACAGTTGCTGATGGCATTTAATGCCATTTTATCCCAATTATTTTTCTTGCAGACATTGTGCTGTATTTTAGCTGCAAACATTCAAAATGTCATTCATTCATAACACACTATTTTTGGACAGAACGTGTAAAAAATATAAATTTTATTTAAATCAGATTCATATACCATCCCATTAATGGAATATAATATAAGTCAGTGCTAGAGTTTGGCTAGGTCTGTTGTTTCACCAGCCAGTCTGTGTGAAATGTGCCTTCTCTGCTAGAGACAGAAAATAAATTTGGCTGATGAAATTTTCACTCTGTCGACTGTTAACTGAATGTATGCTCTGAGAGGCTTTGACACTATAAATTCACACGTAAAAGAAGGAAGTTGGCTCATTATTCAGGTTTGACAATAAGAGCTTTTACACACTAAAGCAGAAATTATTTGCTTATCAAAGGAGAAGACACTCATCCCAGGCCGGGGCAGCCAAACCTGAGGCCAGCATATCGTTGATGAGCACCAGGAAGCGTTCATCTGGAATCTGGGCGTCTGTGTGAAGGAACACTGTCCCAATGTTCTTCACCCCCACCTTTATATACAAGGCTGCTATATCACTCTGGACAGGAGGTGACAAAGGATACGTTAATATGTCACTTAATAAATCGAGTGAAAGTAGGAAATAGAAAGAAAGAACAATGCCACAGTTATATTGAGGGTTATTATGTAATTTTGCTTCTGTCACGCTTCTGTGTGTGTGTGTGTGTGTGTGTGTTAATGCATATTTACTTTCAGGTCATTGATGCCATAGCCTTTACGCAGTGTGATCTGGAAAACCTCCAGCATGCTGAGGAAGGCGGCCAGCCGACACAGACTCTGCTTCCCGCTCCCCCCAACCCCCACCAGCAGGGCGTTACCATAGGGGGCTTCCAGGATACGACTGATACGACACCTGAACACAAACAGCAGAATTAACAGCGTGAGTGTGTGTGTGTGTGTGGTCTGTGGTTTATGTTTGTGCTCATCTGTGTAAATTCACCCTTGTACATGTTAACATATGTTTGACTGCAGCTTGCGTACACGTGTGTGTGTGTGTGTGTGTGTGTGTGTGTGTGTGTGTCTTACACATGCTGGATAGCTTCTTCAAACAGCACCAGGTCCATGACAGCGTGCAGCTCATTATAATGCTCCAGAGCATCAGCCAGTGTCTTCTGGAGTTTCTCCCAGTCTGAAGCCTGACACGATGGCCAAATAAACAAATTTGAAATGAAATTGATTCTCTTGTCACTATGTGGTTACTTCCAGATATGTAATGAAATTAAGTTCTTATCAAGACTTGAGTCGATTAACTTTCAATTCAAACCCCATAAAGAAATGAAAGGTAATTAGTTTGCTAATGACAGTGCATTCCTCCTCATTTATTTCCTGACAGATTAGACATGACAGCCGCATTCGTGCCATAAGCTCTCCAAATATTTCAGCTACAGATTAACCACATACTAAATTGATTTAAGTCAAAAACAATTAAATTCACCCATTTTCATTACCACAGTTATTAAAAAATAAATGGACGCTCGAAAGGAGCAACACAAAATCCAAACCGGAACACCTCTGACAAGCTTGTGTGTGTACCTGGTGATAGCGAGGCTCTCCCACTCCCTGGGCAAAGTGACAGTACACCAAAGGCTGGTGGATAAAGATGGACTCATCTATTCCCTGGAAAAAAAATTGTCAGAAAGAGATATAAAAAAAGCAGGAAAATGCTGAACCTACGACAGGCCAGTTTATTTTAATTTATACAGTGTGACACTGTATGACAAGCTCTATAAATTGCTTAGAAACATAATTTTTTTATGTTCTTGGATCTGCCACGCAGGTTGAAGTGTTGATTGTAAAAGGATGTTTATTGCCTAATATTGTACATTTTTGAACATTTTAAAGATTAAGATGCTACTGTATGGTCCTTGTTTCTTGCCTCAAAATATCTCTTGCCGGTGTCCAGCAGGATTTTATTGAAGAGCTCCACATCTTTTTCTTCCATCAGTTTGTCGGAGTAAACCCTGGAGCTCTCATGGAGCCACAGGTGAACCAGGTCCATGGGGTAACGGATACATTCTGGCAGGGCAAACAGGATGCCCTACACACCAGGTCAGGAGTAAATACCATGTGATGAGATTACAGACACTTAACATTGACATTTATTTCCCACATTACCATCAAAACAAAATGGGAAAATGTAGTTTGATAGCTGAGGTCAGTATATCATTTATTGCTAAAAAAAAACTTAATTATTACACCAATAATTTCACTTAGTGTAGTTTTGTGACGTATATATGCATTTTGAATGACTGTGCATGTGTGACCTGGAAGATGTTGGAGAGGTCTCGCAGGTTGAAGATGTAGTGGAAGCGTATGGCTGTAGGGAGGAAGTTCTGACTGATTTTCTGGTGCAGACAAATAGCTGCCTGGATGGATAGATGATAGAAATGGTTGTATAGATATCGGCACAGACAATATTTCTGGGCAACGTCATGCCTGTATTGGTTGATAAAATGACAGACCAGTGTTGGCGTGCATATAGGCTCAACGAGTGTCATCAGGTTTTTAATGCACTGATACTGAAGATGCACCTGTATGAGAGTTCCCACTGAGCGAGAGACGCCGTAGCTGAAGCCTCCCTGAAGGAAGTGAGCTGACAGGATGCTGGAGAAGATGGTGGCCAATGCATCAGCACTGGGGAAATGTACCGCGAACACTGAGAAATGCCTCTGGAATGGAAACAGGGAGATTTAAGAATTATTTACCATCAGGAGTCTGGCTCAAAATCAATTTTACTTTCTGAACTGCCTCTGAAATCTGACTTTAATGAGCTCAATTATTGTTTTTATTGGTTTCTTTTGTTTATCATTTCTGTGCATAAAGTGTGCCTTTCACAACTGATTTTGTTCATTCTTTGTTTATATTCATTAGGGTAAATATATTTCCTAACAATGTTTAAAAAGCTAGACAAGTTACTATTATGATGAAAGTCATGCTCCTAGTATTTTGGTTCTATACTATGTACTGTATGTACCTGTGTGCATTCAAGTCTGTACCTGTAGTCTGGGGTTGATAGAGAAGCTCCCAGCTGTTGGGTTCATACAGGTAATATACTGGCAGTTATGTATTTCCTTCAGTACCAGTCGTTGTCTGTCATACCTGAAAAGTTTCACTTTATTTAGATTCCACCTAGCCATCACATTCTGTACAATCTCTATCTACCGTACAGTACACAGCGTTTCCCCTCGGTTGGTGTGGGTGGAGAAGCTTTTACTCCGCTTAACCTAACGACTTGTCAACCTGTCTCTCCTCTGCTCTGCTCTGTGTGTGTGTGTGTGTGTGAAACACACGGTGAAACAGAAAGCAGAGGAGAGGAGAGACACGCCACCGTAAATGACAGCAAAACGCAGTAGAGACTCACACTGGGCTGAAATGAAACAAGTGCACATAAATGAGGTAAATAACATAAACAAAATATTTTATCCATGTACTGATTTTCTTTGTTTCTTGGGTGTACATTTCAGCAGCATGTAGGCTTTGAACATGAGTGTGTCCATAATGTGTGTCTCAGTCTTACCAATGGTTGTAGTCAAGGTGCTGGCGTATGAGTGTGTGCGGCTGGACGGTCCCATAAACGTCCACCTCAGGCATGTTGAGGTCGTCTATGAAGTAGATGAGTCTCTTAGCCGTAGGAGGAGCAAATTTACGACCAGCTTTCTTCTCCAGGGGTTTCTCTAGGACACCTGACGTCCGTGTAATGAATAAGACGGTTCATGAAAGGGAGAGAAAATTACTCACTTAACACAGAAGATGTGTAAATCGCAGAGGAGTGACTCTCAGTTCAGCATCAGGAAAATAAACTTAAAAATACACGGATAAATCATCGAGTCAGAGCTTGTACTGTAGTGACTGCTGTGAAATTTAACAACTATTAATAGGCAAATGCAGTGAACCACTAAAAGGAGACGTAATATATTGTGACACATAGTACACCCAGAGTCAAAATCTTCTTTGTAGCGGGGATATTCACACAGTATATACAGTAGTACATTTAGTATAGAAAAAAGATTTTAAACAGGGCAAGGGCATCTGAAAAAAGGAGATCTAGTATTCTATTTAAACAAGAACATCATGTCCTTCCTCAGAAATAATTCAGCAGAAACAGCGGTAACAATTCGGACGTTAATAGACAAAGTCAAGAGATAAAATTATTTAGCTTTTCTTCTCTTGCACTTTTTGTGAGAACTGAGATCCCAGAAATATTTGTTCTCATTCCTGTGATTCTTACGCTGCAGCATGGCTGATGTGGTGTAATAGTTGAAGGGGACTTTAGCCACCATGTAGTCTTCCTTCAGCTTGGCGACTTTATCAGACACCAGGATGGTCTTGCCCACTCCAGCGTTGCCCACTAACATGATAGGTTTGCCTCTCTGGAGCAGCAGGTCCATGAAGTAGGTCAGACAAATAGTTTCCGGGGTGTGGACCAGCACCGTCTGAAACAGATACACATGACTTGACTTGTCCATTTACTTGAGTGTAAATATAATGCAAAGTAATTCTGTTCGTACACACCCTTTGTACACACCTGTAATGGTACATCAGGTTCCAGCTCAAATGGCACCATCTTCTCGCTCCAGGGGGTAAACTTTTTAGTCTCAGAGTCTATGAAATAGTCAAAGACGGTGCCCTGGGAGGGAAACTTCACTGCCCGCATCTCTTTAGACCACCAGCGGCTGAATTCGGCGCGATAGTCGTTCAGCTGAAACGGGTGTTTTGGAAAACGAATAACATGAATTTACTAATTGTAAGCAAAGTAAAATGATAGTAATACAAAAAGTTCTAGTTCTTCCAGCAAACATTCAGTTAGTACGCACATGATCCTGGAAGAGAGCCCCGCCAAAGGCCCAGACACAGGCGAACACAAAGTAGATTTCATAGAGTTCTCGGGGAGAGTCGGCTGGAGTGTTGTCCTTTGTCAGCAGGCAGTCCAACAAGGAACACAGCGTCTGATTGAGCAAAACATAGAAACGCAATAATCGATTAGACAAGATATAGTAACACATTTTTTGACAATATACAAAAACACAACATAGAAATTCAACAACTGGTTGAGTAACACAGAGAAAGCAGGATGCCACTAATTAAGACTCTTCGCCTGATACAAAACGAGCATGCTCTGTGTCCTCACCTGCACCATGCTGTTCTCTGGTATGGGAGTGATAGTTTTCAGGTTGCATCGCACTTGTTCCAGGCAGTATGGCACGTACTTATCAAAGAGAATGGTGAGGTTGGCTCGTTCTGATTGGGCCTGTCGGGTGTCTATCCAGCTTGTCACATAACTGAGAGCAGAATAAAGACATCACTGACAGCACAGCAAAATACAAATTCAGAAGAAATAGAAGTCGGGGATTTTAAATGTGCATTTGTGTGTGTGTCTCACGAGCTCCAGCCAAGGTCCTGTGGGTTGACAAAGAGTATTCCTGCTCTGGACACAGTAGCTGGAGTAGCAGCCCTCAGATGACAGATCTCAAACAGCAGACGCATGGAGGAGGACAAACTGATCCTCTCATTACTGGCAAGAGTCAGTACCTGGAGAGAGGAGAGTACTTATTATTGTTTGGGCTTTGGGTTGGTTGATGTAAAACTGAAATATCAGCATTAGAAGAACGGAAACAGGAAAATATCAAAGAGCAAAGCTGTACTTTCACCTTGTTGTCATCCATAACTGTGTTGAGAGACTCAATCCACATGGGGTCAATATCTCCATCCAGAACAATCCATTTGGGTCCATCATGGCCCACTGAGGTCAGCTCCCTCATGGTAGAGGAGAACAGACCTAATGTAAAGGGGAGAGTAAAACATCAATTTGAATTTTTTTTTTAGATTTGTGCTGGTACCAGACCATAACTGGGGCAAAAATGTCACAAACTATCATTTAATGTTGTACTGAAACAAACTCATGTAATGGAATCATAGTCAAATTATTCCATATCTAAACCATTCAAAGGAGAGCTAACTCTGAACCAGAAAAAGTACTTTAAGAAATTCTAATTAATTCTGAGAAGAGGCTTGGGAATAAATTATGGTCCTAGCACCAAAATAATTCCTGCTTGACAGTGACCTAAAATTTGGAGGAAACACTGGTTCCCTTGATCATCACTTATTTATTATTAAATTCCTTGTATAAGCCTCACCATCTTTCCACTCTCTGGTAGCAGGGTGCAGGTATCCAAACAACTCATCTGTGGTCACGGCTTTAGGGTTGATATCGTTCCATACAGGCTTCATCTTCATGTTTGCATAGGTTCTATGGAGAGTCTTCAGGATCTGATGAATAAACATACTGTAAATCTATGACACGATGAGCACATAAGAATACTCAAGACCAAAGACTAGCAATAGTGGATTTGTTCGACACCTCTTCTATACAATAAATCAAAGATCTATGTAACCAAGAGAAGTTGAATCAGCAATGAATAAAAATAAATAAATCTCTATGTTAATGCTGAGAAAATCATACAGATCCACCTGGAATAAACAGTCATTAAATATTGCACATGTATATGCTTAAAACAGTTTAATTGGTGAGAAAAAAAGTGTTTTGTTGACAAGTTTGACAAACAGCCGACAAATCAAGTTCAGTTTCACTTTAGCCAATCAGAAGCTTCGGCCCGCCTCCCGGCTGTCCACTGATTGGTTACGTTAGTAAGGACGCCATTGTTAGCTCAACCCTAATGAGAGTAATGCGTATTTTGTGGTAGGAGTGGTAAGAAATTCGGTTAAGCAATGGAGTAACTCACTTAAAGTTAATGTTGTGCTTACATGTGTTGAGTCATACTTTATTGTAACCATATAAAATCACAGAGTAGATAAAAACAGAGAACACTGTTGCGTTCCTGTCCGCGCACTGAGACCAGATGCCATTTTCCAAGCTAATGTGCTAATTCATTGCACTGGTGAGTTGAATCAGCTGCTAGTTTGTAGTTAACTGGAGAAAAAACGTCCGTTAGCCGGGATGCTAATTTTCGCTATGTTAAACTCAATTGACTTATGTTAGAAACGTTAGTGATAAAACTCCACTAGCTTAGATGCTAACGAGCGCTATGTAAAATCCCATTTGACTATGCTAAAACGTAGTCACTTAAATTTAAAGATGTAAATTTAAGTGGGGTTAAGAAATATTGCTGATTAGCAGATATGTTCTGGCACACTGGTGTGTTAAAGAGACTGTTCTTTAACTGTCTTTAACTGTTAACTGTTTAAATTTTGATGCTTTTTTTCACTATTTGTGTTAGTTGCTACAGCAGAGCTGCTGATTAAGATGTGTGCTAGTGAATCCCTCCTTCAGCATGTCTTTCAGTGCACAGATTTCAGAACATTTTAATTGTAACTTGAATTTACCTGCTTTTTACTTGCTTGCCGTTCAATATAAGCAGTCAAACTCTACAACCATGTCCTGTGTCTCTTTTTCACTATTATCCCTATTATCTTGACTCCAATCGTTTCTTATACTGTACTTAGTGCTAAGACATACCGGTTACATCTAGTTTCAAACTGAAAATGTATGTGCTTTGTATGTGAAGACAATGGTTATAAGCCAACTCCCATATAAAGTGGCATTAAAAATAAATAGACAAATACTATTTTGCATGGCATCAATCAAACCACATGAAAACACAAACAATGTATGTGCTTTCATGAATACAGTAGTTATACAGAAGTTAACCTGGCTCTTTCCAGTTCCTGGTCCGCCAACTACAAACACAGAGTGCCTGACAGCCAACAGCTCCTCCAGCTGGGTCACCTGGAGACACAAAAACACAGCATCATATTGATTTCTGATCATATAAATACTATTAATCACACATTTACATTTCATCCTGATAATTCACTGAGCTAAACTATAATTCTCAAGTATAAATTACTTTTGAACATTGATGAACTGTGCCTGTGAAGTTTATTCATCATAGTTCAATTTTATATACAGTATGTACCTTGGCCTCTGATCCTAAGAATACCTTTTTTTCCCCTAACTATTCTTTTTTGCAGCAAAAAGACATCCTGGTGCAGCCGTTAAAAAAAGAGGAATTTTAATTTTGCACAGAGGAGCACTTCCATTTCAATTTAATGTTCAAACAATGAGACACACCTTAAGTATGAAATTCTCCTCAGGCTGCAGGCGCAGTTCACTGACTGACTGGCGAACAGCGTTCTCCAGCTCAGGGTCTCTCTTCCTGGGCACATCCAGCTGAGGAAACAGGTCACTGATCAGCCCCAGGAATATGGGCACATCACTGGTCACTATCTTAGGCAGGTTGAAGTCCCTGAGTGCCCGCATTAGCACCTGGGAAGAAAATGATTGTTTCCATGTAGTAAAGAAATGCACTTATAAACAACAAGCCACATGATTGCACACAATTGGTCTTATATCCACTAGATATGATATGATTTAGTGTGAATGACTGCAAACATCAGAGATGAAGATTGATGCATACTTGCTCCTCAGGCCTGCTACGTTCCTCTCTTTTTAGAGATCCTGCCACAACGAGGACTGACTTGATGGCTCTTAAACCCCAATCATAATGATCCTGACAGATAAAGGAATAAAGGTATGTAAGTCATCAAACAAGAATGATAATACATAACATCTTTCATAAAATTGTTTTAGTCATGTATTTCAATACTGTTGAAGAGGCTTATTGAAAGTCTAAGAGGCCTATATTAATTGTGCAATTACAAGGATCAGCACATAGAGTAATTACCCTGAAAATTATACTGAAAATTAAAAATGTGAAAGAATGAATGAACCTTATTCAAGAGCGCCTGCTATTTTTCTTCATATACTGTATATCCACCGTGATATACACAAAAGGGTTAATTAAAGTGAAATATAAATAAAAAAGATGTAGTGATTAATCATCCTGTCATCCAGTCACACGGTGAGCATCTAATGAATGGGCAAACCACATATCAAAGTCAGGAAAATATGTCATAGCACCACTTAGTAAATTTCTTTGCAGTACAATAAAAATAGAGCCAAAAGTTGAATTAATGTCTAGAAATATGGTATCACATATGTTTTAAATTCAAAGTTAAAAGCAGAAGTCTCTGCTGATTGCTGTAAAGATGTTGTTTGCTTAATTCAACCAGAGACCTGAGCTCACATGATAATCCAAATGAGACTTCTTCTCTTTGCATTTACATCCACCCTAGATTTTTAGATTGTCTATACTCATCCTAAAAGAGCCCAGAGCGTAATCATTGTAGTGTCTGTGTCTTGACAAATCAGTTTTATGTACGTACCTGCTTGGAGAGCAGCTCTTTACAAAGAGTGTAGAGGCTGATGAATTTGCGTGCCAGCAGACGAGCGTCTATGAAGCCTTCTGCCACCAACATGATCTCACAGATTAGCTCAAAGTCTGGGATCACCATGGCACAGGGCCTGAAAAGTCAGCAAATCATTTTTGTTTTTAATCAGCCACCTTTAACATAAGTTAATTATCTCCTCAATCTCTCTGTATCCGACCTGAATAAAGCCTTGAGGTTCTCCGGGAGCTCAGCCCTGCCAGCATAACCAGGGTTCAGAGTGATAAAGATTCCCACTGTTGGCTTCAGCTCAATCTCCTCTCCCAGGAAGTGGAACCTATATACGCACAGGACCAGGTACAGTTTACAAAATGGGTGCATAGAAATCATAGACCGGATTAACAGAAAAAAGGGTGAATAACTTTATGGATAGTTTACAATGCAATCTACCTTTGCTTCTTGTTGCGTACAGCATCCTGTATAGTTTTGACCTGTACAGCTACCACAGACAGCACTTCCACTGAGATCCTGTTAAATTCATCAAAGCATCCCCAAACACCTGTCTGAGCTAGACCCTTATAAATGTTACCTATGGACTGAAGAAATGTGATAGAGAGAGAGTAAGGGTGGAATCAATAAATCAAGTAATTGTGACAACATGGACACTACGGAGAACATCTGCACAGTCCATGCTACCTTATAGTCCATCTGCTCTGAGCAGTTGAAAACATACACCATGATGCCCAGGGATCGTCCAAGGTCCTTAGTAGTCTCAGTCTTACCAGTTCCAGCCGGGCCTGAGGGGGCACCACTCATAGTCAGATGGAGGGACTGGGTCAGGGTTATGTAACACCTAACGGAAGAAAGATTGAGGTATAAAACATATTTAACCAATGCAATAACTTTGGATTCAGTGGACCTGTGTATTTGTAAACAGTGTGGTATAAAAGAAACGCTGTAATGTGTGTGTATTTATTGGTGAATGATATAGAATGTTGACACATACATGACTTTGGTGATTGTATTTTTTTGCAGTTATTTGATCGCAGGATGTTGACAAAGCAGTCGTGTCTGTCATTACACTCACATTTTCACCTGCTTTAAACCACTAAACATCTTCAAGTGTTTATTGTGACCCTAATTGTTGCTGTTGAGGAAGAGGAGTCTGTTACTATTGTCTGTCTTCACTCTCACCAAAGAAAGGTCATATGCCACCTCTCTCTTTAAAGGACACATCTTTAATAATGTGTACAATCCGTCTGCATGTACAGTATATCGGTAGCATATTGTGCTATGTTTATGTGTACCTGTCCGTGAGTGGAGTGATGACCAGTCTGTTGGTGTTCCCCAGGTATTCATAGCTGAACTGGAACTGGGCGTCGCAGATGTTTATGTAACAGTGTCTGGTTTCATCATCCCAGCGATGGCGTAACTGGGACAGCCAAGCAAATGCCTGTCCTGTTGTCACCTAAGGGACATGTAAAGTAACACCAACAGGTAGGTCTAATTGTTTGCATAAAACTAGGTCTAATACTGGCTTTACCTTCTGAGTTATGAGATTGGCGACCACGTCTCGAGCGTGGACATCAATTGTACAGACAGTCATAATTTTCTGTCTGTCTCCTGGAGTTAAATCTCCGAGCAACATGTGGATAAGCAAGTTCAGCTGTGTGATCTAGAAAACCAGAATTCAGCAAACATCACTGAATAAATCAAGAAGTATGTTCAACCATCAGCGTAACAATATCTTGTTCCAGTGTGTTAGTACTACCTGTTTTCTGTTGTAGTCTTTGAGAGCTGTCTCAAATCCCTCCTCCACCCTCTCGAAGGCAATGCCCACATCTGTGGCCCACCACACCTGACTGCCAGTCAACCCTACCTATAAATGGTAAGGAAAAAAAGATGCCGATCGTTTCCACTTTTGTAAAGTTAAAGTGGTAATTCTTCTGATCATACATAATCACACCTGTGCAGGGTAATCAAAGAGCCACTGGTCTCGTGGTTTGTCTTCATAGGCAGCTACGGCCTCCTGGATCTCCTTCTGAACAGTACAGCGCATGGTGCTCTCCAAGGCACTTAGCCAACACTCTGCCTGAAGACAGACACAAAATGTCAAAAAAGTAAATAAAAATAAATGTAGAATCCCATGATATAAAATGCTCGGAAAAAGCATGAAAATGATCGCACATGGCAAATGTATACACATAAGATTGTATACTTACTGTACATATTATGTCAATACAGAGAAAGTTGTTTATTATAGCTCTACCATAGTGATGTGATAGTTGAATACAGTGATAACTGTAATTGTACCTACACACACGGAAATCAAACTTTGTTGTTCAGTACCTGTCCTTCACAGACACACGGCTCAGAGAAGGGAACATACTCTCCCTCTCGGCTGTACATCCCTATAGCAACTGCCTCCTCATCCTCCTCCCCTCCTCCATTTCTGTCTGAGTCCTTGAAGCGAAGATCTGCTATGTTGTCAAACAGCTTCAGCAAGTGTCTGGTCACCTAGAAATCACACACACAAACACACCGACTATGGCTCCATTTCTAACCCTTAGAAATGTTAACTGTAATCTCGTGACTGGAAGAAGACAATGAAAAAAAATTAAAAAAACAAGAATCAATGTTCTTCACTCCATAATGCTAAGACACAGTTTAAGAAAATATTGAACTGATAACTCTGGCTATCTCTCAGAAAACATAATTCAATTGTAATCTATCACCTGTTTGGGCTGTGTCCCCTTGGAGACAATCTCCAGCAGGTCTGAGGCAGAGACAAAGTAAAATCTAGGGAACGTGAGCCTCTTGGTCTCCAGGTATTCGGCCAGGGCCTTCTCACACACAGACAGCCTCTGCTGCAAAGTCTCCAGGTTCTCCAGGAAGCTGGGCTGGTTGGTCACCTCAACCACATTACTGTTCTGCACCACCTCCGTCATCAAGCCCTGTGAGAGAAGAGGCAATGAAAAAGAAGAAAAAAATGCAAAGGAGATACAATGTAATGGTACGGTGAGATAGATGCACTGTTTATAAAGTTGACAAAGGCCCTCGCTCTACCATGTGGATGTGTTACCTGGAAGTCAGTATGGATTCCCTGGAAGCGCTCTGCGTCATTGGCCAGCTGGCAGCGGATGTCGTGGCTGTTTGTGAAGATGCTGTTAAGGTGGGCCCAGGTCCTCTGGACAGACATCCAGGAGGAGATGACCAGGTCAGCCACCATCAGCTTCTTCTGCCATCCACTCACCTCTGCCTGGAAGTACTCTACATATTTACTCATCAGGATGTTCTGCAGCTGCACCTGAACAGAAATAAAACAGGTGCTTTACACAGTGGTCTCTAAGAAGCCTCTCTGGTGCACTGTTCTAGATATAAAATGAGAAATATTTTGTATTTCCCATTCACTATTTTTACCATTTTGGTTTTGTTCGGCGAGTCAGTGTGACACCAATAACCCCAAACCCAATGTTTCGCACCAAAACTATATAATGAAACATCATAATATATATATTGAACAACTGAAGGAAAGTCATATATCACATGCTGTGGAGAAGCAGTACCGTAACACCCACTCACCTGGTTGTCCTCCAGTGTCTCTATCAGATTCTCATCTGCCTTGAGCAGAGGGGTGCCTGTGCTGGTGTGAGTCTCATATGACAACGACATAAAACTCCATGTCTGGGTTATCTCTGCCAAAACCTAAGCAAAAGTATAAAATGTTTCTTTTCAAAATGTGACGTCTGACATTTGAAGCATCTTATTATTAAAAGTTTATTAAAAGTTTATTGTTTGTCTCATATCTGTGCCATGATCTCTGATTTGTGGTCTTTTGTACTTTAAATCAGCTACAGGTGAATTGAACCTTGGGTATCACTTAAATCTTATTAACTCTTTATTTAAGAATATGGTTGAATTTAAAATTAATGGTCAAAGATATTTGGACAGTGGTGTAGGTTCCCTTTTTTTGTTAAGATTAGAAACAATTTCTCAAATGTGCATCCATGTGAAATGATGTCTCTCAGTGACTTTGAACTATTACATGAGTGACTATAACACACTCAATAAGGAACTGTCTGTTGTGTTTAATAGTCTTGACCCTACAACATCAATATACATCCTAATATACTATTACAAGTTGGTCTCTTTCTACCTTCTCTATGGCCATTTCTTTCACAGCCTTGTCCACTATGTTTTTGACCTCATCCTCCACACGGTGAAGGTGCAATTCCAAGAGGTCCCCCAGGGTGGTGCCCTCCCCCATTACAAACCTGACCTGAGGGCCAAAAAAAAAAAACAAGGCAACCATGAGTGTGATTAGATTTCAGATCTGGATAATTGGGTTCACTGAACTGTGCTGGTCATTAAAGGCCTGGAGGAGTCTGCAGGATAGTTGAATGAAGGCACAGTACATGAAGACTAGATTAAAGAAGAAGAGAGCTCAACTCAATAGAATGGCAAATGCACAGTGCAGAACGTGATCAATGATGAAACGTTATTGAATCAGATGCTATGAGACACTGTGAAGCAGCAGAGATAGTCTCATACCCCAGTGGTGTTCATAAGCTGTTGCCAGTGTCTTTCTCTAACTGCAGAGTTTTGCAGCTCGTTGACGGCTCTCAGAGAGGTCAACAAGTTCTTCACGGTTGACTCCAGACCCATGTAGACATCCCACACCCGCACCTCCTTATCCAGCATCTTCATCTCCTTCAATGTGTGATGGAGATAGTCATTAATTATGGAAGGATTTAACAGTTTTTCTTAATCCTACCCAAAATGTAAGATTGTGTCTGTCTGTCCGTGGAAGCTTGCCATACTTTGGCAAATCGTCTGAGCTCCATGTCCATCTGCTCAACATTGATCTCCTTCCATGGAGTCTTGGTCCAATCCTCTATACTGGTCTGGCATGTAGAGGAGAATGGAAATATTTAATCTGTGATTCTCTAATGAATTTTACAGAGAAAAAGGAAATGAGAGCAGAGAGCAGTCAAAGGCTGGGCCAACCTTTTTTTATTGTGATAATAACTGTGTACCTTGACAAAGATGACCATGTCCCAGACCGCTTTGACGAGTATGATGTCGGAGCGACACTGACGAAGCTGCTTGTAGTCCGGGAAACTGACCTCAAACAGATCAGCCGTGTCCTGCAGCTTCTTCATTTCCGCTTCCATCACTGCTACAGCTCGATTAGACTGGAGACAAGGACATTTTGAAATGCTGCACATTACAATTTGATTAAAAACAATGGAATTTATCTATTTAATCATCTACTGCAAGGAATGACCTTTTAATTTTGAATGGGTAATCATGCACACTTCTCATCTCACCTTATCAATTAATCTATATGGCTCCTCCACACTGATCTTAAAGATAGTTTCAGTACGAAACTGTTCTCTGAACTCAAGCTGTTTCACCTAAAACATGGAGGCAAAGCAGGACATTTGAGTTTTCAAAGAAGCTGCAGGTTTTATGTATATCTGTTTCCAGCTCTTCATCTGTGACTGTCCGCACTGGGGGGGGGGGCGGCGTACGGTCAGTCATATATAATGTAGGACAGAAAGTGAGAAGGTTTAAATGTCAGATATTGAGCTCTTTGTTAGGGGCTGCCACACACTGACATCCTACCCCGCTCACACACAGCCTCACCTCAAACCGGACACATTTCCTGCGTATAACTGAAACTTCGTTTGACTGTAGAGGCGCCACTTCATGTTTGACTGTGAAGGCAATTTTCCTCAGACTCTTCCACTTCTCTGGCAGCTCCTGTGTGAAGAACGTTACTTACTGACAAAAGCACAGATTCTGCTAGTATCCATGGAAATGTGTATATCTGTACAATGGCACACACTTCTAGCTGTGTGTAGACGCTCTCAGGCAGTTGCTGTCCGTATGTCTTGAGGAGTTCAGCAGTGGACTTGAGAGGTTTGAAGTGCTGCTCATTGCTGATCTGTCTGTCTCGTATGGCCATCAGGTGTCCCATGATGTCCACAAGACCTGCATAGTCGCCATCTGACACCTTGTTACAGAGACCGTGGGCTGTGTCCTGGACAAAAGAGGATAATTCCCTCACGCTGCGGGATAGAGGGGAAGGAGGATGATGTTAGGTTTCGCAGTGGAGAGGAATCTTAAAAGATTTTAAATCCATTTAGAGTGATAAATGGTGTTTTTACATTCATCTGTCCTTGTGTGTGCTTGTGTCTCACCTCTGGTTCACATGGTTCAGCAGGTGCTCCTTGAACATCCAGCTCCACCGCTTGATGACATTCATCAGTGTGTGTTTGAAGGGTCTGATGTCGAGCTGCAGCCAGCCATAAAACACCCTCCTGTCCTCCATCTTGCTCACTCGTACATACAGGGACTCAAACAGGTTAATCTGGAATGACGAATGATATGACAACTCAGAGAACTCGGCCAAAGAGAAAAGAAAGAGACTGTGGTTGCTCTGACCGGATCTGTGAAAAACGCTAAATGGTGGTTAAATGCAGGAATATTAAAGGCTGGCGAAGCACACCTGCTCTTTGAAGTTATCCAGGGTGGGTGGGTTCTTTTTCAGTTCATAGTCGGCATACAGCTCGGCCTCTTCTGTACTTAAAACATGGCCATAAAGCAGAAACTGCCTCATGAATTCAGACCTGTGAAATGTTAAAAAAAAAAAAAAAAGAGAAAAAGAAAAAGAATAACAAGGCTTTGCTTTTCTCTCAAAATTTTATTTATCGTATTTCAAGTAATGAGAATTATAATTAAGACATTTGTAAAATTACAGAGAACAACAGGAAACCACATCTGACCTGTCATCAGTCCAGAGGTAGCTGTAGCTGGCAAATGATCCCTGGTATTCCCTGACCTGAAAGTCATCAATCTTTACATTTAAAAGACTGTGAGCATAATAAATGGGCCTTTAGGTGTGGACAGAAACCAAACACTTACCTTAGCGATAGCTGAACGTGCCCGTGAGCGGATGACATGGCACATCGCTGACAAATCATCCATTTCATTTATGTCACACTACAAGATGAGCAGACAAGATGGCGTGACATAGCAGTGTTAAAGATGTCTGTGTCAGCAGGCAAATATATTTCTGTATGTGTGTGCAGTACACATATGTATGCATGCATACTGTGTATAAGCCTATAATCTAATCTGTACAGCACCTGATAGTTTTCCAGTTGTTTATGATTTGCCACCCTGGGAATGAAGGACGCCATGTTTGTGATGTTGGCCACCATCTTATCCACAATATCATAGAAGTTACCGCTGTTGCTGAAGTCGAATGAGGGGTCAAAGGTCATCTCATTGCTGTTGAGTACCAGCTGGACCTCAAACAGTGGTGTAATGCGCTGGGCTGCATCTGTGTTGTCCATGAGGTACTGCAGGGAGCACCTCACCGCACTGGAGAAACCTGCCAAGATCATCCGATCCACATGGTCCGTGTAGGCCTGCCACTTGCTGCTGTTCAGGTCTGTCACGCCGAGCAGAGACTGGTTCTCCTGGAGCACAGTGGAAAAGTGATGTGTTAGAGGGATTTAAGGGGGATGTAAACGTCTACAATATGTGAACAAGTCCTTCTCGCTGAGGCGTGTCAATATACCTGCAGAAGTTTGTGTATCTGCTCCCCTGTGCTGGCGATGAGAGCATGCTGTTTGGAAACACTCTCCTCGATGTCAGAGAAGATGAGGAGAGCAGAACCATGGCTCTTTCTGGTGATGAAGGCCCGGTGGCTGAATTTACCCATAAGGGCCTGGATAGCCTCTACATTAGCTTTGCTCTTCTTGACACGACTAGAGATGCTCTGGTGATGGCAAAAGAGAACACCTATTACAGCCAGTAATTACCCTTTGATGAACAGCTCCATGTTGCTTTTTGTTTTAGTTTTGTTGAGAGTTTTTTCTATAACTGAGCAAAGCTTGGAGCACACGAGGAGAATGCTATTAAACTCACTATAAAATGAACCACAAGTCTTTTTTACATTTCAACTAGAAATACAACTGAGACCAGCCTTATATATAGCAGAATAGTGTCAACATGTGTACTGAAAATACTCACTCACTAGCATTAACATTATATACTGTAGATAAGAAATGTTCAGTACCTTAACCAGGTCTCGTGTGCTCTGAATGTAGTCCCATAGGTCATCCTGAGCCCAGGTAAGCTCCTGGAGAGCCGGATCAAGCTGTCGTTTTGTCCCGTCCATCTCGTCTTTCACCAATCCCAGCTCTACAGCCAGGATGGTACTTTGGAGCTGGTTGTACCACTGGGTCACCAAGGTCAGTGTCTGCGTGTACTACATGGTACAAAGTGTATCAGATGTTTTTGACATATAATAGATCAACAAACAATTCACTGTTGCTGTCTCCGCAGCTCATACATGAACAATCAGTCGTCAAACACAATGCCCAATGCGACATTAGGAGCTTTGCTACCCACCATGTAGAGTCTCTCCCGTTTGGAGTAGAGATGGAGAGCTGCTTTAGGAATGTTTTGGTTCTTCAACATACCCAGATACTTCACCTCCCTTAGCACTGATGTCAACTGGGGAGAGCGATGAGGAGAAAATGCAATCAACAATTTGATGAATCGAAAGTTCAAGTGTTTTTTTCCCCTTTTACCTCCACAGGAATAAATCTGCAGATCAGGACCACAAACTGCAGATCTCATTTAGACTTATGAATAGTTGAGTGGTAGATACATAAAGGCCAATCATTGTTTTAACTATGGGCACATATACATGATGTGGTATGTTAGAAGAAATGTGAACAGTACATCAGATAAGTTGTTTATCCTTGGATAAGAGTGCTTGATTTTGACATTACTGGTTAAACATATTCATTGCTGCTGTGCTTTTCGGGAAACACAACAACTTGTTTCTCTGATTTTATGTTGATTATGTTTTATGATTTTCTTCATCTGTTCACACACTGTGGTTGTTGCTGCTACTGCAAAATAGTTCCTCTGTTTCAAAGTAAACCACTAATTCTGGTAATTTGAGGCACAACAACTGGATGTTGGGAAAAGAAAATGAATCAGTGAAGCCTTTACTAAATTCATGAAATCATGAATTTAATTCAGGCTAAATAGGTAATGTGTTGTAGTAATCAGTGACATGTTGCAGCAGAAATATACATATATGTAAAGGATTTTGCTTATTTATGATGTTAACTCAACTTACCAAGTTTGATAACAGAAGGATTTGTACAATGTTTCATTGTAGTTCACGGTTTGCATTATCCTTTATCTTATATGTGAGCAGGTACGACTTTAAAAGCATTTCTGCATCAATTCAACACCAGAAAAGCACACTACATTTAAAAATTTAACTCTGATTAATATGTTTAATATATGTATTGGTGATTGCATCTTTTTTATGCTTACAGCAGGACTGAAGTTGACCTGGAACAGGCCTGTGTCAGTGTCCAGTGTGAGCAGTGGTTCCTTCAGGTGGGTTTCACAGATTTCCTCCAAGCCCTCAGTCCACTCTGAGAACAGCTCCTCGTCATGCTGGTCCAGAACCTCCAGAACATGCTCACACTTCCGGAGGACATCGTCCGCTTCAGCACACCCCAGAGGCCTGGAAGTAAGCGATGCAAGGAAGGATCTTGTTTGTACATTAGCTTGTATGCATTGACATTCTTGCAGTACGTATGCTAGAATTTTATTCCAAAATAAGATTAACACTGTTTTCAAAGATCTGATACCTCCTGTACTAAATACTGAAATCAAAAGTGAGTGCAGTATCAGAGTTATGAACTGAGGGAACATCTCGCAAATATTAACTTTCAAAATCAAGTATTGAAGAGTTTAGATTTAGACTGTGTGTGTGTGTGTGTGTACAATCGGTCCGTACATATGGGCCAGCTGGCAAAGGTTACTCCTGTTGGTCAGGATGCGAGTCCGAAGCTCCTGTGACCGTTTGAGGTTGCCGGCCACTGATGGCATATTTTTCCCCAGGACTGCACAGCCTGACCGCATCTGAAAAACAAAGACTTAATTAATTTGGTTCAGGTTGAGTCACATTCGTATCAGATGTTTAGTTAATTGTGTGATGCTAGTGTCATAATAAGCTGTTAGGGACTTTCCTGTTACTGTTGGTAACTGGCTGTAGTTTGATCATATGGTGTATTTTTATATATTCTGAAGTAAGTGTGTCAATACTCAAATTTCTATGACAGATGGAATGATTATCGCTGTTCCACCTCTCTTACCCCATCTCTGTGTTGATCAAGTATAAACTGACAGTGGTCTATTTCCTGGTTGAACATGGTCAACAACATGTTGTAGTTAGGAGAAAACAGCTGGTGGATCCTGGGTCTTTCAAGCAGGGTGCCGAAAATCTTTAACAACTAGATGGGACAAAAACAGTTTTAAGACAATGTACAGAAGACACAGTATGATGCCCAAAAGTATCTGCATTACTTTGGAGATCACATGACCTTTAATAGAAAACACCAACAAGTTGAAATTAATGAATAAAATGCTTCTCAGCTGATATAAATGTGATAAATGTTCTTCATGTGCTCCCTCGATGTTCCTTGATTGCCTTAAAGTACAGTGTATTTATAAAGAGTGGGATTGTAGGAGGAGTTCAGGTGTAACAGACTTACCTTAAAGGTGGTTTTCAGGTTTTTGGAGTGCTGGAAAGCCAGATTGAGGACAGTCCCAAGCCTCTGGTCAAAATCTCTGTTCTGCTCCATAAAGTGCCTGTAGTGACGCACAAAATCCTAGACAAAGGATGGCATTAGACAGCATATTGTGGATATTTCCAGTCCCTTCTCTGATTATAAAGCTTTGATCCATTTTTATTATTTGGCTATTTTTATTTCATAATATTTTAAGTGCAGTACTTCAAGTTCCCCTTAGCCCAGTTGATCAGCAGTTGCTGAAATAACACACTTGCAAAAATATATATTTTAACACAGATCAATTTCTGATTGAGTTCCAGTTTAGATTGGCTGAGTCACACTGGAAGATGTTGTAAAATAGCTGTAAAATATCTAGTAAATTAAATATTGATGCACTGACAAATAATGACTGCTGTCACTGGTTCTTGTGTGTTGCTTAGCAACTACTTTGCTTTGCTACTTTTCAATTACTCTACTGCTGGGCAGAAAAATAACATCTAATTGTTATTTTTTATTATTTGGCTGTGACTTTCAATTCCACTTATAAATGGCTGTGAATCACAGCCCTTTGGGGCTTATTCATCAAATAGCAGTATGATGTCAAACACAACTGCAACACTCTCATGAAGCCTCACATCATTAGTATAGTCCAAGGGATCATATTTGCTCTCCCTGAGGGCCCGCCAGCGGTCATGAAACTCCTCGCTCATGCTGAAGACCATCTCGCTGAGGACTTTCCCTCTGGATCCACCAAGTTCAATCTTCTCCAGCTTCAGAAAGTCCAACGCTGTAGCAAAAAGTTCCTATAGATGAGAGAAGCAAACAGCCACTAATGAGGGTGATTGGATGGGGGTAAAGGTAGTTAAAAACACTTTATGTGAGGTGGCAGTTTTTCTATTCACAACAATAAATCAAAAATATACATTTAAATTAATATACAACGGTTTCATTGATGTAAACTGTGTGTTAAAAAGAAAATTTGTTGTTATTGAGACCAAGATAAAATGTACAGCCAGGAAACCAACTACACAGAGCTATGCTTGTAAACGCATGCACCTCGATCATGAGCAGCCTTTCCATGATGCGGTCTGAACGCTGGAACACAAGTGTAGCTGGAAAGTCCCACAGCTTGATGGTTTGACTGTGTCTGTAGTACTTAGGGATCCGCTGACGGTGAGCATGAAACAACTGCTTGAAGGTGCGCAGAACTGAGATGGTTATCTGGACTCTCTCCACCCCCTCCTCAAGCTCCATCTTAAACAGTTCCTCTGGGATAAGGTAGGCAAAGGCCTGAGGACAAACACAATCATTTCGATGAACAATTTTTTAATTTCTCTTCATTTCTTTCACAGAAGCATAGAGATGCATCACTGTACCTTTTCAATGATCAGGTTACAGAACTCCTGCAGGAGGACCACCATGCGCTGTGGAGTGCAGTAGTACTGGGAACGGCTCCAGATGAGACAGAGTGTGTGGAAGAGAGGAGGCAGCAGAGCGTCTACGCAAGGGAAACTCCTCTCTTCTAAGCTGCTGATCAGTCTCCTCAGAGGGCGTAGATACAAATCTATGTCCTCTGCTTCCAGTACAGCTATAATTATCACATACAGATGTACTAATTTATAACATGGCCCTAATAGGGAGGTAATGCAACAGTACTGAAATCATACAGTAAACTAATAGCTGTGTTCTTAAATAGACAATTTCTAGCAAAAGCAGCAATGTGATTGTCATGTAAATGAGCATGATGATACAAAAAAGTGAAGTAAAGCTGCATTAGAGTGTAAATTAGAAATTCAGAACTAGTGAAAATGAAGAAAAAAAACAAACTTTTGCATTTAAAGAATGATTTTTTTTCCTAAGTAAAACAAAATAAGAAATGAGAAAATTAATTAATTTGCACTGATAAATGAGTAATTCTGATCTACCCTCGTTGACTTTGAGGCAGACATCCTTAAAGGATGAGTAGTAACTGCTTTTGACTCTTCTCAGGATCTCCATGATCTGGTCCACTTTAGGGCTCTGGATCTGAAAACAAAGACATCATAGTAGGATGTATATCACCTGGGCTGATGTGGAAAGATAAATATTCCATTAGTGTGACAGATTTAGTATGTCATTCAACACATTTGGGGTCTGCTGATATTAAGCAATTCAGTGCTCTCAGGCAAAGGGTGGACCCAAAAACTAGTCTTCAAGAATAACAATACCTAATATGACATAAAAACACCTTTAATCTGAGAACTGCTGTTTCGGTTTATATATTGAAGTGATTGCACCCCTGCCAGCCTCCACAGAACCCGTCTCATACTTGCGAGTTGATGCCCTGCAGGTTTTCTCTCTGAGTGGTCCAAAACTGGAGCTCCACGTTGGGGCCTGGGTGGTCTCCACGGAGCAGCACCATGCCAGAGTCTTTCTTCAGGATATTCCATATCTGTCCGGACCACTGAACTATCAGAGTTTCTATAGAGTATAACAAGCCACGGTCCAGTGGCCAACCAGTGGGGCTGAGGGAGACAGAGAGGGGGACAATCAGTGTGGGTAAAAATGGCAATATGGACTGTGGAATATGAATGTGGAGTCAGTCAACCAAAAACATAACTATGTTGTTTTAGGTAGTTGTAAATATGTTCATTAGTTTGACAGATGCTTTTATAAAAGCTACAAGAGAAACTTACAAAGCACCAACACCAACAGAGCTAACAATAGCGCAACTATTTAGTCAAACCCTGCAGGTCAACTGACAACACTTGAGGAATAACAGAGCTATTAATCCTCAAAGGCTTTCTATATACTCTACTACTCGTCTACTCTATATACTCTGGCTAACTGTAATTTAAATAGGCTGTCTGCTGCAAAATAAAAAAATTTGCTCGATTTCCCAAGTTGTGACTACTATGACTCTTATGGCCTTTGGAAATGGCGTTTGACTTTGCTTGTTTTGAACAACACTTGAAATTTCATTAAATATGAAGAAACACAATACGAATAGATTAATGTAGATCATTTTAACTGCTAATAAAAAGTTTAGTTCTGTGTTTTTCTTAAATAATTGTTTATCATTTCTAATTATTATTATTTTTTTGTTTTGTTACTGGGTCATAGGGTCATACAAAGAAAGCGGGCAGTCGTCATTTCCGGCTACAAGTTCACAGAAGTTCAGAGCAGTGTCGAGTCTTTACATCGGTAGAGCATTTAATGAATGTGGAGATGCGGTGTGGGTTTCCTAAAGCTTTTTAACTAGCGACAAAGACTAGCATGTCTTTCATTGTTAATCTACGATATGATAACGGCCATTTAAATACGGACAAGTGTTCGGCTTAACGCACACCGTTTCTAGCGTCAGAATGTGCAATGAAACTACAAATTAAGGTTGGCAATTATTCGGCTATCAACCTAACATTTCTGTACTGGACATCTTATTCTGTTACTTGCTAACTAGACGAAGCACACGCACACACATGCGGACCACACATGAATACACACTGACCTGAGGGCAATGTCCTGAGGCCGTGCCCTCTCTACACACAGCGGCAGGGGAAGCAGTGTTCGCCCCTCAGCGCGGCCTCTCAGAGTCACCACCCTACTCCTCAGCTTCTCCAGGTGTCTGTGGATGTCATCAGACACCACCCGCGGCCAGTCTTCATGGTTCAGACCATTGGACAGCACACACACCAGCACCTGTGCATGCAGTGGTCACACAAGCTGTTTTCAAGGTAACTGTGGACACACACACACACTCACACACACTCACACACACTCGCAATGCATTCTACCTTTGTTACGCCATGCCAATCTCTAGATTGTAAAACCCATGAGTTCCATCATGTACACAGACACAATGCCACCTGCATCTCTGTGTGAGTTGGGACACCTGTACGCTCTCTCTCTCACACACATACACACACACTAGCCCACCTCTGAGATGACAACAGGAAGGTGCTCCATGGGATATCCAGGCACCTCTCCTAACCGGAGCTGGTGTCTGAATCCTTGCCGGGTGATTCTCTTTACGCCCTTCTTTAGCACACACAGCAACTTGGTCTTCCAAGGTGGGGACATCTTCACAGATGCAAAAACAGTAGGAATGCTTTCAACAGCATTGAAAGCACCAGAAATAAGTAGTGACTTATTTCAAAGAATGTGTATGTTAGATGGGGTGGAGATGGCAAGCCCAGGAGAGAGACTTACAGTATATGCCTGCATGTCAGCTTATTGCCATGTTTAGCAGCTCAGCTCATTTGCAGTATGTAATTGTGAATGCATAAGAGTGTGAGAAATTTTGCTGATATGTTTTTTTTTTTTTTTTTTAATGTGTCCTCCTAGACAAACAGATATTTAAATTTGCCTCAACCACTCTGCACGTCTCTTTACCTCAGGGATATTTGTATACATAATTTTTAACATACAATGCATACAGGGAACAACAGATGAACTATTCTATTAAATATTTACTCAAGGCTATCACCATAATTGAATTTGCCTACAAAATTGACTTTAGATGATGGGGAGATGAAAAAGAAAATTACACTTTTATGAAGATAGGTGCCTGAACTTTCTAGACACTCACCATGTGTCTGTGTGTATTTATCACTGGGTGTGTATTGTTTTTCTTACCTGAGCATCCCCTGCGTGCAGTGTCCCACCAGGTCCAGTGAAGAGCAGCAGCCTGTTGGTCCAGATGTGGTCCAAGTAATCCAGCAGAATCTTCTGGTTCTCCTCTGCTCCGATGAAGCGGTTCCACTTATCCGTTTTCACTCGCAGCACACAGAAGGCCTGCTCCCGAAGGAAGTCCACCCTCTCATCTGACAACATCACCCCAGCTTTGAGAGAGGGCTCCTGGGGTATACGGACTCCTCCGGTGCCTCCGCTGCCTAAACCACCACTGTTACTGCTGCTGCCGGTGGACTCAGCCATGAAGACTCAGCTGGCAGGAAGCAGAAATACAGGCCACTAGTACTTTACTCAGTGTGTAGGGGATGTGAAACCAGAAAAGAGAATCACACAGAGTGCGACAAAAGGTACAAACTCACCTCAGTCCTTCTTGTCAAGCTCAGAAGCTACAAATAGACATTTCCCGAAACGTAACACTGACAAACTCTTTCTGTCGTCTCGACTTTATGTTTCCTCTCTCTTCTGCAGCTCTGTGGGATATCAGCTGGAAAACTGATACACACCTTGATGGACACGTTAACCTATCACTGTGACAATGCAGTGTGGTCTCACTTCATTATCCTGCACGGCACAGGCTATTTGTGTAGCCTGCGGGGCCTGCAACCCTATCCTGTAACCTGAGCCTTCAGAGGAGACCTTACTGCAGTGACCCCTCTGGGACAGGTAAGGATATTACACCTATAATACACTTAAAAGGTTTTCAGGGATATGGCATGGGTCAAAGATGTGTTGTTTGGTAACGAATAGTGTAATTTGAGAAATTACAGATTGCTGTATGTGTCAGATGACAGAACATCTCGGTTCAGATTTTTAAAAATGTAATGCTGAGAAGAGAAAAAAGACTTTCAAGTCAAATTCATCCAGATAGATGAGTGCTGTGTGATTAGTCTATGCAGTGTGTATCATCACCACACGGGGGCAGTGTGGTACAGTGTTTTTGACAGCATTCTGCAACTGTAATCCAAAGTGACCCTAGCCATGACATCCTATTACACATGTTATGCCATTTATGTGAAAACATGGAAAAATGGGACATTTCTCTAACTGTGTTACTTAAAATACCACAGCAATGATTACCCTTTCAAAGATCCTGCACATTCTGACTTTAACCTTAATACATGGATGTAATCATATCCCAATTTAAACTGGGCTGACTGGAGAGGACAGAGCTTTTCTAGGATAACTGACATTTGAGTGTAATGCTAACCTAACGGTCATACATTTGATCCACATATACTGCAGCGCTGTGTAATGCCTGCAAGTACATAAAATAAGCATCCTTTCACTAGACAGCTTGTCAAAACCAAGTGATTTAACACCTGTAAAATGTCCTCGTCTCTATTATTCCTACAAAGTGTGTAAATGCAGTTTAAATGCTGCCATTACATTATACAACATTCCCTTGTTCATTCAGCCACTGTGCTTTCTGTAATCACTCCCCTTTTGACTTAATGTTCACTTTTAAATGTGCATACAATTGATGGAAGTGAGTTTTCAGTCAACATGACGTATAAATACTTAATGGATGTAAATGACCTTTGGAGGTTTATGGCTTTATTTTTAACATAAGTGCTCAGCATTAATCTACAGTGAATATTTCCATTGTTCACAACACTGGCAAATACCGGCCAATAATCCATGGCAGTTCTCCAAGGGAATTTGTCCTTTCTGAAATCTGTAATTCCATGCCTCGCTCTGTTTGCATAAGCGAATGCATGTGTGTAGGTTTTGTGTGTGTTTGCATATGTGCTCTTCACACATTAATTTAGCGTATGTGTGTCAGGCAGCTCGATTGAATGTCCTTTATATGATATGTGAAGGTGCAGTTTTTGTTGGTCATAATGTACATATATGTGTGTGTGTGTGTGTGTATTTCTGTTATTACGTGCCAACAAAAGTGTGTGATTGAATGCGTGGGGTTTATGTGCGTATGGCTGTCTGGAGCCCAAGGCTTGTGGAGGGCGTCCCTTGGGTGTTTCCACACACACTGTATCTAAGCCCATTTGAGCCTGCTGACAGCAGGAGCATGACTGCCCATCTCTCCGACCTCAGGCCCAATGTCAGCTCTGCTCTGCAGGGATGGAGGGATGTAGGCCAGAAAAAGAGATCTTAGGACAACAGGGTGACAAGAGGAGCAGGAGAGGGAGCCAATGGAGAGGCAACAGGGGGGGGGGGGGGGGGGGGGGGGGGGGGGGGGGGGGGGGGGGGGGGGGGGGGGGGGGGGGGGGGGTGCCGAGGTGGAGAATGAGGAGGGGCGGCGAGCTTACAGAATACAAATGAGAAAGAGAATAGAGTGATGAAGGAGCAGAAGAGCAACAGCAGAATAGAGACTTGGCCGGCTACTGGTGATAAATATTCAAGTGTAGTTCTGAACAGAGTCATTGCCGAGTAATGTAAACATGAGGAGTAAGAGGACAAATGGAAAAACTTATCCTCAGGCGATATTTAAACTCCCAGCTCTTGATGTAACTGAAATATCACCTGTAAGTGAATGTAATATTCTGCCCCAGTGTAGCAAAGCACAAGCTAAACTCTTTTTTTAATCTCTCAGCAATATACTTTAACCTGAAGCATCTCCCTCATTTCTTTTCTTCTCCTCTGTTTCTCCACTTCTCGTCCTCACTTTCTCCATTTGCTGTTGCCATGACTACGTATTGCTTGCCGATCAGGCTGCTGCTCTTGAGTCCAGAGCTTCAGCCTGGCTCGCTCTCTGTCTCTCTCCTCAACCGCTCCTCTACTCCTCTCCTCATCACCCTTTCCCCTGTCCTCAGTCAGGGGAGGAAATGACATGTAGATGAGCTTGAGGTCTCTGTATCTTTCAACCGTGCATGCACACACACACACATACACACACACATGCACGCCATGATGACCATCATCTCCTCAGGCACTGGATGTCTCGAACATGTCCGCACTTTGGTACTACTAGCCGTGGCCTTTTTCATTTTGTCTTGTAGTCTCTGGGGAGAAACCACAGATTCATGTATTTCTGAAGGAGATGGACTCAGGGGAGGCAGAGAAATGGATGGAAAAGAAGGATGAAGTAAGAAGAGAACTGCACAGAGAAAAATGTCACCAGGGAAAGAGAGAAATTGAGACAGTGACAAAGATGGCAAATGCACACACACTGTCACAAACACACATACACTCACACACACATATAATGATCATTTCAAAGCTTCCCTCCTGTTGCTGGCTGACTTCCCATGAAACCCTACCATGGCTGGCAATTGCCGTGTGTGTGTGTGTGTGTGTCTGTGTGTGTCTGTGTGTATGTGTGTGTCCAGATGGTGCTGACCAGCCATCCCTCCCAGGGTAGATGAAGTAAATGGAGCGATTACAGTAATGACCGACACACACATCTGTCTCATACCTCTGCATGGCTGCCAGCTCTTTTGGACACACACATACAGACATGCACATGCACATGCAAAAGCAATATTGGCTGATCTGTGGAGTTGGTTAGAGCAAGCTCACACCATTTTAATGTGTATTTTATGCTAATGTATTGTACAACTTTGTAGTTTGATATTTTACTTTGGGAACTATATATGTGAAAATGTAAGCACTTAGTTGACGCCTTAGTTACCTTACAGTGAGAGTCAGTTTGGATGAAATGTGACCCCTCTTGTCAAGGTTACCAAGCTGAATCCCTCTCAGTCCTTCAATCTAACCCTCTGTTACTATTCCTCTGTCTGTCTCTTCATCCCCACAACCCTCTGCAACTTTCCCCCTCTCCCATTCATCACACCAATCTTGTCCAACTTCAAAATTGCCTTCCATCTTTTCTGTTTCTATGTCTTTGGTGTTTTTCTCCAACTAGAAATGAGTCAAGAAAGGGGGACAATTCGGACAAGCCACCAGGGGCAGGCAGTCTCTTTGTAGTTAGGAGAAAAGGCAGAGTGTCACCAGCAAGCTCTTCCTTATCAGACCTCTCCTTTGTTCTGCAAAGGTCTTTCTCCTCTGTCTGGACTCAGTGATATTTGAGAGGCAGGTCTGTATACACAGGAAGGGGTTAGAGAGCATGGCCAGTCTCCCAGGATGTGTGTGTATTTAAGTCCTGAGCTTGCTCTCTTCTGAGTATATCAAATGTGTGCGGGTGCACACGTGCATGTTTGTGCCTTCTAGTTGAGGGGACCCCAGCAACTTGTGTTGAGAAACGCTGAGTCCATGCTGACCACTTCCAGGATATTGTTCACTAAGTAGCACTCTGTGTAAGAGAACACCCTTATTTCACTGGCAAAGTACTGCAGTGTCCCCTCCAAAATCTGCAGATACAGTGTTTTCTGTTTATAAAAAAAAAGGCCAGCATTGTTCTGTGCTGTGGTAGACACAGGTAGTTTCCTCTTACAGCAAGTTCACCTGGGCGTGCTCTCAGGAGCCTCATTAAGCTTTGCTGAGACAAAGAGATGCACTGGAATTTAAAGTTAGGCACACAACCCTCCCTGTATGAGCGGGGGGGGGGGGGGGGGGGCTGAGTTGGTTTACAGTCATGCTTAAATCCTCTAGATGGGGCTGTTTCTCTATCAGGCTCCAGAGAAACTCCCCTGGATGATCTAATTCAAAATTTCTCCCATGCCTCATCCGTCCTCTTGTTGCTCATG
Organism: Seriola dumerili; assembly: GCF_002260705.1. Taxonomy (NCBI): domain Eukaryota; kingdom Metazoa; phylum Chordata; class Actinopteri; order Carangiformes; family Carangidae; genus Seriola; species Seriola dumerili. The sequence continues at coordinate 4,269,217 of NW_019174481.1, forward strand.
TATAGCCATATAAAGCTCTGGGGAGATGTGTATTATATGTGCTCCTTGTCAATAGCTGAATTGGATTTGACATAACTCCACTGCAGGTGTATAGTAAACATATTGCTATAGGTATTCACACAGATACTACTACACACAAACCAATAGAAACATGTTTGCACAGATTCAGACTCTCACACTGAATGTTCCCTTGGTCTTTGATATAGAGAGAAAGTATTGTTTCTATTGATTTATCATCATCTGCTCACCTCAGAGATATTAAGACCATAAAACAATAAAGCAGGAGTGAAATGCACCTGGGTAACCTCTGCGCAAATTATACATACCCCATTGTCTCCTGTGGTGGATAGCATCACTTCGTTTGCTTAACTTTTATGATAGGTGACAAAAGTAAATCTCTTAAGCAGAGCTGTGTCACGTCAAAGACATTTCCCTTCCTTTAGAAGATCCTCCACCATGTGATTAGATAAAGAGTAATACCATACTATACCCTATATCTTTTTCATGCTCAGTGGTTTAGCCAAATGAGGTGAAAGCAGCCGAGCTTTTCCACGGTTCCATTAAAATATATGCGAGAACAAATCAGAGAATTGACACGCTAACTGTACCCACATCCTTGGTCTGATTGGCTGCCAGTGCTTGGCCATTACATGTGAAGACGTGCTAATGAAGGTAGACAGAGGGGAAATGATAGACTGAGGTTTCACACTGATGAATAAAATCGTAGGGCACAGAGACTGATTGTCTGTCATTTTGGTGCCATTCATTCGCAATTATTGCAGTGGCCGGCAATTAGTTTAATGTTGCATATAGGTTAACTGTGGTGCTGTCCGATGTCCTTGTTAGTAGAGAGATGCTTGATATTCCATTGTTATTGTATGGAAAGTGGGCAGATTTGGACTGAAATGCTTTGGGAAACTCTGAGTAATTGTTAGTTGAGTGCAGAGTTCAGGCCACAGGCAAGGTTGGCTGGTCATGAGGACAGGGCTTCAAGCTGCCCTCCACACATTTATCAGGTGTGTGTGTGTGTGTGTAGTGTGCTGCAGGGACTACTTGGATGCTGTCAGATTTTTTTTTTTTTTTTTTATGTGATGCTTGACTACCAAAGAGGGAATTCTCTCAGCTGCAGAACAAAATCTTGCTCAAGGACACTTCAGCAGACTGAATGCTTGTTGTAGCAGCACAGGCCAGAATCCCTTCTGGGTGAAAGATGGTCTTTCTGTTCACTAGACCAACTTGTTAATCACACTTTTATACACAGCAGAGCTACAGGAATGGCAATTCTGTTGGTCGGTTTTGCCAGTCAGTCCACTAGTTTGGATTGACATGAACAGTGGATGAATCCTAATGACTTTGGTGATCCCTTGACTTTTCTTCTAGTTCACTCATGTAGCTGACGTCTGTGGTTTTGAGTGAAATATTGGATGGATTGCTATAAATCCCCTCACTTTTCATCTTGGCATCATCAAGTCAAAATTTCATTTTTCTCTGTACTTTGGTTTATGACCAAATGCCTGAAACTAATGACATTAGTCAGTATAGTTTGTGTTAAATGCTAATTAGCAAATCTAAGCATACCAGCACACTAAATTGAGATGGTGAACATGGTTGAGCCTGAAATAAATGGTAAACATCAGCATCTTTCCGTTGTCATTGTGAGCATGTTATGCTGTCATATCACACTTACTCCAGCAATTAGCTTAAAGCACTGCTGTGCCTAAGTACAACCTCATAGATCCGCTAGCTAGAATGTCTACAGGCTCTTAGTCTACATCAGAGTTTGGTGGCGAGGAAAGAGCCTGGTGATAAAATATGTGAATTCTAAGACTATTAATGCAGCTAGAAAGATGGAAATTGAGATGATGCATAAAAACACGCGCACACACAAACAAACAGATTAGTCATTGATCCGGGTTAAGCCTTGATCTCTGGTTGAGAGCATGCCATGGCTGATCGATAACTTTAATTCAGCCTCGAGAGTGTGCTTGCACGATTCTGTCTCCCACAACTCTCACTCCTCTACAGTTGTCAACCACACGCACACACACCCAGTCATATTCTCTCTTTTCTCAAACCCTCGCTGACAGAATTAAACGCACACACACATACACAGCAACCTGATTAGGTGAACCACAGGGGTTAGGCCTAATGACAAACAAACTCAGCGTGTGCACAAACACCTCAGCTTCTCAGATGAAATATAGATTTTCCTCTGTCCCAAAAGCTGATGGGTATTAGGTGAAGACATGTGTGTGTATGTGAGTGAGAGTGCGCATGTATGCTTTTGTGTGTGTGTGTATGTGTAATCTTGTTCTCCAGATTGTTTTGTATGGAAAGAGGAGGCACCAGGGAAAAGCATGTAAGTGATTGGATGCTGCTTTGTTACTGTTAAAGACCCTCTCTCCAGGGAAATAGTGGGTTAAATAACTATGGGTTTTTGTGCTTGTGTGTGTGTGTATGTGCTGGAAGGTGTGTTTGGTGTGTTAGATTAACAGGACTACCATCGTATCCCAAGGGAAATGCTTTGGTATTGTTTTTACTTGTTTTTACTGATGGCATGTCGACTGAGATTACTCAAAATGTGCCTAATGAGTGTGTGTCTATACCAATAGGACAGGATTAACAGGATTGATATACGTATGTTTGTTTTTATGTGTATGTGCGTGTGTTTATGTGCGCGTATGTGTGCGTCTACCTCATACTTTGTTATGAATCAATATAAACCTTTATTGCCCCCAGGAGAATTGGCTTTGCACAGGGGGCCCTTGAAAACATTGCATACACATACTGAACCGGACATATTGTATATTGGCATGAATGTATAAGTGTAAAAACTCAGCTTTGATTACACATTAAACTTATATTCATTTTGGAACAGAAATACATAAGTTAATTCCATAAGTGGTAATGTAGGAAAAGCAGTTTGTTACCTTCATTACATTTTGATTTACAAAGCCAAATCACACTGTAAATAAAATACCGACGACATAATGCTACTTGGATTCAGCAGCGAGTAAACAAAAACCAGCTGCTACTCAAGAAAGAGAAAGAATACTTCAAAAGTTTCAAGGCCCAGTGCCTCAAGAAAGAGAGAATTGTCTCTGGATGCTACAGTTTGCCTCAGCTCTACGGAGCATTTTAGTGTCTTTCAGCTCATTGTTTTGCTTCTTTTTTTTTTTTTTTTTTTTTTTTTTTTTTTTTTTTTTTTTTTACAGCCCACAGCTTTACTGTTTTAATTCATTTTCACCACTGTTGTCAACTACATTTCCTTCTGTGGCGAGCTGCTATTAACAGCAAAAATGCTCTGATAAACCCACTATACACTCTTCCATACAAACATGACTCCAAGTGAATGCCAATGTCACTGTGGGTTTGCTGGACGTATATAGTAAATAGGAAGCTATTTCTTGGCACATTTACCATATTTGATTTATAGGGTGATAATATATGAATGCTGTGTTTACACTGTGTTGTGCTGCCCCTAGGTGGCCAGCAAGATCAATTAATATGCACAGAGGTATTCCCCGGGGTCAAACAATCACACACATACACAATAAACACATACCTCAGTCAAACACACAAGAGTTAGAGTAGAGAATATGGTATAGCTGTTCCTTCATGTCTACTGACACCAAACAAAATGTTGTGAAGCTGAGGATAACTCATAGACTGTAAATTAAAATGGACATAACCTCCATGATGTCACCTATAGGTTGCTGAAGAGCGGTTTTAAAGCTTGGAGTGGGCTGCTCTGCCGTCACCATCTTGGCAGTGCCTGACTCTGCCTAACTCCCGGCTAATCGAAAAATAGACAAAGGTGTGGAGCTGAGATTTTGGTGCATCCCGGTTTGTGAAAAGCATATGCTCGCCCACCTGTCACTCAAAGCAGTACACTCTCAGAACGGGTGAGTTGTATAAAAATGAACCCCCCTCCCCCACATTTGCCACAAACGGGAAAATTAGCCGTTGAGAAAAAAATGTTTACTTCTGCTGTAAAGTTAGTCATTTTAACATGAGTCTGTGGAGATTGACACTCTTTTGGAGCCAGCGTCAAGCATCCATTCGAATAACTGCAGTTTTTGGCACTTCCCTGTTGGCTTCATTTTTCAGCCCTGGAGGTTGCCTCTTGCCTCAAACATAACATCTTATGTCTGTTGGATTATTGAAGATCTCTGTCTTTCTCACAGTGTATGTAAGTCATCAAAAATATGTAAAGCACAATATGATTTCCCTCTCAATCATTGACTTTATGATGTCTTTCATGTTATTTCATCCCGATTTCATCTGAAATTCATCAGTTAACATTTAAACTGCCCAAATGATTGTATCATCAAAACCACGACTATTTTGGAAGCAAAGAGATTAAGATGACTCGTAACTTTAATTATAATCCATAATCGGCTTTACTTTCATGCCAGAAATCATTTTGTAGTAGTCTGTCAGTTTTTTTATTTTGGAATGAAACTCTCAAAATTGTTCCAAACCCTTCGATATCAGTGTTGCGAGGTGTGTAATATCTTGTAAGTATGTGTGTAACTGTGTGCTTGTGTTTGAATGTGCTCAGCTCACTGTAGGTTAAGCTAAGTGGCTGTCTGGCACAGGCATCTTTGATTATCTTTATTTATCCCTCCCACCCACTGTTTCTCTGCTCCCTCTCTCTCTTTCTCTCTCTCTCACTCACACACACACACACACGCACACACACACACATACACTACCCTCCTGCTAAAAAGCTAATCTTTTTGTGCTAATGAAAGGTATTGGGTTTCCTAACAGGCTTTTAAAGGAAGGTGATGGATTGAGGGATAGATGGATAGAGGGAGGGGAGACGGGACACGAGGAGGGGAAAGAAGTGAGAGGGAGGTGAGGTGTCAATAAGCACATCAACCTGATCCCTTTCAGACTGCGAGGTGTGCATATGCTGCTAATGTATGCATTCGTGCACGTACACACATGCAGCCACACGAGCCTTTAGTTGCCCATAAATCTCTGGGCAAAGCATAAAAGCAGGTCTTTTGGTGCCAATAAGCTGAGAGATGGATTGCTGGAGATGTCTCCACCTTGACCAGTGCTGTGATAAATGCCTGAGGGTGTGTATGCATGCACTTCAATGTATTACATCAGTTGGGAGCTGTAGGCCTGTGCAGATTGGTGCAGAACCACTGTTATTTTGTTGTAGAGAGGAATTCATTATGTGTTGCGTGCAACACATGAACACATTTGCGGGAAGAAAAATCTTACTTTAGGACAAACCATAACTGCATACAAAGCAGTTAAATGTGTTAATTAGCATTGAGCTGTGCACTGTAATTGATGGGATGTTGGGCCAGATTCAAAGATGCGTGAGAGTAATCTTAATCATACAAAGAATAAACAAAATAAAATAAATTTTGTCTTACTGTCCACAGTGTTAAATCATTCCCTGGCCCCTTATATCTCAATTTTCCTCTGTCTTCCACCTCATCTCTGTCTCCAGGTGAAACAGTCATGGGGTGTCCTGGGGATCACGAGCCCCTGCTCTTTTCCCTATTCTAATAAAGCTGATAATCATTTGTTTCCCAATCACATTAGCATGCCAGTAATGAGAGGGGTAAGTCAACCATTAGAATATGATCCATAATTCATTGTTGACTCTCGTTCATTACCCCATCCTCACTCCGATGAATGTTTAATAAGTGTGTGTGCGTGTGTGTGTGTGTGTGTGTGTGCGCTTGTGTGCTTGTGTGACTGCATCTCTGTTTGTCATCTGGGCCACAGAGTAGTGTCAGGCTCCGATGGATTGTTTGTGCTGATGGAAATTTACATGATGGACTCTGTCATCTACCTTTTTTCATATGCATTACGTAACTTAAGAATGACGCAAGCGACAACTTTAATTGGAAATATATGCAAGGGTGCATTACTGTGCATCTGTTTAGGTGTGTGTGTGTGTGTCTCTCTCTCTCTCTCTGTCTCTCGCTTTCTGTCTCTGTCTCTCTGGTGAGTGAAGCAGACAGCTGTTATCAGTCGCTGACAGAATCCTCCCATCAACCCCCTCCTTCTGCTGTCAATCACGGCACATTGTCACCAAGTTGCTATTTAAATAGTCCTTTCTCCTCTGTTTACTCAAGAAATATGTGTGCGTGTGTGCGTGTGCGCGTGTGTGTGTGTGTACACGGGTGATTAATGTAAAAGCCCTGCCCTTGTATCTCTCCTCTCCTCTCCTTTCCTCTCCTCTCCTCTCCTCTCCTTTCCTCTCCTTTCCTTTCCTCTCCTCTCCTCCTCTCCTCTCCTCTCCTCTCCTCTCCTCTCCTCTCTCCAGAAAAAGACAGACACTGTAGGTTGATTAATACACAAGAATTCCCCAAACACCTTTATCAGGTTCCCTACACCACAAAATTACTCCCCAATAAATAAATAGTTGTTAAAACCAGCTGGAACATCATTAATGTCCGGCTCAGAGCCAGAGGAAAGTTGCTTCAACTTGTGTGTGTGTATGTGTGTTTGTGTGTGTATATGTGTCTTTTGGCAGCCTCCTAATGAGATGCCTGTGTTTCCCTCCATTAGTAGTTTATTAGATAGCATGGGTCGCTGAGGTTTGTAAAATACAGTAAGCTTAATTTAGCACATTTGGCACTACAGGGGCATAGGGGACTTAAGGGAGTATCAAGGGCATGGACAACTGGCGTAGCTTGGGATGTAAATTAGTGTTGCCACCAATAATAGGTAAGCTGTTGAGCACAGCCATCATGCACTTCAACAAAGCATTTACTTATTAAACTGCCTTAGAGGTGCTGATGACTGTGAATATAATTATGTGTAACCAGGATTTGAACCACCTGACAAATGCTACTTAATTTTTTTGCTGCAGCTTTGAAGGGGGGGGGGGTAATCTGCTTTTCTTTTATTCTTGGCTCAGGTCAGTACAGTGGCGCTGCACTTCCCACAGATCGCTTTGCAAACAAACAACACAGACATGTATTTCTCCTTGTATATCCTGTGAATGGGGCAGACTTTGCGTAGGTGGTACTCTTTTATTTACAAACCACTTGGGTTACTGTTGAAAATGTGCAAAATTATTCACTTTCTTAGAGGCAGAACAGTGCTCCAAGACACAGACCTACCTGACACTGGATGTTTCAAACAGCCAATGAAACAAAGGCTTTGATGAATTGGATAAAGGTTGTACTGCTATATTGTTGTGTTATTTAGAGAAACACAACAGCAAAGTGGATACTTATTCATTTGAATTTGATGTATGTTGCAGTTTCTACTGTGTAACCTATTTATATAATGTATGTTTATTTTTTTTCATAGTCCCTGGTAAAAAGAAAACCAACAGCTTTTATATATCTTGACCTAGTGCATTACTGACTATAGAACAGATGAACCTGTGCTGATGTGCAGCACCACAGAAAACATTCAGTGTCTTTCAGTTAAGTATGAAGGAGAAAATATACAAAGGGATTTTTTTACAAAGGACAATTTATTGTTAATGTTCTGTGGGTGAAGGAAAGATACACCTAGCTTTCTTTGTTCATATGACCTCTCTCTCTCTCTCTCTCTCACACACACACACACACACACACACACACACACACACACACACACAAAACATCATTTATAGCTAGCTGCTAAGTGACAGATAGACCCATTTTCTCCACCGTTCATGTAACCTTTTCTGTCTGGGGTTATCAAAGGTCACTCCGTCAGGCCTGATTTACTGTAGGAGCACAGTGCTCTCTCTCTGTCTCTCTCTCTCTCTCTCTCTGTCTCTCTCTCTCTCTCTCTCTCTCTCCTTTGTGACTCCCTCCTCCACTTTACATTAGTCTCTCTTTCTCTATCTTTAGCCTCTTTCAAGCATGCACTGTATGTAATTCATAAAAGCTCTGTCAATTTAATATGCCGGTGTCAAGTTTGAGTTAGTCAGCCGAGTCAGCCTAATCAGGACTTGGTAACATTTCTCCAACATTTTCTACACATGCTCAATTGAAGGCACAGAAGTCACATTGCTTACAAAGTTGTGGACAAGATTACAACGCACCTTATCATAGACAGTATGTATGACATTATTATCCACACGAGCAGTGTGGCTCTAGGGCAAGTTTCTCTGTGTTGTTTTGGTAGGTCGATCCACCAAACTGAAATATTTCAACAACCACTGGATGGATATGCCAGGATGTGTCCTAATGACTGTGGTGATCCGCTGACTTTTTCTGTGGCACCAATACGAGGTTGACATTTGGAGCGTCTTAACAAATGTCTCAACAACTATTAGATGGACTGCCGCGCAATTTGGTACAAACATTAATTTCCACCTCAGGAAGTATAGTAATTAAGTTTGGTGAGCCCATAACTTTTTCTTCTAGCACCATGATCAGGTCATTTTAATTTCTACTTTGATTTATGACAAAATTAATGTCAAACTGATGACATCCCCCTATCAGCTTCAGCTTTCTTTTGTGTTAAGTGCTAAATGTTAGTATGCTTACATGCTAAGCTAAGGTGGTAAACATGGTACCTGCAGCATGTTAACATTGTCATTGTGGGTATGTTAGCGTGCTGTTTTATCGTCATGGAACTTTTCCACACCAAAGACCTGTGTGACATCCAGAAGGCCACAACTTTACCAGATAGATGAACCCACATTATAGATTCCAGGCCAAACAGGAGCTTCAGTTTCACTTTGACTTTAAACAATCATTTGATTATTTGTCCTGAACTCATCCTACTTTCCTCTCTTCCTTTTCCTCCTCCCGTCATTATTTCCCTCTAATTGTCACTCCTCTTTTATTCTCTTAAATATTATTCTTCCTGCCATTTCCTCCTGTTCTTTCCCTCCCCTCTCTACCATGTGCAGATCTTGGTTTTTTCAAAGGAGAGGATGACAATATATATTCTTTTTTTTATTTTTGACAGTATTTCGACAGGGAGAATGATGGGTACGACGCCACTCACTATAAAGAGCAGAGGAGGCAGAGAGGGGCAGGATTTCAAACCAAGCCCTTTTATAATTTAATAGTTGTGTTAGTGAAGTGTGAGCTGGTTTGATGAATGCCACTGCGACACAAAAACACAATTGACACGTCATTGTGTCCATAATGAGAAGAATAACACTTGAGCTGAAAGAAGTGCAAAGCTTGTTCATGCATGAGGCTTTACAATGCTTTCTGTCACACATCATGTCTGAATATGAAGATAAAAAGGTGGGCATCAGGCTGGAGAGTGGGAGAACCACAATGTAAAGACATTTGTCTGCGTGAGGAAGAAAGAGAATGGTAGTTATGTCTTGTCGTGTGAAGCTGCTGTATTGTATCCTCAAATCTGGTTGAGAGGCGTCCTGGATGTGAAGGGAGGACAGGAGTACTGTAAAGAATTCGTGATCAGTGTCAGTGAGCGCAGATCTGCACAAAGTCACTCACTCTGGGATTAGGAAACTGAGAAATAAAGATGACGTCTGAGTGAACCCATAAAACAAAGAGTGTGTGTGTGTGTGTCAGATAGAGAAAGATGAATCAAACTGTGGTTTTGTTTGATCTAAACACCTTTTGCTTTTGACAAAGCTATAACAGTATATCTGTTTTAAGTGACCTCATCTCATGTTGATGGAGAGCTGTTTGCACTCTGGGAGAATGGAGAGAAGTTAGATGGGGTAGATGGAGAGGAATAAATTTAGCATTACTCATCCTTTGATGCCTTCGACTCTCCATCTCTGGGTTGCATTGCCTTCTCTGATGTCATGCTTCTTTGCATCTCATCTGCATCCATTCACGTCCCATTTGTCTCTTTTGACTCCTCTCTCAGGTTTGCAGGCGTCCCGTGTCCTTGGATTTTCTTTTTTATTACCTCATTTCATCATATTTCCTCTCTCGCTCTTCCTCCCTCTTCTTTCTGTGTTTTCCTCTCCTTTGTGAGATTGTTATTGCAGATCCGTCACAAGGTGTGGCTGAGGCCTCGAGAGCTTTAATCTCCCTAATTAACTCAGTGCCTCATTCTCTACCATAATGTGTGTTTGTGAGAGGAACATATTACTTTCTTTATTTTGGATATGCGTCAGCAGTGTCACATTAAAACGCTTTGCCCGGGCTTTATTGGGAAACCAGTGTTCACTTACCATATTGATTCAGCAGTTGAATCTTGACACACCACGCCTGGCGCTTTTTTTTTTTTTAATAATGTATTGTAACGTCTAGGCAGTCTCCATTGTGGCTGTGTCGGACACCGCCGGTGTATGTGTGTGGGCGTGCGTGCGTGCTGTAGTGTGTGTGACTGTGTGCATGACTGTCAGGAGCTAAGTGCTTTGAAGTTCATCATGCTGTGTGGCGTTTGGAGAGAACAATACGCGTGTATTAGACTCTCTTGTTAAGCCTTCCTGGGAACAAACAAAGGCAACAATAGAGCACTTGTTGAGTCTTTTTCTCCCTTGCAGCTCTAACACAGTTACATAAAATTCCACACTGCTCTTTTCGTAGGATATTGATGGACTGTGTGTCTTTTTTTCCTTTTTTTTTCTTTTTTTTTTTATGAGAGCAGCTCTGCGTGAATGTGTTGGTGTTTGTTTGCTGGTGTGTGTACGTATGGGTGCTCTGGATTTAACCCCTGTTGTTCATTAAAGGGGGATGCATGTGACATTTATAAAGAGCTTAACTTCTTAACAAGCAGCTACACTCAGACTCTCTGCCTCATGAATTATTATTCCTTATGGATCGAAGGAAGTCTGTGAAAAAGCAATACAGCAGAAACGCCGTATTACACCATTTAGACTTGATACATTTACGCCTAATCTATGAGACTGTTTAATGTGAGACCTGTCCCATAAATAACTATCAATACTTCTGTTCATTGCAATTATTATTACTGAGAGTGTTTCTTGTCAGCAGGCTACCTTTGCCAAAGCAATCTACGAGGCAGAAAAGGACAATCTGTCACTCTGCGTTACAGCTCAGCCTCCTGAGATTCAGTGAAACGAGCACAGTGTCCTAAAATGCAAATATGCACTTCATCCCCCCCAAAAAAATAGAGAGAATACTCTTTCCCCTCCTTGAAAGTATTACATGAAGGAGACACATCTGTAAACAGGCTGCAGTTTGACATTGAAACAATGCTAGGGGAAGTTTGGGTTGTGGTGTTGAAATAGCGGATGGTCACAAACAATCAAGTCCTACACAAAACTAAAATAGATGTCTTACCATAATGACAGTTTTAGCTGTTGCTGTCATTTACTGTATTTTTGAGTTTTAAACAAAAAGTTTTTTTAGACTGTGCTGAACTGTTAGGGGTATGGTATGTTTCAGACAAAGTGCTTGTTGGATTGTCTCATGTTGTCTAAAATCTGCTCACTGAAACCTCAAGTCTCCATTGGAATCTCAGTGAAATGTTGGTGCATTCAACATATTGATTAAAGCATGAAGGGCATTGTCTATTGGTCAATGCAAGTGGGCTAGGGTGTATAATTTACAGCCCAGTCTTAATCTGGTTACATTTAGCCATGAATACACTTCCAGCCGGCTGCACACAGGAGTAGCTTTAATCAACATCATTTACTAAAAATAGATTCTCAAACTGTTTGTTGTCATCATTACAATCAGGTGCAGGTACAATAATTTGCAGCTTTCCCAGGGTTGCACAGCAGTTGTTACAATCAGTCATTGAGTATTTAAACAGTTTACCTACCTCAGATTCACCGTTATTTAAAACTGAATGTGACCAGTGCAACCTACTGTAACTTGGGACCATGAGAAAGTCAACCTAGCTTCCCTCAGATCAGACTAATAGCAGCTGGACCTGTGCCCTTTTCAAATGAAATCTTGTAGACTCTACAGTATTTCTCTTGTTTCATTTCTTATTTTGCCGGAGACTAAACTGCTCTTAGCTACAGAGCTGACATTTTTGGAAAGGTGACTCAAAAGAACCTGAATTGATTCAATGCGGCTGGACAGCCTGAAAGAATTGAGTTAGTTAAAAGAATCAGCCCTCCCAGCACTTAGACACTCACTCACACACAGACTCACACAGAAACACACACAGACTCACACACAAACCACTCTGAGCACAGTCCTAAAGGTGCACGGATAAAAGATGTAAGACGTTTCCTGCATATCTAATGTAGAAATAATGTTAAAATATGAAGGTCTCCAGGGGAGGCTGTGTCTCATATTAAAGGCTTTATGTTGTGGGAGATAGAACTTTTTTGTTGTTCAGTCTACCTATTTTATGATACCTTATCAATAACATCACTTAAGAATTTGGTGAGTTTAAACATGCCATATGTCACTGTTACATCATCTGTTATGGGTCAAAGCAAATATGATTCTGCCCTGAGAGCGGTCAATGGAGGAATTAATGATCATTTAGGATGGACATTAAATATCGTCCCATGTCTGAGCAGGAGATACAAACAGAGATGTGTCCCACGAAGCCTGAGGTGACTTCACCCATTTCATCTCACATTTACACTGATGCTTCAAGGGTAATCTCCATGCCAACCCCTCTCTGTCTGTCTCTGCGTTTCTATTTTTCTCTCAGGCTCTCTCTCCTCCTCCCTTCTCTCTGTTCCTGCCTCAGATCAATGGGCTGGATGACTAGAGTAAATCTTAATGGTCAGGGTGTGTGTGACAAAGTTTAGATGTTTGTGTGTTTGTGTATGTGTGTGTGTGTCTCTAGTGCAGGTGAAGTATTGCTCACTCAGCACTGTCCTGCCCCTTGGGCACCACCACACGCCTGCCTGCCTGCCTCCTGTCCAGCCACAATCAATTTCACAGTCCCACACACCCACACACATAGTCACTCGCAAGAATACGCACACAGACGTATACAGATACACAAACACAGAAAGACAACTGTTTTTGGGAAATCTGGTTATAAGATCATAGAAAACTATTTTAACCTATGAAAACAATCTGTTAGAAAGGACTAAAATTGCAGGTTTCTGACTGATTTGATCAACTGCGGTCGGATAATGTTATTTGAACCGTTTCAACTAGAAGTTTTAACTTGAAATGAATACAGTTGTACATACTGTATTTACATTGAATTACTCCTACAGCAAAGTGTGAGATTATTCTATAAGCGCAGGGTGATCACATGATTAATCATATCCATAAAAAGAGACCCTACATCTTTTTATTTATTTTTAAAAAATCCTTACAAGTTGCTGTTAGTGAGGTTAAACGCATATATGATTTTAATTTCAAAGATTAGAAGACTATAATAGATTTATGATATGTAACTCTATAAATTGGGATTAAATGATATAAAATGACTGAAAACAGAAAATAACTTCTGCTGCTGGTACATCAGAAGGAAACAGATGTTAAGGAGCAAAAGTTGTTAAAACCGTTGATTCTCCTTTTCTTATTATAAGAGCTCTATTAAGACCAATTTAGTTTTGAACTGTGCGTGTTGTAGATGTTTTTGGAAGGATCTATTCGCTTTTGTAATGATGTGTTTAATGTTTTGATGGTTATTCCAGCAGGATGTTAACACTGCAGACCTTTCCATGAAGCTAGAACTATTACCATGAAAAGTTTGTGGTTACTCAGTTTGGAAAGTACAGCCAACTCTAGGAAGAGTCCTGGTGTTTCCAAACTTCTCCCATTTCACAATTATTTAGTTAACTGTGCTCCTGGGAGCGCTCACAACTTTAGTAATGTTTTTATACCCTACTGATAGTTGCTTCGACTTCCCTGGTTTGGTTTTTGTCCTGGATTGTGGGATCTTATATAGACAGATGTGTGCCCTCCTAAACTGTGCCAATCAGTTCAGATGGACTCCAATGAAAGCAAACAGGATGCATCCGACCACAACTGAGAGTGCCACAAAGGGTTTGAATGCTTCTGTAAATGCGATTTCAGTTTTTGATTTTTCATGAATTTGCAAAAATTTCCAAAAACATATTTTTACATTGATGGGTAAAAATGACAATTATATCCATTAAAAAGTGAAGCCACTGTATCATATCAGTGCCATTTTAGCAAAGCTCTAAGATGACTAACACATTAGATTTCATCTTATTCTTTGTATTCTTTTGGCCCTGTGGATCCCTTCTGACTTCAAGTGTGAAAATGAGCAATCTTGCATTGAAAGTGACAAGTGTTAGAGTCGGGGTCATGATACACAGTCAGGTTTCAGCAAACACTGATGAATTCCTCAGTTAACATTTGATTTCTAGTGTTTGCTCAAGAGAGTGTGCGAGTGTGTGCGGCGAGCCAGCTGCAGCGTGATTACCACATTTCATGTTTCCTGCCCGTAATTGTAGACTGTGTCTGTGCATATCTATATTGGTCTGTGAGTGCACTCAGCGTGGGCCCTCGCTCCAATCAGTCTATGATTTCAGCGTAGACAGATCTTCGTCACATGTAAGTGAAAAAGAGCCTGATGAACTGTAAATCTGCCTCATCCTCAGGAAGAGAGAAGTAGAGAGGGAGAGACCCCACTGTGCTTATATGGCATGGGCCAGGTGGTGTGAGTGAGTGCAAAGTGAGATGAGTCGAAAGGCGGTGTGTGTATGTGTGTATGAGGTGGGGTGGGGGCGACATTCAGCAGGCACCTGGAGCTGACAGGCTCTCATTGAGACTGCGATCCAATTCAGATTCAGCCCCCCTATGCTGCTTTTGAAGGGCCTTGTGACAGCTCATTCCCTCTCTCCTCTCCTCTCCTCTCCTCTCCTCTCCTCTCCTCTCCTCTCCTCTTCTCCTCTCCTCTCCTCTATGGGGGTCCCATCATTACCTGCTGATTACAGAGCTGTCATTCCTTGCATCTGACAAGCTTGCTGATTGGCATGCGTGTGTGTGTGTGTGTGTGTGTGTGTGTGTGTGTGTGTGTGTGTGTGTGTGTGTGTGTGTGTGTGTGTTTTGAATTTTTATGTGTGTGTATGTGCGTGTATGTGTGTGTGTGCATGCGCTTTTGTGCTCATGTGGTTTGCTCATGCCCATGTGCGTAGCCCTTCCTGCGTGCATGCTTTCTTGACTCTTATGCATGTGTGTTGGCGGCATCTGTGTGGGCACCTGTGCGTGCGTGGAAGTGTATGGATGCACCTAGGCCTTGCTCTGATTATGATTGCAGTGTGAATGAGTGCTGGTGCTCTGGAAGAGGAGGGGAAAGAAGAGTGAAAGTGAAGCGTTTGTTCTTGAAAGCAACCTCTGGGAGAAGCAGCGTGACTGAACACTTGCACTGTGATGTCTGGTTTTTCTGTTTATACATGTCTTTCACACCAGTATTGCATAATGAATTATAAATAGACTGTTTTGCTGTTTAATTACTGTACATGTGTTGTTCATGCAGCATGAAGCATGTTGATTTTGACAGATTTCCACCAACTGATTGTCAAAATTGTTTCACTTGTCACTTGTAATGCAGACGTGCGTTACAACACACTGCAGAGTAGACTTTAGAAATCATTTATAATTATTATTGTTGAATACTCACAGGGACTCTACTATACTTGTGTAGATATGACTTATTAGTGAATGAATAGTAACAGAGAGATGTAAATGGCGTACAGCAAGTGGAGATACAAAGGTTGAATGTAAATGCAGTATCTGGGTCTGCACACATACCCAGGTCGGTAATGTGTGTCACAGCAAGGTCATTAAAAAGTACCAGTGAAGGGAAGTGGCCTGATTGGCTGTTTGACCTTTAAAGGGTAATTGCCACTTTTAAAAACTAATAAAGAGTCTGAGATTCTGAAAGGAAGCCAAACCCATTTTACTGGAAACAATAACCCCAAACAATAAAAGTATGTTTCTCCATAAAAACATGGAGCGAGTTATTGGGAAATGGCTCTTAAAAGGAAATCAAAGTGAAAACTGCAGACTTTTTTTTTATTCCTCTCTGTGTCCCCTTACCTTTAGCTCATATAAAGTCAACCTCCTGGATGCTGAAATCTGCACTATTCTTATTAATAGCAGGGGTTGCTGCATTTTGTAAAAGTTAACCCTTTCATGCTTTACGCTGTCTTAAAAAGACTCTGTCTTCAAAGCCTAATATCCAATTTTTCTGTCTTCTAAAAAGGGAATGGGAGATTTAAGTAAAAAACTTTATGACAGCTTTACTGGCTCCAAGTTAAAAGGTGCCCTCTATTCAGCTAGCATGAAAGACTGACTTTGAACAGCAGCATTTTGGAATATAGATAGTTTTCACCACCCAGACCATTGTTGCTTCAAAGCCTCCTGAGTTCCTCTTTGGCTGTCCAGCCTTAGAAATGGTTCCTTGTAAAAGAGGAATAAAAATGGAACGATATGAGATTGGAACCAGGGATGATGACGGCCCGAAACCAGGAGTCCAAATGAGACATGGGAAAGGGAGACAGGAAGAGAAGACGGAGAAAGAAATGAATGATGTACGCTAGAGAACTTGAGGGCACTGAACTGCAGAAGACCGTAGAGTCTTGGAGAGACGACACAAAAAAGAGGACAACCTGAAAGCACAAAAAAGCTAAGAAGATGCAGACAGGTGAGAAGACACCGGAGCAGACAGGATAATAGTTGAATTGTCGAGCTTCGGTGAGCAAGGACAGATAAGGTCAAAAGAAAGCTGAGAGGGTTTAAGAATAAGATCAAAATGTCCACATCAAAATTTAAACCATCTAAAACTATAGACGTTCATGCAGGAGAGAAACCAGACCGCTGAATCTGTGGCTTTTACAGAGTGCTGGGTGACAGTACGATCTCCATGGCTGGTGAATGTGCCAGTGCAATAATTACCACTTAAGTGCTTCTCCTTAAATGTGCCCATGACAAACATCATCACCACTGACACTACCATCACCAGAGTGTGTAGCAGGCATCCTGTGGTGGTGATTCAACATCATTAGTGAACATGACTGGCTGAGGGCATTAGAGATGCAACATTACACCACACCATGCCGGGTACTAATGACCTGGAAAACTAGATACCATCTCTTCACTTGCCATCCTTCACTCACCGAATTCTGTGGAAAAACCTGGCCGGTAAAAAAAAAAAAAGAAAAAAAAAAGACAGGAGCGAGAAGTGCTTTGTAGAGATGTTCAGCGGTTTTTGCATTTATATGTGTGTGTGCACAAGTGCTTGAAACACATAGAAAAGAATAAAAAGGCAGAAAACATTACTAATACTTTGGTAGTAAAGTAATCATTGGATGCATTCAGTCTTCAGCTTTTTCATCTGGCTGTATGTTTGCTCTAAGCCCACATTTCGTTATCTCATCCATCCTCCTCAATCGTAATCCATCACACACAGGTAGTCTCCCACTGAGGCTTTGTGTGCAATAGGAAGAGTTAGCTTGCTATCTGCTAGCGCTATCTTTAAAGTTGCTCCTCCCCTCCACTAGATGCAACCTCTGTGAAATAGGGGAGATGGTGGAAAATCCCATTTTCAAAAAGACATCACAGCAAGGGCTCACTTATCTGTGAGGACCGATACGGCAAAGGCATTCGAGTGTTCGTGTTCGTGCGCTTGTGTGAGTGCGTCTGGCTGAGTTTGAGAGTACTTTATAATATTCAAATGCGCCAACCCGCACCAAAGACGACTCGCCCGTGTTTGCATGAGTGCGTGCGCGCGCCTGTGTGCTCGAGCGCATGCATGTGTGCACAGGAGCATGCCTTAGGAGCCCACAGTAAGCACTCCCACATCAAGGCTATCATCATCTCACCTCCTGCTATTATCACCACTTCTGACAGCCCACTCCCAGCTAAATTAATTTCCCCCTCATTCCAAATGTTCAGCCTCCCTCCCTCCTTCAGATCGCTCCCTCCTGCCATCACCACCCTGACCAAAGCATTTCTCTGGCATTTGTCCTCATCTTCTTCCCTCTTTTTTGTTCCTTTTTTTTCCCCCTCTGTGTCTGACAATGCAAGGAAAAGCCAGTTTTCTACTCAATTTTTTTTTTTCATTTATACCTCCTGAGAGGTTACTGTGCCTCGCTGAGATGTGTCTGTTGGTCTCTCTGGATGAGGGGAACGTCCAGCAGCTACTGTTAGACTCTGGATACAGAGTTAAAAAGAAAAAGAAAAAAGAAGCAGGAATAGAGAGAAAGATTGGAAGGGAAGCGGTGATTGTTTGGGAACCATTTGGTTGTACTGGCTTTGCAGAAACCCATTTGCACATCATTTCCATTATAAAGCATTAGACAAAGACATGGATGGTGACTACGCGGTGGCTCGAGCTTCTTTAATTTACGTTTCTTTGGAATAGCTTTTCATTTCTGTCACATGCCTTTTCCAGTCACTTATGACTCTTACACATGTGATTCTTAAATAAAAATTAAGTCAGACACGGCTACGAAATGGTATCCAGCTCAGACAATTAGATGCACCATCTGCCTCGTCTTCCACCAGTCCCCTGTGTGACAGAAGTAAATACCAGCCAAGTTACTTAAGCAAATGCCACCGACCCACTGGTTTGTATTTGGACTGATCGGCTGAATAATAATAAGGTTTAATTTGCTAGTATGTTCATGTGAAGAAAGACTCCATCATTAGGTAATGTTTGACGAGAAGGGTGGAGGGAATCGTATGCTTGATTAAGCTGGGCCATATGCTCCAGTCACAGCAGAGGACCCAAAAAACTACCAAAACACATCAACAGCCCTGAATCACAATGAAGATGCGCTCATTTGCCTTCTGCTCACAGTGAATCCACTGGACCACAAGAGGTCTGTCACCTCTCTTTCCCTCTATATGTGGGCTCTATTTTTGCACTAGCACCTAGTGCAAGCAAAATAACATTTTCCTGAGGTGGAGCAACGCTTGTCTTTCTTTGTGTTCTTTTCATATTTTGGTGACTCATCTGTTATGCACCAAATTGGGAGAAGAAACAGCGTAAGGCGTTTGCTAGACGCTCACTGCAGTTCTTTTGTCGGGGGTTGACCAAGATTTGTGCAAACCACCGCATGCCCGCTTGGAGCTGTTCAACAGGCTACAGCACAAAGTGCAATCATGTTTTATGGAGAGGGGTCAGGTAGGCAGGCTCCTCTTTGTGAAGAATAGAAAGTGGTGGTTGCATGATTCATGTAACGAATGATAGACAGTAGAGAAATGTGTAATGCTAAGAGGACCGTGGCAGCTAAGATATAAGAGATGTAAATGTTAAATCTCAACCTGAGCAAAGTTCAAATTCCACATTTTCCTGCACTATAGAAACTGTTTCTGAACAAAAACACAGAAAAAGAAACACACACAAAAGAAAAGGAGTGAAAAATCCAGATTTAAAGTTGAGTGAATCACTATGTTTTGATTTATTTTGAAGATCACAAGAGAGCCCAACCTCTCTAATGGCACTTTGGAATATATTCCGAAGAATGCTGGTGCACTGGAAGAAAACTCTTGAGGATTTAGTCTTAGTTTTTGGGATAATGAGGAGGCCTGCCTGCTGAGATCTTAAAGTACTTGGAAAAAAAAAACCTACGAGATTTTAAGGTTTGTCACAAGTGTTTATTAGAATCTAGTAAAAGTTGCTGCAGTGATTTCACCAAGCTCATGTTTTCTTTTAAAAATATATCAACATCATGAAATAGCTTTAAATGTAGAAAATCGTTTGATTCTGATTTGTTTGCCCGTGAATGACAACATACCCTCTGATAATGTTTTCCCCCTGATCCAACCCTCCTGTGTTGTCTTGTTTCATTCTGTGCATTCATTACTGTCCCTCTATTGACTCATTGACTCCTTACATCCTTCTTAATCTCTCAATTTCTCCTACCTTCATGCGGTTTATGTATCTCCTTCCCACCTTGTGCATTGCTGTACTTCCTTGCTCTTTGACATTTTTTCCCTCTTCTCTGGCTCCAACTCATCTCTCTGTCACCTCCCTCTCTCCCTCCCCCCATCGCAGCATGCTGAACTGGGATGAATTAACCTTTCTGAGGAACAATGCCATTACAAGCATGGCTGCATCCCACCATGCATGTATGTGTGTCTGCCTGTGTGTGTATGCGAGACGCAGCGACTCAGACGCAGACTCTTCCTGGGGGAAAACACGGATGCAGCCTTTTGTTTTTGCTCTTGTTTCAGATTACAGTTTGTTTTATTAATGCTATGGTAATCTCGTTTCCCCTCCTTCTCTGGTCCCTGTGCCTCTTGAAATGGGGGGGGGAAAGCTCAGAGGACACCCATTGATCTAAGCGGCTCCAGAGACCTCATGCCACTCAGCCAGTTTCTACCGTGTCAATCTTTCATGAATGCTGCTGGAGGAAAGTGGCCGTTGGGGATCCACAACAGACAATATCCTTAAAACAAAGGGCTGGAGCCACCGGCAGAATGGCCAGGCCCTTGTGTGGCTCTGTGGCCAACTTGTTTTTCATTATACGCTTATTTACACTCCTGTTTTTCACTTGGATGACTGATTGACACAAAAGGCCCGCAGCTAAACATGCTGCAGGATAATACAGGTGGAAAAAAAAAAAAATGTTGTGGTTGTGTTGCTGTCCTCATCGTGAAATAATTTGCTGCAAATATCAATCAATTTCTGAACATTTCTCATGCTTCACTGTGAAGAAGCTTAAAGACAAACTAATATTTTTTTTTAACTTTTTGATTCATATGATTCATCAGTCGTCTTTACAATGTAGAGGGTGTTCGTACACCCATGCGTGCACGCAGAGATGCACGTATGTACGTCAAAAACCAATTGCCCGCACAAACTGAGCACGAACAAATTTGCACATGCATACATTAGACAAATCCTTTTTCTTATTTGCTTCTCTTTCTCCACTTCTATCTTTTCCTCTACGAGTCTCTCCGTCTAGTCCTCATTTCCCTTCACCTGCAGGAGACAGCCTATGAAATATTAATTACGATGCACTATCAAGACTATGTGCTTAGCCTACTGAGAAGCCGTGCGCATGTGTGTGTGCGTATGTGTGTCTTTCTTGGGGCTTGTCTTCTGCCTGCTAATGACCACTGTTTTCGAGACCTCTTGCCCTCTTTCTCTCTACTCTTGTCCGTCTCTCCCCTTTTCTGTCCCTCTCACCTCTAATCTTTTGCCTCAGCCTCCTGTCCCCCCCCCCCCTCGCACTCCTTTACTCTCCTCCTCTGCCTCACAACCCCAGATGCAAGTTTAAACAACTAGCCTTGAGCGCCGCTGACACCTCGTCAATGCAAATTGAATCTCCTCCAACTCTCCGTCTCTCTCATTTCTTAGCCGTCTTTCTCTTTTCACTTGCTTTCAGAGATTATGTGGTAATGAGGGTGTCTTGCTTGTACAGCGAACCCTTCCTAACCTGAATTTCTTTTGCTCTCAAGTTTGTGGTCTCTCTTCTTTGCTCTCACATGTTGTCACTCTCTCGTGCTGTCCCCTCCCTCTCACTACCTTCTGTTTCATTAATAGGAGTTAGTGTGTGTGTGTGTGTGTTGGAACCAGAGATGACCTGTGTGTTGATGTGAACAGAGGGATAATGAGACCTGTGTGCTTCAACTGGTGTGTGCTCTGGTGTCTTTGCAAACCATTGTGCACTTTTACATGGCTCAAGGTTTCATCTTGGAATGAGGCAGATTCTGAAAACACACATATAAACAAGCAGCTAAAATTAGCTGTGATTGGAAAAAGCCAATTTATATTGCTATAATTGAAACATCCGTACATTTGCATATCCAGATTTTAATTGGCTGTTTTTGCTAATGGTACTGACACTCCTACTTGAAGATGTGACAGGTTGACGTACGTGATGCAAAAACATGCGGTGTGTGAAGTGCTTGCCGTTCCGGCAAGTGAGTGAATTTCTTGTTTTAAACAGTCTTCCTCTTTGTCTTTGTCTTTTAATTTGTTTTTCAAAATAGCAGAAGATGTTCTCCATGAAGGCTCTAATAACAGAAGGACCATTTACAGAGGGGTGTTTTTCTCCTCTTTGATTGCCTCATTCAAACTTGTCGAAAACCATTTCGCACCATAACCCTGCCTTCCATTACTGCCTCTTTTGTTTTATTTTTTTTTGCATACAAATATACATGACATTCACAAAGCCACTGAAAAAATGCCCAGATGTTAAGTGTTTTTGAGTGCAGACAGAAGTAAATGCTCTTTTTCAGTTATACTCTATTATCATGCATTTGAATTCTGAACAAGAGGCCGGCCCAGCGTGGTAGAAAATGTCACCTGTCACATTTGATGATAATTGTACCAAGATGAAGGGAGTGGAGGCAGAGGCTCTACTAAGCTATTCTGCTCTTATCTTCAATGTGGCTGCATTAGGAATGCACATGTAGGATGAAGGATTTCGCAATTGGCCCCCCACATAGAAAATGAAACCGCAACTTGATGTGTGCTCTTGGTTGGGAGGAGGTTGGCGCGCTGCATTGGGCCTGAAAGAGAGAGGACAGAATGATAAGCAAATGTGCACAGTATATGTGTGTGTCTGTGTCTGTCTGTGTGTTTCACAGACCGATCCATGTTGCCCTTTCAGTATGGAGCCAAAGATTCCCAGGGTGCTCAGGGGTCGACTCACGGTCACTGACATCCAGTGAAAGACAAATCCTAAGAAGTGTGTGTGTGTGTGTGTGTGTGTGTGTGTGTGTGTGTGTAAAACTTTCGGTTAATTCAGGTCATAACCAGCCACGGAGAAGCTGTCACAACACAAATTGCAAAATGAAAAATATCTCTTTACATATTAATGTGTGTCTGTGTATGAGTGTGTGAGCATATATAGTACGTCCTCGCTCCCAGACCTTCCTGTTCCTTTCTTTTAATGCACCATAATAAATCGACACATACTGTAAATTCTCAAAGTTTAGATCTGGGGTAAAAATCAAGAATCGTGTCTGACTGTGCTCGCCGCTGTTATTTATTTATTCGTAGTCAGTTACAGCTAATTCACCAAGCTAACCTCTGGCTGATCGCCTCAGGGTTGATTTGTGTGTAAACTGCATATTGCTCTAAGGGAAGTTGAGTATGGGTGTCTGCGCATGTACAAGATTACATAGGTTCACACACGTCCACATTCACATTCATTGCGGGCAGCGACTAACCCGCCTAGCCGCATCTACATTAAGCGGTCCCTCAGAGGGCTCTTAACCTGCTGTCTCTAGGCACTTAATGTTGGATTCAACATCTTAGACAGGACAGGCTGGTGTAATTATAACACTCACCTTGTTGTTGTCAAGCTCCTACATGGTGAGGGGACAGGAAAGCGGTCAGAGGTTAAAGTGGGTGCTTATGATTCGTGGTGCTTTTCCTGTACGGCAGATATACGGTACATGACTTCTCTCCGCCCTTTAGATTTAAATTGAATCAGGCTTTCCGAGACATAAAAGCTAAAAGCTCAGTACGATGTTTTTATAAATTCAAAATCACTACAGTATTTGCTAATTCGAGTGGTATTGAGGGGAGAAGCTAAAAAAGATGGTACGGTTCCATAACGGTTTATGTTAAGCCACACAGACACACACATATACACTCTTACAATCTGAAATCTAGCCACAGACGTGTCGCTTCTAAAAATAAATTTTTGCACAAGGACATGTTGAATTGATCTTTTTGAAAAGCTCAAGTTACACTTTAAACTCTTTCACATTCTGATGACGATTTTCAAATACATGGAGATGTTTCCTTGCTGCTACAATTGAGTCATTTTATATCAAGTATTACTTTATCATCTAACTCCCTTTGGCATATTCTTACTGTCACAATCTCATGGACTTATTGTCTTACATGATTGTAATTGAAGTATTGTACATAGTTTTTTTTTTTTTTTTTTTTTTTTTTTTAGAATCCTGTTTCACTGTATTATGAACATGTACTCAAACTGGACTGCCTGGATCAGTAGCAACATGCCCACAACAAGGCAGCCTCTTGATGTGCTATTTCGGCCGGACTCAGCAGGGGCTCTGTTGGACTGGCACAGAGTTGGCCCGGTGATGGGCAGCCCTGGAGCAATTCCCCACTATTACCACTGTACTGAGACGGAGAGAATTACACAGGTGGTTGTTAGGTTGTAAACAATGCAGGGAGTTGTGTGTGTGCGTGCGTGCGTGCGTGCGTGCGTGCGTGCGTGCGTGCGTGCGTGCGTGCGTGCGTGCGTGCGTGCGTGCGTGCGTGTGTGTGTGTGTTTGTTGTCTCTATGTGTTTACACTTGGACCCGGCAATTGACAAAGAGTGAAGTCAATACTGACCCAGTTAGAGTCGGAGGGAGAGAGATCTCTTACGGTCGCACTGTTTTTACCATGGTTCCTTTCTCAGCTCAAAATATAAAAGTGCCACGCACATGCTCTCCAAAATGCACACACACTTATTACACTCTTACTTCATGTTTAAGTCATGAGGCTCAGCTGCTCTTTTGCCAACTCAATAGACACACTGCTGCCAAACCCACTTCACCCTCCACCCCCACCATCACCACCACCACCGTCCACAGCCCACTACACTGCTTTTTTTTTTTTTTTTGGAGTAGATACAAGCCACAAACTTCTGTGAGTATTTGTGTTTTCAGTGTATTTGAGTTAATAAAAGCTGTCAGATAATATTAAAATGTATGGTGTGTATGGTCTGTATGCACTCCCAAGCAGAGAGCCTGCAGCCATTCGTTGTTCATACTTCATACAAAGATTTACCTGTTTGTATTAAAGACATGTAGTTCCGACAAGCCTTGGGAGCATTAACTATAAGTGCTTAAGATAGATTGTTTGGTTTGCATTAACAGCAACTTCAAGGTTCCCCCGTGGAGTTTTAGATCTCTAGCAGTGCTATGGAGCTGTTTTCTTATGAGTTGGTTCCCCTTTTGTTTATCTCTTGCACAAGCACAAAGACGCACAGGCACATGTGCACACGCAGGTTACACAATACGCACAGTACTGCCAACAGTGTCACATTATTCCTCTGATCAACAGGTGGTGATGATGTGCCAAGAAATGTTGCACTGTGCTCCTGGGAGGAGGAAGGAAATGACATGTTTGGAAGACCTGGTGGATATACACAATGTGTTTCGATCAGTAACGCTGAATAACTTCTGTTAGAAAATTCCCCTTTAATACAGCTCAGATACAATGGTAAACAGTGAACAGTGAGGCTAATCTAAACACCAACGCTGAATTACATGCACCAATGGTTTACTATGAGCCCTTGATGCATGTAAGGCAATTTGAATCCAGCACGAGAATGGGTGACCTTGCCATTAGCACTGAAAGCTAATAGAGAGGTAATTAGTGAATGTAAATACACTGAATGGCTGTTGCTGAAAAAAAAATCCAACCTGAACTAGTATCCAAAAACATGATTTGATTTCATGAAAATCAAATGAATTGTAGCTTTACAGTAATCATAGATAAAAAAAAATGAAAAAAAAACGTTTGCTGCCATGTCGAACTTTTTAGATGTTGAGTGTGAGTATGGCGCTATCACAACAGATGTGAACGCCAAAACTCTGAAAATTAGACTTTAGTTGTAATAAACTGGAATTAATTTTTAAGTTTAATACCATTCCATATTAAACGTGGGATCGAGAGAAGGACATTTAAAATGAAATTGAAATGTCTTCCTATTGTTCTGACCTTTTGCCTCACCATGGAACGACAGACAGATTAATCATGCAAATAGACCAAAAACTCAGGGGAAGTAACAAACACAAACAATACACTTTGTAGCTGAGTTTATGGAGGGCCAGATAAGCACAATCAATGTCGGCCAATTATTCTTGCTGCTCTAAGTGATTAGCTGTGCATCTGCGCGGCCCCCTCTGCGTTTGTTTATACGATGAGCTCTTCTGATAGCTTTATACTGAACTGTGTCTGCATAAAGTGACCATCAGTGTTCCTCATGCTCCCCTGGGACTTGATGAAGGAGCTTTGGTGGAATTTTTTTTACTGCCCGCTTGATGAAGTGTCTGTGGTTGTGGTGTAAAGGCCTATATGGTAACGAGCAATCAGGGTAATGAGTCCTCTGATGTGGACGTATCAGGGCCGGCCTCTCGTACTGTGACAGGAGCTTAACACCTTGCAAGAATGGCTTCGTCATTCAAGCTTTTTCAAGGGCAAGTGTCCATTAGCACTTCTGTTATGCTTTCATAGCGGAGCAGATATTTGATAAGAGCCAGGTCTTATGGTGGTTTAGCACAATAACCTGGTTGTTAGTGGGAAGTCAGTGGTCAGTGGTGCTCGATGTTTGTGTGCATGAGAGTTAAAGTTCTTCTTTTTATAAAATTTTTTTATGCTGAGGGGTGTTTAAAAGTTAACGCATGCATCTTATTTTGCAGCTGTTTGCAGAGAGAGATTAAAGGCAGGAGGAATAGGAGCAAAACAGACAAATGAATCAGGGTCATCCCTCTTGTGCTCTTTTTTGCTTGGGGTGATTCATGAGTTGGAACACCTCAAATCGGGGCTCCATATTTAATAACCTTGACCACCTCTCCTTTTCTCCCTCCCCTCCAGCAATAGCCCACATCCAATCCCTCTAATGTTCAATGAATAACCGCTTTTACGGCTAGTTCAGGTGTGATACAGTGTAGGAGGCGGAGAAGGCTAGACCAGGAGGCCAGGCGATGAGGCAGGCAGGAGGAAGACTCTCATGAATAATGGATGGGAACAGAGGGGCCGTGTTAGGCTTGAATATGAATGGCCTCCCCTGCAGTCACCTGGCTTGATCGTGGGCTTATACTTACACTTCAGAGATGTGCTCTGAATGTTAACTCCCTCTTTTCTAGTTGGAGCCCATTACTCTGACTCTGATAACTTATTATAGGTCACTTGCTGAGGAAGACTTCTGCTAGTTGTCTAATTGTTCTGCAGAAAAATGGCCCCTGTGACTGATAAAATATTATATAATCAATTCGGTTCAAGTCAATACAGTTTCAGTTACATAGTGCCAAATCATAACATACATTATCTCAGGGCACATTACAGAGTGAGGTCAAAGACCTTACAATATTATAGAGAGATAGTTAACGGTTAACAGTTTTCTCGGAGGAGAGGGGGAGAGAGAAGCAAGAGACGCCAGGAACAGCTATATATAGTGTTGTTTTCAAGCAATGTATGACTGGTTGTTATAATGACATTAATAATATCATAATAATAGCAAAATAGAAATAATAAAAATGAATAATGGCAAATGTGTGTCGTAGTGGTAGATCGGGGTCCTGCAGCTCCGGAGCCAGAGATACCTGCAGAATGAGGACAGGGAGAGAGAGACTGAGAGGAGAAACACAAACTATGAGAGAGAGACGATGCAAAGTTTATGACATACTGTAGTGCGATATGCATGGGGACAGAGAGAGAGAGAGAAAGAGAGAGAGAGGGAGGAGGAGAAGAAGTGCTCAGCGTGTCATGGGAGTTCCCCCAGCAGCCTCGGCCAATAGCAGCATAACTAAGGGATGGTTCAGTGCTCACCTGAGCCAGCCCTAACTAAAACTTTATCAAAGAGGAAAGTTTTAAGACTAATCTGAATGTAGAGACGGTGTCTGCCTCCTGAACCCAAACTTGGAGCTAGTTCCACAGGAGAGGAGCCTGATAGCTGAAGGCTACTCTTGGACACTCTAGGAACCACGATTAAGCCTGCATTTTTGGAGCGAAATGACGGAGCTTGGTCATTAAGGGTTTTGTAGGTGAGGAGGAGGATTTTAAATTCTATTCTGGATTTCAAAGGGAGCCAGTGCAGAGGCGCTAACACGGGAGACATATCTCTCTTTCTAGTGCCTGTCAGCAGCACTCCTTTTCACGGAGTAATTGGGACTTCCTGATAATAACAAATTACAGTAGTCTATTGTAGAGGTAACACATGCATGGTCTGGTTTTCCTTTTGAGACAGGATGTTTCTAATGTTCACAATATTGCACAGGTGGGAGACGGCTGTCCTAGAGAGTTGTTTTATGTTAGAGGCAGAGGACATGTCCGGGTCCGACCAGAGTTGTCCAGGTGGACAAAACTTAACAGAACTTAACAGTATATTATGCACAGAATGGGCTCCGTATTAGATCTGTAGCACAATGAAAGAGCTCTCCTCTCTCTGACAGTCAGGTACACAGCTGTGAATCGCTGTATAAAAAAAAAAAAAAAAAAAAGCAAAAAGAAGCAGACAGGTTCAAGAGGTTCAGTCACTGCTCAGCTGCTCACGTTGAAACTGAATGTGATATGATTGTTAGTGGTAGATGTGAAGGTGCCAGTGGCCTGCGGCCTGACGTTTCTATACACGATGCAGGGCCTAAGGTGACGAATATGTGATAAAAATACCTAGTTGCTGTCTTGATAAACTCACATTATTCATGAAAGGGGTCAGAAGAAAAATTACCTGCAGGAAAACTGATATTAAGTATTTAAAAATGTTTGCCTTTTAGCCTAACTTTTGTGATAGAAGCCTACCCTCTAGTTTGGCAGTGGCATTGGTAAGTCAGGCACACAGGTGCAGATGAAATAAGAAAATTAGTCAGAGGAGTTTCAGCAAGTTATCTGAAGGGGAATCAAGCCAGAACATACCTGATCCCTGCATTAATAGTGGAGTTGAAATAATTAGTCCATTAAATGATTAGTTGATTGACAAAAGATTTTACCAGCAACTATTGTTTTGTTTTTTTTCGTCCTGAAGTGTCAAAACTTGGAATAATGATTTCCAAATATGTATAACCCTAAACATGTTTTGTCACCATAATATGTTATACTGAAAGAGATCAAATTATGTAAGCAAGCTATTTTTTTATTGCATAATTCTGAACACACACTGCAGATGGTGCTTTGACCATGTTAGCTGGAACGACTCAAATGAGCTGACTTACCTGTTGAAACCTTTTCTGCACTCTCTGCTTGCAGATCAGACTCACAGCGGCGTCTGCTCTTTGTTAATCAACTAGTTCTCAAAATGATCCTCAGTCATATTCCATGAAGAGCTGAAGCGACTAGCTGATCCCCCTTTCCCAGTAGGTGCACATACAAGTACACAAACACACACGCACACACACACACACACACACACACACACACTCACATACTCAGACACAGGGATTAGGTTTTTCGGTCAGAAGCCAGTGATTACAATATGTTTATTACTCCGCAAGCCAACTGCAGAGCTCTTATCAAACACGCACACACGCACACATAGTTTTTGCGCTGCTTGTGAACGGCAGAGTTCTTATTAAAAATTGATCTGCAAGCTGTTGTGTGTCGCTGCTTCGCTGAGGAATTCATTACCTCTTTGCCATGCACCACTGTGTCCCACATGCACGCTTGCACACACACACACACACACACACGCACACATACACAGTTTAGGCACACAGCATGCCTGCAAGCAATCCCGACCTGTCAAATAAAACAACACCCTTTCGTTTAGAATATTTGAGATTCAAACAAACAAATGCTCCGGTGGGAGGGAGCGAGGGAGGGAGAGAGGGAGGGAGAGAGAGAGAGAGAGAGAGAGAGAGAGAGAAACAAACAGGCATCAAGATGGTGTGATGATGAGGAGGGTAGGATGACAGGGAAATGGTGAGTGAAGAATAGGAAAGAGTAAAAAGCTTCCCTCAGAATCAGATAATTGTTTGATGGTAGCCTTTTTCAAGGCGAGGATTGGCAGCGTGTGACTGTTTACACTTCTTTTTCTGCATTTCACCCCCTCCTCATTCTTCAATGGCTCCTCCTCTTCCTCTCTTACTGCTCTTTCATCTTCTCAAACACACTACTTCGACAAATCATTCTTCCATCATTTTTCTCTCTCCCTCTCACTCGCCCTGCCTCGATCCATTCTCTCTCTCTGCTGTGACGGCCTTCACGCTCTTCAACTCATTCACCTGTTTTTTTTTTTTTTTTTTTTTTTTTTTTTTTTTTTTTTTAAGCTTCAAAGCTGTGGTTATGTACAAACAAGGCACGAGCAGTAGAAATTGAATTGTGGTTGAATGATTTACTCAATCTTTACCCTCAGCTCTCATGTATTAACTAAGGCAGCACTGATTGAAATTCAGCACCATGTTTCACAACCTGCCAAGTGTCCCTGAAAACCTGCTTCAGAGTGGAGTGTAGATGAAGACACAAAGAGAGAGCGATAACGGAAACCGAGAAAATGAGGAGAGATATCGGCCATTTTGTCTGCCTGTCTGTTCTCCTGTCTCTCTGTCTGTCTCCTTTGGCCGTAATGACCTCTCCACATGATCAATGCACCTCCGAGAGTAGCCAATCACCTTCTCCCGGCCCTGTCATTTTCTCTCCGTCTGCCACTTCTGATTCACTCCCTTTTTTTCTGTGTATCTAGTCACTCTGCGACCACTCCATCTCTCTCTCCCTTTTCTATTTCTCGCTATCATTTTCTGTCCTTCCGCAAGCCCCCTGCCCTTCTATTACACAGCAGGCCACATTAAATCTCGGTATGTCTGTAATTTTTCTTCATCTCTGTCTTTTTCTTTAATTTCGGCTGCGGCTGTGCCTCACACCTCTGCCAATCTTCCCTCTGCCATCTTGTAAAATAGACCTCATTTATGACATTTTAGGTGTTTCTCTGAAACTTCTCCAAACTTTTAAGGAATTGTTCGACATTTTGGGAAATAACACATATTGGCTTCCTTTCTAATGCTTGGATAGAAAGAATTTGACGCTTGAACAGGAAGATTATCTTATCTTAGCATAAAGTCTGGAAGCAGGGGGCAACTGCTAGCCTGGCTCTGTCCAAATGTTAAAAAAAGACACCTACTGACACTTGAAATGCGTAAATAAACACAGCATATTCTGTTTGTTTAAATCGTTCTAAAACTAAACCGTAAAAAAAAAAGACCAGCTGTGGTTTTATGGGGACATTACTTTCTTGACCTCACTGCACCCAGCCATGAAGTAGTTCCTTCCACGCCCAATAAAACCACAAACTGTCATCTTTACAATTAGTTTTTTCTACATATTAAACAAACAACATATGACGTGTTGCTTGTTTTTTTTTTTAAATTTGAGCTGCTGATAGCTGGATGCTTTACACTGAAAAAAAGCAAGGCTAGCTGTTTCCCCCTGCTTCAAGTCTTTGTGCTAAGCTAAGCTAATCACCTGGTGGTTCTGTGTACATACATGTATATGAGATTGCTAGTAATCTTCTCAGCTAACTCTCTGCAAAGTTGTATTAACAGTCTGTAAATGGTTATACATGTTTACAGCGCAATGTTTGATAATTTTACCCCCAATACTGTGCTACTACGCTCGTTGTTACCATTAATAATGTAGACAAAAACTACAAATGTATGAATAGTAATAAACCAAAGTTATCCCATAAAGAAATTGTTTGACATTTAGTGAAGCACTTATTTTCTAAATCTAGGAGATGGTTAGCTTAGTTTAGCACAAAGACTGGAAACAGTGGGGAATAGCTAGCCTGACTGTCTGAAGGGAACAGAATCCACCTGCCTGCACCTCTAAAGCCCATTAATGAACACGTTATTTCTTGTTTGTTTAATATGATAATAAGTGTAAAAAAGACAAATTGTGCTTTTACTAGTTTCTTTTGTGCAAGGCATTTACACTGTGTTGACGAGACTTAGTCACTGCATCCAGCTGAGAAATAGTCCCATACCCATACCTGTATATGTCAGACACACAGACAGAAACATGACTTTTGTATGAATGTGCACGAGTGTACAGATACAGTTGTCAGAAACAGTTGTGAGCCACAGTCAGAAAAGTGAGCAGAGAAGACGGCGACCTTTGTTACATCCGGGTTTATTCAGGTTTTCTATTTTGCCACATCGCACCCACCCAGGTGCAGACAGTAAAAAAGACGTGGTGTTTATTCAGGCTCATTTATAACCATTTGTGGACAAAGCAACAGTGTTCAACAAGTGCTCAGCCAGGAACCAACGGCTCAGCCCCCTTTGTTTAAACGATTACAATTGTGGGTCGCACGACTGTGACTGAACCTCAGCTCTCAGATCTCTTTTTGCAATAAAACAGCTTTGTAAATTTATTTTCTACAAGATAAGCAAACTAATCTTGATCACAAGCGTATTCCACACACCCGCTAGATTTTCACAGCATGCTTTTGATTTTGAGCTGATTAGGAGATTATGAAATGGATGTTGAAGCTCTTTGGTATGTATTATTGTTACACATTGATCTGCGGTGCTGCTTGCATGCTGCATTAGAGCCGCTGCTTATCTACAAAGCCAAGGGCGTGGGAAAATCTACGAAGTCAACCTCCAGCTGACTTACAGTTGGAGTGGAGCGGTCTCAAAGTGCCATTGCTGCAGTTGAGTGGGTCTACAGTGTACAGTTCGGTGATGTCTTAACGTGACCATACCAACCTGAAGTTTTTCTTTCAGTTACCTTGAACGTATGATTTCTATGGGCAACTGCATGGACACAGGAGTCATTTATGTTGTGTGCCACATTAACATATTTTGATTACCAGTGTTGACAAATCCTAAACTTTACAAACTCATTCACAAAGTCCTATCAACCAGGCAAACTTAAAATTCTTGTCTTCTGTTTCCATTTCTTGCTGCCAAGATTTTCTTGCTTAGCTACCTTGACCAAAAAATTTTGATATGCAAGCTTTATGCCAAGTGAATATACCCAAATTTTGAAGCAGCAGGCTCATAAATATTCCACACTGTCAATGATTTTAATTTCACAGAGTGCGAAGTGCCATTTAATGTTTTGTGCACAGATGAAAGAGCACACTTTCTAATGTTTTGAGACTTGCTTTCTTCAGTAAACAAAGCAGTTCCAAGTCCTCCACTATCTCTTAAAGAGAGATGGAAATCACCCAGAGGAGAGGCCCTGGCCTGCTAAGATAATAGGATCTCTGCTCGTCTCTGTGCTGGTCTTTGGTCTTCACAAGAGCCAAACCTGCCGCACTAAACACTTCTGCCTTTTCCCCTCATGAAATATGGATTTGTGTACAAGCGGGCACAAATGCTAATCATCGTGCAAGTCTGTAAGTGTGTCTTTATATGTGTGTGTGTGTGTGCGCATTTGTGTGTGTGTGTAAATTCTGGTGACTTTGTGTTAAGTATGTGTACTTCGAACGGATATGCACGTGTATGTGTGTATTTCGCCAGGCCGAATTAGATTTGGGTTCCGAGGCGAGAAAGGAAAGAGACGCATGGAGGAATTTAGCTATGAGGCTCATAAATAGTTTAGCCACCCAGAGCAGATTCATCAAGTAGCGTGAGGGATAAATCATATTCCTCCCCTCCTCTTTTAACCCATCCTCCCCCCCGATCCCTGGCTTCTCTCTCACCCTGAAGAGCAGGATGGAATAAAAGATGCTGGATGGTAATCCTGAGACTTCAGAGAACCTAATACCTCCCGACACTTGTGCTGTACTGATCCAAGATATGGCTGTAATTCGCACACTCCCACCTGCTTAAACGCAAGTTCACATATACAAACTACATATACACACACACAGGATCAGCGCACCTTCTGGCTTAGTAATTCTGTGTCAGGGAATGGGATCAGACAGTATTGACTCTAATGAAAAAGCATCATCAGCATGTAGGTTAATTTACTCCTGTTTCTCCTCTCACATGCACATTTGAGCTGACGTTCACACGGCAACACTCTGAGCCGTGTCACGTAAAACCCGAACGGTCCAATCGATAGTGATCTGTTGCTCTGGACCGTCCAGTGACGTGACAAATATCCTCGTCGGCTGCCGTGAGCAACAATTTCCCCCAAATTGAAAGGCCCCGAGGCCATTCAGGCACTGGTGTTATTTGGCTGCTGTTTTCCCCTCATGGCCATCCATGAAGGATGAACCTCTCTATATATCATCTCTGTCTCATTGGATAGAGCCCAAGCTCCATCACCATAGCAATGGGTGTTTAGCCTACACCCAAGAGACATAGTCATTCCACAGATTGCCTGAAAGAATGAGATTGTGTGTGTGTGTGTGTGTGGCAGCAGGATTTTGAAGCTTTGAAAGTGTATGTGTGTGTGTGTGTGTGTGTAGGTGTGATCCTGTGTTCCTTCTGGTGTCGCCTCCATTTGTCGGTATGAATTATAGATCAGGGTTGCCTTGGGATTTATAATAAAGGCCGAAGAGTGTCCCAATCACACACCTGAGCCCTCTCCTCTATTTTGAAGCAAGTAGAAACAACTTTGAAACAACCTGTTCCACAGCAGGCTGCTCAGACGGCCACATGCACGGGCTTCCAAACAAGATATTGCTTTTCTTGTGACTCTTCAGGTACCCCGCCCTCCTCCTGCTTCGTCCGAAATGTGCAATGCATGCAAATGTCTTTCCAACCATCATGGCTCCTGTCTTTCCACTTTCTCCTCTCTACCTTCATTGCTCTCTAAGCCATGTTCTCTCCTCTTTCTGTGGTTTCTCCCTTCTTTGTTTAGCTCCCCGACTCTTCCCCCTCTTTCTCTGCTCCCCCCACCCCGCACCCCCCCCACCCAGAGACGCCCCTCTCCTCTGGAGTGCGAGACTCTGAGCCGTTTGCTCCTTCATTACTTCATTACTTCGCTCTCTCGTCCCTCTCCCTCGCTCTGTCTCTCTGAGGGGGGGCTGCAGTGGGTTTTCATTATCCAACAAGTCAATCTTCATCATGGCGTCCTCTGTGCGCTCTCATTGGCTCAAACACACATTGTCACACACACACACACACACACTTTCATACAGGTGAACGCCGCCTGCATCCTCCTATACTTCAACATGTAGCCTTCAAGGCAAATCTTTACACATTGTCTGCTAATGACTTTAATACATTTCATCTTTTGATTGGGCGCAGAGGGAACGGCAGAAAAGGCAAACTGATGAAAAAATGGCCAGTAAGGAACCGTGTGTGGTTTGTACGTAGCATATGGAGTCACACCAGATAATATGATAGATAATATGCTAATGCAGAGCTTGTTGTCTTTTCCCTGAAACCCTTTGTTAAGTTGTAGTTGCGGGCTTACTCATCTGCAATGGGCCTGTGGGAAGGTAAAGCTACCACACAGAATATCAAGTAAGGTGCATGTGCATATATACGCTTTCTCATTCCTGTTCTGTACTTACTAAAAAAAACAAAAAACAAAACAAAAAAAAAAAACATCATCACATAGGCTTATGTATAGTTGAATCAGGGAGCTGATTTCAAAGGCAGTATCATCATACAGTTACCTGCCACAAGGTGTCGTCATACGTGATTGTGTGTCTTGTGGTGTGTTTGTGCACATTTCATCCCCAGCCTTTGTGTGTTTGTTTGATACTGGCATTATTTTTCTCTTCTCTACATAGAAATTACTGATGGAGAAAAAAAATCATTTCTCGCAAGTGCTTCAGAAATTCCTCAGTGTGACTGAGGGCCTGGGGTCTTGAAAATGAAAGGGGACTGAACTCAGTTACACACATACACACACACACAGACACACACACACACACACACGCGCGCACACATACACGCACATCAATTTTATGTCCCCTTGTTGAGTGCCTCTAGAGAACAGACAGTCTGCAGCCAGCCAGTAGTTTACTCCTGAGACAGATTCTTGTTTAGCATTTAGATTGGCTTGATCAACCACCAGTTAGCTTATATATATTTATATATATATAGATCTGTGTGTATGTATGTGTGTGTGTCTGTGTGCATGTGTGCGCGTGTATGTGGGAGCACGTGGATAGGCAATTATCTGTGTAGGCTTCTATGAATGTGTACCTCTGTACACATATGAGGGCAGATGCCTTCACATATGTATGTATGTGTGTGTGTGTGTGTGTGTGTGTGTGTGTGTGTTTGTGTGTGTGTGTGTGTGCGTGTGTGCGCACATGTGCTTGTGTGTGATGAGCCATGGCTCACAGCTCTTGGTGAACACTCCAGGCCAAGGTTGCCAATGAGACTTAGTGAGGCAGTGAGCCAGGGTCACACAAAGTTACACATTAATCTTTTAGAGGGAACCCCGCCACCATCACCACACCATACCAGAAATTTCCCCACACAACCAATCCTCACAGTATCATATGTGTTAATCCAAAATCACACATACGAATGAAAATATTCCAACTCTAAAAGGAATAATATTTTATAGTAAAACAATTTTTTAAGTGCAAGGCGAATACAGTGGTGCCTTGTTCTGTTCAATAATTACTAGAGGATCTCAGAAACACTCAATCAGTCAAACTGTATTTGAGGAGGAAGGTCTGAAAAGGTTAATGGGATTCTTACGTCAAATGTGCGCGCAAACGCACACACAAACACGCACACACAAACACACGTGGCTAAATCGAGTGTGTTTTCCGGGCTCAGTAGATATATGTTTAAATTAAGATCACATCATTTAATCTCAAATTTGTCAATCACCATCTGTGTATTGTTTTCGAGCACACTAATATACCTTTGTAGTAGGTCACACAGCATTCGTTATAATACTAGTTGGTGTGTATGCGTGTATCCATCCGTGCATGTGAGTTGCACTGCCTCTCACCTCTCGTTTACCCCGAGTTCAGCCAGAGTTCACAGTCCCCCCAACGCCACTTAATGTGTGTGTTGGTGAAATAAGAGAGACACAGTGTGTGTGTGTGTGTGTGTCTGTGTGTGTCTGTGTGTGTGTCTTCAGTTCTCTGCCTCGAGTCTCCCCAAAAGCCACTTATGTGCTCACATAGTTATGACTGTGTAGGGAGAGACAATTAGTGTGTGTATGTGTGTTCACATGTGTATTTTTGCCTCGCCCGAGCATGCGTGCGTGCGTTCGTGACAGATGTCCAGTTTCTGATGACTTGGGGTTCTGTGATGTTGTTGCCCCTGAGCGTCTGTTTAATAGCCCGCTGTGACATTATAGTTACAGCTCTATTTCCTGCTGCTACACAGGTGACGGATGTGCGGTGTTTGACAAACTACATTACCCTC
The DNA here is from genome assembly GCF_002260705.1 of Seriola dumerili. Taxonomy (NCBI): domain Eukaryota; kingdom Metazoa; phylum Chordata; class Actinopteri; order Carangiformes; family Carangidae; genus Seriola; species Seriola dumerili. The sequence continues at coordinate 4,305,884 of NW_019174481.1, forward strand.
TTTCTGTGCAGCGTTCAACCTGCTAACTACATAGAAATCGCACACCTTCTCTCCTCCCGTTCATGTTTTGCCACTGGGTAGTTGTGCGAGAGGGGTGAGGGTGATAACACTTTACTCTGCGTGCACATGTGTGTGTATTGGCCTGAAATAATCTAGCCTCGAGGTGATGTGCTGGTAATGGTGCTGCAAGAGGCGGGCTGGCTTTCACTTTCTTTCAGAAAAACGCATATAACCGCAGTCACACAGACGCACACCTGTTGTGGTCTAAGAGGAGTCCCACAGTGTGTGTTGATGTGCGCGTGACAGCAGCAGTGTGCAGACAGGACAGAGAGCTAAAGCAGATTTGACAGGCTGTCCTAGGCACTAATGCTACAAATGGCTGCCTGGATAGAAATATCTTCATCATCCTGGACAAATAGGCTGTCACTCAGCCCTCCAAAACTCTTGTTGACTGGGTCCCATCCCTCCTCTCCTCTCTCTCTGTCTCTATGTCTCACGCACACACACTTTTTGTTGATGTCACTACTTGTTTTGCTTTTATTCTGATGTCATTTTCCCTTTCCTTCCTCTGGAAAGAGTGAGAGCAAACTGTTTTTTGGCTCTTAGTGTCTGTGTGTGTGCATGTGTGTGCGTGTGTGTAAGAGAGAGAGAGAGAATAAGTATGTGTGAGGGAGATCATAAATGAGACTGACGCTTGGCCTTTGTTTGAAATATGAAACCGCTCTCAGATGTATAATATTACAGCAATAGAACAGCAATCAGACGTTAATTGAATCTGGGTTATGACTTTTCTGTGTTCTCGCTCAGCTGAGTGTCTCTCCCGCTTTCCCTCTCTGTCTTTCTCCCTCCCTCTCAATGACTCTCATTTTCTTATTCCTCCTGTATCCCTAACTAACCCACTTTCTTCTGCCTACTGTCTCTTCATGTATCTTTCCCATGTATTTAAAGTAATCCTTGTGGCATGTTTCACCCCGTGCAGCCTGCCAGCCCCTCCCTGCCCCTTTCTCTGTTGTTAACTGCCGCCGCAGCATGCAGCAGGATCCCCCTTCTCTGCTTCAGTTACGCCATTCACGTCTCATTAAGAGACCTTCTGGTGAAATGTCACCGTCTTAACTACTCTTCGACATGGGACACTGGCTTTCAAATGTAGAAAAGTGATGTGCGTCTTTTGTGCGTGTGAGTGCCCTCGTGTGTGTCGCTGAATCTGAGCTGCCACTTGGTCTGTCGCTCCGTGTCTACGTATATGTATGGTTGTGTATTTCTTATGAGAAAAATGTGGGGTATTATGCGAATAGAGGCTGCTGGTCACGCTCTTTTTCTTTTAGTGAGGTGAGGATTTGTGTTTAAGTGTGAAGGTAGAATCAGAATAAAGGCTGAGGTTAGGTTAGGGTTGAGATTAAACAACAGGCTATTAAAGTCAGGTTTAGTCTTAAGGGAAATGAATGCATTAACTGAGCGTCCTCACAAGCAGAGTAATACTACTTACTACGTGAGTGAGTGAGTGTGTGTGTGTGTGTGTGTGTGTGTGTGTGTGTGTGTGCGCGTGCTTCTCCTCCCTCATGAAATGGGAGACTATCTATCCAGCCTGACCTTCTCCTTAATTGCTTGGTTTGGGTTCTGTCTCTGCTCATTTCAGGAACAGCGGTCTCCCTGAAATGACTGCTGACTCCCAATTGTCTCTGGCAAAACCTCACTATACCTGTCGCTGCTGACAACCCACAGGCCCGCATTTTGTCCATGCACACATTTAAGCCGAGGCGCAGAGACGCATACATGTGCATCAATTGTTGCCAGGGAAACTAGAAAGTAAGGCAATTTGTTCTTCAATGTCACTCGAGGTCATACGTGTGCACATCAGACATGGTGGTATGTCTGCAGGGGCTGATGTTGCCTCTTTGTCCTTCTGGTCACAGAATTGCAGTGTCCTGTTCCTTCAACCTTCCCTTGTGACTGTTTTGATATTTCATCCTCCAGCTGTCTCTCTGGCAGCTCACTTGTACATGAATTTCTTTAGAGTCAGACCTTTGACAACTGGAAGGAACAGCTGACAGAAGATAAACTTTTAAGGACCCCAAGCAGAGAAACCGAACAGTGGTGGTCCTTCTACTGAAGGCATCTCATGATCATCAAAGTTGTATTTTAAGGGAACAGGTTGACATTTAGTGAAAAACCTTTATTCCCTTTCTTGCTAAGAGTTACATGAGAATATGAAGCTACCGCCAGCACCCAGCTTAGTTTAGCATAAAGGGGAAACAGATAGCCCACCCGCCTCTCAACATCTGTGAAGATCTCTAATTAACCTTTAATGACAGGACTACTGTAAGTTACTGTTCCCAGCCAAGGAATGGTCACATAGTCCCCTCATGAATCCATAACATGTTATTTTTACAACTGAGTTGTTGTACAGATTAGACAAACAGGATCAGTATGTTCATTAGTGAGCCTCAGAGGTGCTGGTACAGTAGGTGGCAGAGCTAGGCTAAGCTAACTGCCTGCTGTTACCACACAGACATGATATTGGTATTGATCTTCTCATCTCAAGTCTTGTCAAGAAAACAAAACTCCCTGTTTGCTAAAATGTTCAACTCTAATTTTAAAAACATAGTGGGACGAGAAAGCGTAGAGACAGAAAAAGAAAGGCAGCTGGATAAAAATGTCTACTTCTGTCTGAAGAACCAATAGTTCCAAAATTTGCTCTAAATACGTGCAGTGCTGGGATACAAACATTGACAAACAAAGCAACAGTAACTGAGGAGGGCAGGGCTTAACCCTTCAATATCTGATACTCCTCAGACAGCAAATTTAACATTCAAATTTAGCTATAAGTTCATTTAAATGAGCCATTAAACAAAACACTAATACACAAAAACAGGCTGCAATGAATGGGCAATCTAGTCTACAGTTTATCTAGAGGCGATTAACAATGTGCAGTTTTTCCATTATTCAGTTTCTTGAAATATTTGGGTGGGTGTTCTGCTGAATCTTTCCTTTTGTGGAAGAGAATTGGGGGAAACATTTCACAAATATCGCTCGGAGGAGCAAACAGCATTCTCCTCGTCAGCTGCTCTGACGCTGCGAGGAAGAACGACTATACTTAAAACAAATTAGCGAGATGAGGACGAGGCGTTGAGATATTGTAAGAATGACAGACTGACCGCTGATAGGGAGCAAGTAATATGGTCAGTTCAATCAGCTGTTAGACAGAAAAAAAAAGAGATTATTCCTATTAATTCCTTCTCCTCTGCTCCCTCATTCATTATTCCATGCCTTATGGCTCCTATCTACTCTTATCTCCTCTCACTTCCCTCTATTATCCTGTTGGTTTCAAATTCAAGAGGCAGCTTCTTCTTCGCACCCATCATTTAATAAAGTCAGCCTAAAACCACCACTCCTCTCTGGTAGCCCACACAGGAGCCAGTCGCTAATCAGCCGGCCCCTTTATTAACCCTGTTAGCTGCACCTGTGGCATGCTGCCTCCAGCTCTTGGCATTGAAAGCAACATTTAAGCAGCAGCACGCCCACAGAGCTGGGGTGTAATGTTGCTGACCGATTATGAGGTTCATCCGAGATTATGGGCATTTATCAAAGATGGAGTCTCTGCCAAAGAAAATAAAGTGTAATCTAGGTTTTATCAACAGTATTTTATGAGCATGAATTAGTCTCTCCTGGAAGAAATAAATGTTATTCTATCGATACATTGTGAGCTGTCTTAATTATTTGTCATTTCTTTTATGTTATTTTTGGACTTAAGTCAGAATATTGAAGTTTGACCTTAAATGTGAGTCTGTGGGTAATCTGAGCAGAATGTGTTGTCAAAGAACTACAAAGCACTGCCTTGGGCATATTGTCTGGGCTTTGGTTCACTGCCCTAAATGAGAATTTCAGCACTGCCAACTTACCTGGGCTGTGTTCACTATCTCGTCTCTCCCTCTTTCTCTGTCTGGCTGACAGTCTAATTGTCATGTGGGCAGCCTCTGCTGCATGGATTTAGTGTCGCGCTTGCCTTAATTTAATTGAAAAGCTGCGGAAAGGAAGGAGGAGGGAAAGGAGGGAGGGGATGAAAAACAGATAAATAAAAAGTGGAACCAATCTTTGGCGGGTGCGCTGGGCGGTAAAATGGCTATGTGCGGTGAATAATGCATGGGGGAGATGGATAGGTCTGCGTGGTTAGAGCCCAGGACTGCTGGCGCTTCATTACCGAGGTGTTTGTATGCTGATGCTGTGATGCCAGCTCCTTCGCTCTGTGACAGAGAAGTGGCTGCAGAGGTCCCACCTCCCTAAACTATCTCACATTTTGTCTTTCATTTTGTCTTTCACCCTCTCTCTCTTCTTCTGTAAATTTTAACGCTTGAAACACCCAACACACCCTGTCCTCTTATCTATCTGTGTGTGTGTGTGTGTGTGTGTGTGTGTGTGTGTGTGTGTGTGTGTGCGTGTGCGTGTGTGCGTATGTGCGTATGTGCGTGCGTGCGTGTGTGTGCGTGCGCCTGAGTCTGAGTCAATTCTCCAATGGTACGATAGCAAAGCACAAGCAGATGGTATTTAAGCCTCCCCCTTCTTGGGAGCAACTCTCCTACTACTACTACTACACACACACACACACACACACACACACACACACACACAGTTATAGCCAGCTTCTCACAGAGCTAGTTTACACGAGAGACAGTCTGTGAGACAAGAGTCAACTTTTGCGCTTGACCTTTGACCCTTGCTGCACCTGTCCTATCTGTCCTACAGGTGTCCTGTTGATACAGATCTCTACCCTTTAGAGTTCCTTTCATTTCTCTTAGAAGCCCGATCACAACAAATGGTTGGTTATTTGTACTGCACGCTGTGTGAAGGTTGAATAGACTGAGTACATTTATTGGACATTTTACTTTTCCACTTGTGAAACTTGATGGGTGTGGTTCCAGACTCACTTCAGCCACCCATTTGTTCATGCTGTATCACCCCAAAAATCACGGTCAATTTTTTGAAAACTATCAATATCGACTTCAAGTCTTTCGTTTCGGCTGGGCTTGCAGTGGTGGCCACGTTCTGTGTGCTCTATTTCTGTTTTCAACAACACGACTGCTGGAAATAATCAGGGGGTTGCTGTGTTTTAGTCAAACAAAATAAACAACCCACAATGTACCCACTCTGGAGACGTGTGCAGTTGAAAATGCAGGAGTGGGGCGAGGTTGTGTCAGTGTTGTTGTGGTTTGAAGGAGCTCCCACCTAGCTTGCTTTCCTTACATGAAAGGAAATTCCAAGGAGCTAAATGCAAATTAAGGGGAGAATGTCACTTTACCTCTTGCTCTGATCACAGGATACGTTGCTTTTAATTATCTCGAGTGCTGGATCTGTTTGTGCGGCTGGCTGGCAGTCGCTAAAACAAACACCATGGACTCACTTGAGGTTGTAACTGTGTCCTAAAAGACGCATTTGGATAGAAAACAGTAAATTCTGCGAAGCTCTCTATGTGTTTTGTTTGAGTAGCAGGTCTCCGGAAGGCCAGGCCTATGGCGTGCCGGCATCCTGTTATGTATTCTATTTCATTATATTCAACCTCCCAGCCTGCTCTCATCAGTGGATCAGGAGTGTGCCGTCTCGCAGGCACACCGAGATATAATTACTTTCTAACACACGAAGAGCAGAGAGAGAGAGAGAGAGAGCGGCAAAGAGACAGAGAGAGGATGAAGGAATGAACAATGAAGTTTAATTATGCTTTATGGCAACAATTATAGAATGAAAACAGAAAGTCAATAGGCAGAAACATTGTCTAATTTTCTCTGCTGAGGTGGACTGGGTTTTGCACAGGGCCTGAGGCAAACCAAAATGAGAAACAGTCGAGGGGAAACAAAGAAAAGAGGGAGAATATGCCTGATCATATTTATTAGAGAAAGAGGAGAGTTGGTGTAACTCCAAATCCTTCTGTGATTTATTTTTTTTCCCCCCTCTCATGTTTCCTCATGCAAGCCCAAAGTACTACTTCACTAATTGCAACCTTTGCAAGTAATTAGGAGACTGTAATGGATTCCACTTATACTCTCCTCACCTTGATAATTGTGGATGTATAGTTTTGCCCTGCTCTTTGTTTTTTTGAGGTCAGTGAAGAAGCAGAATTCGAGGAGCGCCACACGCGGCCTGACATTTTGTTTTCTATCACTTATTCAGAGACTATCAGGATCAGTGGGATTAGCAGTTTGATTATCATGCCTCATTGGCAGCAGTACTATGAGGCTCACACACACACACACGCACGTAAATGACTGTCTACTCACACACAGACAAACACAGGCTCAATCAAGGACAGATTAATTAAAGGGAACAGTCTAATTAGTGTCATTAAGGAAGGAATAATAGAGAGGCTTGTACATGGGGACAAGAACTGAAGAAAGCTGTTTACACATGCGCACACACACACATGCTCACATACCCCCACTTTGAGAACTTAGTCAATCATCGATGTCCTTAAAGAAGAATAGTGTATCAATTTATTTGGGAGGTTTTAATGGTGTTGAATCAATATTTCACTGTTGGACACATTACATGGAACACAATATGCCTCCTTTTTTCATTCTTTGTCTGATCATGTCTTTTCAAGTTGGAAAGGAGCAGACAAAAGTGGGCACAGCTGAGTTGCCATGAGCAACAAGCCCCTCATGGTAACCCGGAGTTACTCAGTCGCCAAAAAAAAATGCCTTGGGTGGACTGTTGAACATGAGAGCCGAGGAGCCGATCAGTAATTGGTTTAAACACACGCAGACACATTCATGCATTCATGATTGCACAAAAATACACACACACACACTGGCTGCAGCTACAAGAGCCAAAATGTATAAGAAAGTAAGTGCTTGGATGCCCTGTAGCAGAAAACCTCTGAACACCATCATCTCTTTTTCTCCTCCGCGAGTACTCCCCCTCACACACTCAGGGTGCAGAAAAACAGAACATCTCACACACACACACACACACACACACACACACACACACACACACACACTCGCAGACACACCTGATGTTATGCTAGAGGCTGCATAAATATGAATCAGGGGTGACAATGGCGTGCAGAGTGGAGCCCTGTGCATCCTATTTTCATCATTTACCTTAGGCTAAATGGATTTGGAACACTGTTGGATGGCTCACCTCTCACACTGGTTTGCCTACTTAAATGTGAAAAATGGTACAGTTCCAAACCCAACCGTACGTTCTTTCATTTGTTTCCCATTCTCTCACTTGCCTCTGCTCCTGTACTCACAACTAGTGACACTATGACTCTTTGTAGAAAAAGTGAACCACAAAATTGCACAGGTATTATCGCTGCAATGATATGCATCATGCATAGTATGCTGCAATCACACTGGTGCAGCCATTGAACTTGTAAATGGAGCGGAAGCGAAATCAAAAACAGGCAAAAGAGAAAGACAAAAAGTGGTGAGGGAAAAGGTTGTTTTATGGTTAATATACATTGTGTTCGCAGTCGCACCATGTTAAAGCGCTGGTTCGTCCAAATGACCAAAAACATATTTTCTCACTTACCCCTGGTGCTTTCTAGTCACACAGATTGTTTCGGTTTTATTTCCCCATATTTTTTTGAAATATCTGTTTCTCAGATTTATGCCTTCACCCCAATACACTGGAGGTGAATGTAATTTCATTTATATTGCCCACAGCATCCTAAAAATGAAGAGACAAGACAAAAAAGCTTAACAGTGTCATGTCTTTCCAGAGTCAGTGACTGGATTCCTCCTGCTAGACTTTACTGTGATCACTTTCAGCTGCAGCTTCTCTCCCGTTGAAATCCAGATGAAAGTTGATGACAGTGAGGTCTGTGGATTATCTGAAATGACAGGAACGCTGATATTTATTTATTTATTTTTTCCTAATATAATTTTTCAGATCTGTGAACATCACAAACTAAATACCATTCACCTTCATTGTATTATCTAGAATTCAGAGCAGATACAGCCCTGCAGTAAAACACATCAGAGTGGGTTGCGCTGGTGTTGGTGCATTGCTTCAGGTTTGAAATATGATCCAGGAAATCCAGGTTGAGTAACAGATGAATTTCCCGGCTAGCTGCTAGCCTCTTGCAGAGCTCGCCTTGTTGTTGGGACGGATCAAAATTAGATCACGTTCGCCACTACAAACAAACAGCTCGAGAATTTGTTTCTGACTGGACTGAGATCACTTCCTTTGACCAGCTTGCTGGTGTGGCTGTTTGGCTGCGCACTCGACTAATTGCTTTGTTCAGATCTGCCCCAACGATTCGTACCGAGGGTGAAAACAAACGGTCAGATTCATGTGAACTAAACATCATGGGTTTGAAAACGCCCTTAGAGCGGCCGGAGTCTCAGAGAGAGATATGATGTGGGTAAATAAAACCTAAACTCTCTGCATGGCTAGATCCCACTTGAGATAAGTAAGAAAATATGTTTTCCTAATTTCAGTAAGCTGATCCTTTAAAAGCTAATGCCCTTGACTCATTGTGTATCTCATCTCACTCTTCTGTCTGTCTGTCTGTTGCTGTCTTTCTCTCTCCCCGTTTCCACCAGCTTCTCTCTCTCTCCTCCTTGTCCTTTGTCCTCACTCTTTACCCATTCTCCCAGGTCCTCTCTCTCTCTCTCTTTCTCTCCACATCCCTCCATCCTTCAGTCCCTCCTGATGGCAACATGTTTATCCATTATTGATATTCTGACTGGGCTCGCTTCCCGCCCCCCTGTCGCCCCACTTTCCTACAGCCTGCCCTACTTCAGCAGAGTCCTCACGAGACACTCACACACATACATAGATGCACAAGTTTGTGTTGGACAAAAGTTGTGATAACCCTGAGTGTTTATTGAAATGTGTGTGTGTGTGTGTGTGTGTGTGTGTGTGTGTGTGTGTGTGTGTGTGTGTGTGTGTGTGTGTGTGTGTGTGTCTTCAAGTCGGTGAGACAGAAAGAGAGAGACTAAGTGAAAGTCCACACACAGCAAGTTCCTATATTTAGATCCATATAAGAGACTGTTCCCAGCATCCAACCGCGCATACACAGGGCTTAGCGATGCATTACCGTCTCTCAGGCATCCAGTCGCCGACTGTTCAGCTCTGAAGCTCTGTTTATGTGCGCCTGCGTTCACACACGTTATAAGGAACAGCGGCTTTTAAAACAACCGTTTGCTGCGTTATACTGTTGATTTCTTCAGCTCTTTTTTATCCTAAGTGTGGTTCAAAAAAAAAAATGTCGTTCATAAAGCTTTTGGAACATCAAGTGTTTTTACTTTTCTAATTCGCTGTGTTCAAGCCAATTAGCATCTAACGCGTTCTTTTTCTATTACAGCTGAGCTCCCTTGCATCTCGTATTGAAGAATATGTGCGTGAGGCTCAAGAAGCACACACTACACACGTACTGACTCGTGCGTACACACACACACACACACACACACACACACACACACACAGTTTGAGAGCTTTGATTAGGCAGACTGTGGAGTGTATTAGCGTGTGATCCTTTGAAGAGAAAACATGAAAACGTTTGTTGTGCTTGCAGCAAAGGTTTGTTTGGTGCTGTCGCTCCACTTTGCTCCGCAGGGCCCTCGCAGTTGGTAGGCTGTTTTGAAGCCGTTATCAAATAAGATTCCTCATCTGCTACTTTCCTTTAGCACCAGATTGGCTTTAAGCTCTGTTGAATCCTCTTCCACTTCATTATGTGCGTAGGTTTCTTCTTGAACGTCCCCTTGTATGTGTGTGTTTGTGCATGCATGTTTGCTGAATATGTTCATTTTCGTAATCTGCACGTCGTGTCGTCTACTCAGGTGTGTGTATATGTGTGTGTGTGTGTGTGTGTGTGTGTGTGTGCATGCACATGCATACGTGTGACCATGAGAGAGTGTGCAGAATTTTCCCCTGTGCTGACTTTTAATTGTTCTGTGCTTCTGAGAGTGTGTATTCAGTTTAGTCCACAGCAATTGATCTGGAGAATAATGGTTGGTGGAGAGTCCCAGGTCTCCAGAACCACTGTCTGAAACTCCTTGTAATTACCTCTGGGACCACTGGCAATGATGATGGGAGAGAGAGAGAGAGAGAGAGAGAGAGAGAGAGAGAGAGAGAGAGAAAGAGAAAGAGAGAGAGAGAGAGAGAGAGAAAGAGAAAGAGAGAGAGAGAGAAAGAGAGGAATAGAATGAAACAAAGAGCGAAAATTGATAGAAGAAGAAACTGACAGAGAGATAGCAATAATATGTGAGGAAACCCAAGTACTGTGAAATTCCAAAATTCCACAGATTTTAAAAAGAGCAGATGGGTTTAAACAGACTTTCACCCAGATTTTATGAAATTTTGTTTGTCATCTGTTGTATTTCTCGCTGAAAAAATTCACTGATCACCAGAGTTAACAGTTAACAAGGTCCTTGTGTGAAAAGAGGCTCAAAAATTGAACAAAAAAATGAGGAGAAAAGGCCCATTAGCTGCACCGCATAAAACAAAATGAAACAATAAATGATTAAACCATTAAACAATGGTTACACTGCAGGTAGGTATCAAAACGAATTTTAAAATCTTACCTACTCCCAGGACTCCCTTTTATCCTTTATTCTTAGAATTAGAAAGCCTTTATTGTCATTGTGAGCTCTGCATACAACGGCACCAAAAAGGAGCGCTCCTCTTTGGTGCAGAGGAAAATCCAGACAAGCAACATCAAAAACACAAAGACACAGATTCTTTCTATTGATAAAAATAAGAGAAATAATAATAAATACACACACACACACACACACACACACACACACACACACACACACACACACACATATATATAAACTCTAAAATATGAACCTGAGTGAACTATATGGCACAATAATAAATAACATTGTTAATATGGTATTGCACATGATGAAATAGCAGTATGAATTGGTGGCAATGTTACATGAAAGTCAAAAATCTGAATAAGCACTGATCAACTTTCGCTTCTTTTACATAAGAAAAAGAAGAAGAAAAAAAAGATTCATAACTATGTGTAAAATATTGCGTGATACAGAAGGTGCATGGGTCTAGGTGTATAACAGCACCATATATATAGCTTTATAGCTTATCATTCTGCTTGTGCCATTGTCAGCCTAAGTCAATTTAAAGATCTGCAGTCTCTCCCATAAGTTGTTAAGCTGTTAGCAGCAGAGCAGCCCAGCCACTTTCTGTTAGTTTGTGCGTGTGTGCGTGCGTGCGTGCGTGCGTGTGTGTGTGTGTGTTGATCCAATCAACAGGAGACATGCTCGTGGAGAGCAGAGGCCAGACACAAACACACATGCTTCAGAGTTATCAGTGCTAACAAGTACAAGGCTGCAGTGATCTCCCAGCAGAGCCGCGGCCTTTGGAAAAAATCATTTATGGTCATTGTATTTTTCTTTGTCTGGCTGAACATGTCGTTTTCATCCTGAAGCATTGGATTCAAATCTGAGCTGATTCACATCGAATAGATAAAGGGGAGGATTGATTCAATGTTTCTTCAAAGTGGTGATGCTCATTTCAAGCGTACACACATAAACATAGTCATCACCTGCACTCGCATGCACATGGCCACGCGTATACAAGCGCACACACACATATTCAACTGCAAACAATGGGAGGTGAACATCATCAGTAACTCCAGCAGTATGGCAAATAGCTTTGTGCTGTTGTTAAGGTATCATCATTTCTCTTTCGCTCTCGTTCCATATCCACAAAAAGATTACATCGGGAAGAGCGTGCAGATGAAACTGGGGAGCCAGAGAGCAGGGGAATAGGGGATGGGGAAGGCGACGGTGCCGAAATGAAAACTGGAGATTACTGATCAACGGGTAACACAGGATGAATATTTGATTCAGCCTTTTGTGATGTTTTCTTATCTGAAAACACATATTACTGTTATATTGGTGTGTTAAGGACATGCAGGGCTGGGGTTCAATGCAGGCGCAAAGGATTATTTTTAGATGGAACATAAAAGTCGGCAATTCTCAGTGTTACTGTTCCATGGGAGAGGATCTATTGGTTGTATCATGGTGAAATTACATTTCATCTAACAGAGATTTCAGTTAGTGCTTTTGTTCCCTTTTGAATGGAAGAAAGCCTTTTGGGTGTTTGAGTCATTTAATGTTGGATCCTCTGAACTGCCGCATTGTTGCTGGGGCTTCACACTATAAATGACTTATGTCAGTGTGAGAAACATTCAGGTATTCACAAGATAAACCAAAAAATCACAACCACTATACTGTTTCGGGAGGAATGTATAGCTCTATATGTGTGTGTTACTGTGTTTGGATTATACTGGATGGATAAAGATTATGTCCTTGTACTGGAGATCATCAGTAAGCAGTGGTGCATATCCGAGGGCTGATAACATTTTAAACATTGATGCGACTTTGAAAATAACACATTAGGAGTTTATTGGCTTTGAGAGGTAAATGCTGGCAGGTATGTTTGTGAGCGTGTGTGCACACACACATGTGGGTACGCGCACACACACACTCACACACACACTAGACATCCCTGTCCTTGTAATTGCTCCTCTCATTGCCCCGAGGCTGCGTGAGCTGGCATATAAGCTATATAATAAAGCATATTATCCTGGCTGGTAATGCATTTCTGCCTCCTCCAGTCTGATGACAGCTGGAATTGAGCTCTGCGTGTTGCAGAAGGTGATCCATACTAAATTCCTCCAGGCAGCTTGGAGCTCTGTGTCAAAGCGCTGACCTTCTCCTGACAACTAGCATAATGAGTTTTGGAATAGCAGCATCTTCCATGAATGAGCAAGGTTGCTATTTAGGTTTTACTTTGATCTCCGTACACTGAAGACGGCGTATCTGGGATTTCAACCAGCAACAGTCCAGGAAAGATTTACATTGTGCAGCTGCTGTGGCCCAGAGGTCCTCTACAAATCAAGTCCAGCTAAGACAGCTGCAAATCAGAAACTTTTTCTTGTAGATTTCAAGAGAGATAATTTTTTGTTCAGTCACTGATAACTGCCATTGACTTGTAAACAAAAACAGCAGTAAGCAGGTGCACAAAGTAATGTGTCCCACTTTGTTCTGGTCTATTTATTGTATCAGAATTGGCGCCAATCCTCCTGTCAAGTTGTAAAGGGAGCGGTAAATAAAGTTGTCCTGCCACTCATTCTGAATACACCTGTACTCCCACGAAACAGCTGCGCTCTGACACAATACCATACTTTTCCAGTGAAGAAAAATGTCTGCAGTTTGGCGATTCTTTGATCTGAGTGAAGCAAACTGTCAGCTGTGCCAGTTTGAGGTGTTTGGTAGTGTTGCAACTGTGAGACAGGTGAAGTCTGCCAGAGTCAGTTGGAATAACACCATAAATAAAGTAATATTATCTCCACTATCTCTCAAGCAAAAAAGAAAACCTTCCATCCAACATAGACACTCAAATTCTTGGGGTGTAACAGTTCTGAAACCGAGACAGAAACAGCGATACAAACCACAATCTTGTGTCGCAATACCGGAAGACAGGATCACAATTTTGTAAATATTACACATTACACCTATTTTATTGTCTTGTAACTGCGTGTGTCATGGGACTATTCTGGTCCAATCATGAATGAGTGATCACGCCTGCAAGTTAGGCTGGTTTAATTAGCTCAAGATGGATGATAAACCACATTCAACTCCAAAAACAAACAAACAAAAACAAAAACATCGAAGTTAAAGATTAAAGCCATTGAATGTAGGATTGGTACGTTTCTGGCTTTGAGCCTCCAGTGGCGCTGTCCTTCCACGTTGCTGCTTTTTAGTGCAACAGATTCAGGAGCTAAATCAACATGTTAGTGAACAGAAGAGTTAGTGGACGGATGGTGGAGTATACTGTTTTTCCATTGCAGATGCTTGCAGGTTATTCAGTAAGACTTTCACTGATAAAATGAACAGTGATTTCTATATCTCCAGTGAACACGCTCGGTATATATAATATTTAGCAGATCGTGAATGAGGAATGAGCTGTGGTCATGTATTTATATGGTTACATGGAGTAAATTTTCTCTCAGATGGTAACTAACAATATTAGACTTATGACAGCCTTGCTAAGGTGCATTATTAGCGATGAGATGATGGTAGTAACACAAAGTTGGCGGGAGTGTTAATAAAAAAAGAAGTGTGGCTGACACCAAGTGTGTAAAAAAAAAAAATCTCCAGAAGTTGTAGGGCGTGTGTGAACCATTGCCATTTTTCTGTCTATGTGGGCTGCAGGGTGTGTAGCGGTGGTGTATTTTCAGTGTATATAGTAGGAAAGTGTTGGGGGTTTTCAAAGAGAGATGGAAGCGTGAGAGAGAGAACAGGGGTTATTTAATGATCAGAGCAGTGTAATTACCTCCCAGTGAGGTTCAGCCTTTTAGACAGATGATTATTCAAGAAGAGAAATCTCATTTGCATCTTGTACAGTAATATGTAAAAGTGTTCACTCTACACAAAATTAAATTGCCACATTGATTTTTTTTCTCCTCACTAAAAGTACATTTTTGTCCTTTTTCAGCAGAATTATGGTTTTACATGTAGATGAATTTATCTGCGAGCGTAAAAGAGAAGATGGTCTCTGCAGTTCTCGTATCCACTCATGTCTCTGGAGTTCAGCTTGGGGATCATTAACAAGGTGTTAGACATTATACTCTCTGCTCTATAATAAGGAGATGAGAAAAGAGAGGCCATGCAGTGAACCTGTGCCAAAGCCTCACTACAGCTCCTCTAAAGAAGGCAGGGAGTTTCACTATGAATGGAAATTAGCTCAAAGTAATTTTTCCAAATATTTGCAACACTTTACTCTGCATGTCCACCTCTCTTCAGTCTCTACACTACCCACACACCCACACACACACATGCACACACCCCTGCTCTTGGCAGGCCCACAGCTATCAGTATCTTCAAAGTATGAAATCGAGGACCCTGCTTTCATTCACAGCACCTCCAATTAGAGTGGGAGTGAAATAGCACGGAGTGAGTGTAATGACAGCAATCTAAGCTGTGTGGGGGAGAGCAGAAGAACATCTGACTGAGCTCATGTCACATTTGCTGCTGTACCACCCGGGGACAAATGAAGAGACAGAGGGGAAAAAAAGATTTAGAGGGAAAGATAGAAGATTTATAACAATATATTGGATTGTCAGGATAAGATAAGAATAAGTAAATGAAGGTGGAGGATTGAGAGAGGCATGGTGAGATAAAAAAAAAAAAAAAAAGAAAGGAGATGATTGACAGAGAGCCATCTGTTGATCTTCATGCTTATTTGTGTTGCTTTGAGCCTTTCCCCTCCCAACTAGTCCCTCGCATCGCTGACTGGGGGTCAGCTGTGACTGATAGTCTGCGCTCCTGTTTTCGGCTGACAGATGGGCGCAGGGACCGACTCTGGTGCAGCCTGAAAACGGATTCTCCATGCCTCTGTGTGCTGCCACAGCCATTTTACCCAGCTGTCAGTCACAGAGAGCATGGTTGACGTTATCAGTTGTACCCCGCTTAACGGTGGAGGTCTGCTCAGAACTGCTGCTGGGTAGGAGTCAGACGGCAGAAGAGAGTGAGGAAGGGAGGGGACGGGGAGGGCGAGGCATAAATTGATGGAAGTAGAAAAAAAAGACGAGATAATGGAATCTGCGAAGGTTAAACACATGAATACGGAAGGCAGGGAAATAGTGAGGAATGAAAAAGGAAAAAAAAAGGAGAGCTATGCCATGCTAGATATGAGTGCGGGATAATTAAAATGACATCAGATGGAGGGGCCACTAACATTGTCTCCTCCTGTAGATGGACACATAATGAAGATGGCTTCCAAGGCCCCTGGCTCGGCACCAAGCAGAGAGGTTAAAGATGAAGTACAACAAGAGAATCAATTCCCCTGTCCCTCCTCTCCTCTTCCTCTCAGGGAGAGATTTACAGGCCAAGTTATGACAGCGCACAATAACGACAGCCATATTTTTACTCCTGCAGTCTGACAACAGCATCCGCAGCCAATCAAATCAACCACAGAACTAAGTCGTTATCTCTACTGTGTGTGTGTGTGTGTGTGTGTGTGTGTGTGTGTGTGTGTGTGTGTGTGTGTGTGTGTGTGTGTGTGTGTGTGTGTGTGTGTGTGTGTGTGTGTTTGTGTTTGTGTTTGTGTATGTCTACACATGGGTGTTGAAAACTGCTTGTCATCGCTAAATGTGATTGTGCTACATTGAGTTGATCCACTCAATTTATTGCTGTCAGAGATAAGGGATTCTCGGGATAAGAAGATAGACTTTTATGGGAAACATATAAGAAAAATAAACACCCATAAAAGAACCAGTTTCAATCACTCAGAGATGAATTGCATGGAAACATGATCAGGAAATACTGTATGCTCTTAAAAGTCCACGCAAGTGCTAAAAAGGGGCCAAGGAAGATGGAAAAAGAAATATGAGAGTGAGAGGAGGAAAATAAGAGATACTTTGAGCCTGGACGGGCACAACAGAATGATGAGAAAATAAAGAATGAGAAGAGGAGATGCAGAAAAAAGAAAGAAGGCAACCAGAGAGTTACTTAAAGCTGGATGAAAGTGTGCATGGATCAATAGATATGGATGCGAATAGGGAGACTTTTAAATAAGGCCCTCACTCGTGTCCTCAGATCCTGTTTCACAAAGAAACTCAAACTCTGCAGATCAATACCCCAGCTCGTCTCTCTGACCTGAGTCCTGTACAGCCTGTAGCCAGTGGCTCCTCGTGTATGCCACTGTCTGTGTCTCTGTTTGTCGTTGTTCACAGCACTCGAAACCCACTCAAACAGCCTTTCCAACAGTCTCTTTATCTCTGCAGTCCCCGACTCCCTCCACATTCACACCACCTTTGCTTGTTAACTGCTTGTTTATCCAACAGAGTAACCACCCTCAGTACCAAGTAACAATCTGGCATGTTTTCATTTCCATATTTAAAAAAAAAAGACCTAGATCTGCTACTCTCTGTTGCAATTTGATATAACAATAGCAATACACATACGCATTCAGCCTGTACCCTATTTAAGAAACCTTTTCTATTTGCTGTTTTGAACATCTGGTACTGGTTAAGATTTTTCCTGGAATAATTTTTTTGTCAGTTTTTTTATTTTTTTTATTTATTTATTTATTTTACATTCCTGACCTGAAACACTGAACTGAAACTGAAGAAAATACCAGTTAACTCGAGGACCTTTTGAAGGATTGCTCAACATTTTTGGAGCTATACTTATTCATTTTATTGCCAAGAGTTACGTAAGAAGGTCAACATCACTCTGAGCTGAGAGGCGATTAGCATAAAGACTGTCAAGAAATATGTACAGCATGTTACTCCCTGTAACGACGTAAAAGATGTAAGACTGGAATGTCTCATCAACTATTACATGAAAGTTTTGTACAATGGCCCAAAAGAGTGAAGTCTACTGGCTTCTCTTGTACTACCACAATGAGGTTCACATTTGTGGTTTTAAAGGAGCTAGTTGTAAGTTTTGCTATTGCTACATAGCCAGTGTTAGCATTAACAGCTGTTTACTTAACAGTCTTGAAGAAATGTTGCAAGTTCAGCATCAAATTTCATTCCTTTATTCTCCAAGAGCTGTCTCCATCAGAGGAAAGCAATGCCAATGTTAACCCACTGTAGCAAGGGACAATCCCCACCACTTGCTCCCAACAAGACACTACATTGAGCAACAGAGAAAATTTAATTGTTATCAGGCCAATACTTGGTTGGTTAATGACCAAATTTCCATTAGCCTCATCTGCTCTTTGTGTTTAATGCTAACAAGCAAATGTTAGCAAGCTGACACTCTGAACTAAGAAGGCGAACATGGTAAACATCAAACATAATGTTTACATACTATGCCCATATTACATCCTCATAGAGCCGCTAGCATAGTGCCTCTTTATCTTGTTACATTTTTGTTTATGTGTGGATTAAATAAATTAGAGACCGTGTGTTAATTAGGTTAATCGCCTCCTGGCTCCAGCTCCACTCAGCATTAACATACAGATATGAGAGTGGTATCAATCTTCTCATCTAACTTTTAGTAAGAAAGCAAATCAGCATATTTCCCCAAAGTGGGAAACTATTTCTTTAACTTTATCAACAGAAAATTGAAGAGGTAAGACACCACTTTATTAAGGACACTATCTGATTGCCAAGTGACCTCTGGGGATGCTATAGTAATGGAAAAACACAGCAAAAGACCACAAGAATTGCTATAAGCCAATTATGAACACATTATACAGACAGAAGACGATCACTGATAAGATGTAGAAAGGAAAATATTAACTAAATTCTTAATAATACTTGTCAACACTCACACTAATGTATTTATGTACACACACATACACGTACACATACACACACACACACACACACACACACACACACACACACACACACACACTCTTTTAATTAATTCCTGACCAGCTAGTGTGAGTCATTGACAGCCCTGGGACATCTGTTATTGAGATGCAGATAGACTGCCAATGGTTAGTCTAAACTGAGACTGTGCTCCACTGCCTCACAGCAGCCCCTGGTCAAGTGTGTGTCAATACACAGAGATTGCTAAATTAGAGCTTCGTTTGACCAGAGGGCTTTTGAATTTAGCCTAGTTGTATGTGTGCACATGTATCTGCATAAACACAGGTATGTGTGTATCCACTGTCTATATACTCTATGCAAGAAAACCTAGAATTGATTCTCTATTTTTTTCTAATCTGAATCAGACAGAGAAAGGGACGGTGTGTCATGGACAAAGAAGTGTGTATACTTGAATTTATGCATGTATTGCTGAGAGTGAGCATGTGGATGTCAGACTAGCACTCTGCCCACATCCTCCTTGTTTTTCTCATTAGTAAAAGCGGACCTTGTTCGTCATTATGCTGTGATGGTCGGTTCCCACTGTGCAAATGTCACCAGAGTCCTCTCCCTGTGTCACCTCTGTCTGCTTCCTGCTGTCCCCTCTGACACCTCTGGGTCCCTCCCTGCCCTTTCTCTGACAAGGAACCCTGGTGATCACACAGACACACACTCGCACATACACGCACACTGGATTGCACAATGTGCACACACATACACGCACACTGGAATGCATAATGTGCACATAGACACACACTTATAAAAACAGCCACAGACAAAGAGACATTATCATAAGAGATGTCACCCATTAAAAGATGTAGCACCTTGTATCTCTGGTTCTACATTGTATAAATACACTGTGCATTCCCTAATATGTGAAAGAGTATACTGACAATGTATTGCTCTCTTAGTCTTAACCCCTTTTCACACTGCTCACCTATCAGTTAGAAACTCTGCATTAGAGCCCATCTGACAATACTATGACGTCAACAAGCACGATTCAGTATGAGACACTGCAGCTATTCACTTAGATGTTGCATCCTAGCCTCACAGATGCATTTAAGACCATAGCAACACCTATTCTAGCTCCATTCGTTACATTATGTAGACATACAAAATGATTTAGATGCTCTCCATTTCACTTTCATAGCCCTTCTCTTGAACAATATAGAGCGCAGCATTTGCATTCTGCATGGAGCAGAGGTAATCAGTTAGATGCTTTTGAGCAGGATAAGTACTGCATAGACATGGACTGGTAAATGCTCTTTCAATTCAAAAAAAACTCTCGCATTGTAGTGTGGGTGGAGCTGTTACCTCACTTCTATAGTGTTAACAGATACATTACCTCTATGGACTT
This sequence comes from Seriola dumerili, assembly GCF_002260705.1. Taxonomy (NCBI): domain Eukaryota; kingdom Metazoa; phylum Chordata; class Actinopteri; order Carangiformes; family Carangidae; genus Seriola; species Seriola dumerili. The sequence goes on from NW_019174481.1 coordinate 4,325,542, forward strand.
ATGAGGAAGTGCTGGCTTGAAATTTTGCATCTAGAAAGTTAAGCCAAAATATATTATACTGGGAACTGAATTGAAAATCAGCATGAATTCCAAAGTGAAAGACATAAACAATTAGGAAGGAATGAAGGACATTTCATGAACAATCCCTAAAAGTACAGTCAGAAGCATTAGTATTTGCAGTACGTTACATCCTTGGACAGAACACACACAGTTACCTCTCCCTACTATACTCTGCTTAGTTTGAATGTCAAGTTTATTTCTGTAGCCCTTTAATACACTTACAGGCTCCACGAGCTTTACAACAACGCCCACAGTCTGATAACAGTAAAAGAAAATGGCACTACTGATGTTAGACCGGCAGTGACAACATGGAAAGGAAAACCTCCCACGACAACCTCTGTAGGAAATAACAGATCCTGTTCTCTGATCTTCATCTGAAGGGGAAAGGAGAAGATAACTGTTCTTATTGTGAGGCTGCAAAACATTGGCAGAGGATAAAAACAATTGTTTTTTTTTTTTAGTTGTGATTATAGGTTCTGATAAATTAGTAAAAGCGAAGGAGAAATACTTTAAGGACATTGTGAATATAGAAAAGGATTTGTTTATGTAGTAAGTGCTTAAATAGATAAATCATTTAATTTAAGCAAAATCACTACATGAAGATTTCTTTCCAAAATGAATAGATACCTTAAGGAAAAGGAAGGCAGTGTCTTTGGTAGAGTCAGATAATGGCTCTGAAGTAGATAGCATATAGGTATAGAGCATATCTAAAATTGTGTAGACAATATTTTATTATTTTACCATATTATTTTCCTTAACGTCGTTCATATTGCAGCAGTCTTTTGTTGCAGAGAGTAAGCAGAGAGAAGGAAGGAATACACCTGAGCCGACCCCCACTGGTTGCTAAAGGGAGTTAAGTGTGTTTGACTCAGAGACTTGATCAAAGCCTGGCTGCTGGGCAGCGTGCCCTTGCAGTAGTCTGATTCTTACCTTCCATCTTGTTCATCTCGGCCGTGAAGCGGCAGCTCAGAGCAGAGTACAGAAGACAAGACCGCTGTGGAGGGAAACCTTGCTGAGAGCATTCGGACCTGCAGCAGAGTGTAGTTCAACTGAGGATTTAGATATCAGAGAAGAAATTACCAGAGGCTTATCAAGAAACAACCGAAACATTTTCTATATATTTCTTAGAGCTGGGAGATTGGAATTAAACCTCATGTCTCTGTTAACAGCGCAGTGGAGTTGGTGAACAAAACGTTTAATTCATATGTTGCTGTAGCCATTACAATTGGAAAATAACCAAGCTTCTTCCTCGTATGCGGTAGTGCAAGTGTGCCAGCCTCTACTTAGCTGTTGCTTAGAACAATAGAAAATAGGATACTTTGCTAATGCAGGGTGTTTTAGCTTTGTATGGTTGAATCAAAACATACATTTATTTCCTTAAAGACGAACCAATCAATATTTTTGCATTAACAATACAGAGATGGAAGTGACGATGCGTAATGTGAAAGGGACCGTCTATCATGATGAACACACAACGAATTAGAACCCCAGTGACAAGCATGGAGTGAGCCCACTCAGGAACATCCCCCACCCGAGCAGCTGAGGGTTGAATTGAAGTGGACACAAACATATGTAAACACTAAGAAAGTTATTGTTCCTTATTTAATATTGTTGTAACCTTTGACATTTTGATTTATGTAGAACAATACCAACCAAATTATGCTGCAAACCTGTTGCCCTCAACTATAAAAGAATAAAAAGAAAGAATGCAATAATTGCAGGTGGTGTGTTCAGGGTCAATTGTCTCCTGAACAGTTAACATAGAGAGAGAATGACAAAAGAGCTTTAGATCATTCAAGGCATATCAAGATTTTATATAAGTCGTTTAACCTTTCACCTCCAGGCAATTATTAATTTTCCTAGCATGTTTAATCAATGCTATCGATCGCTGTCATTAGGTCTGTGTTAATTAGACTTGTCAAAAGCCATAATCCTGGTCACCGTGTGGCTGCGTCTGCCCAGGAGAGGTTATCATCAGGGATCAGAGCTGAATGGTAATGAGGATGTATGGGCACAAGAGATAATACCAGAGTAGTGTGTGCGTGCGTGTATGGTGTGGAGGTGCACTGGGGGTTGTGTGTGTGTGTGTGTGAGGGTGGGGGAGTTTGTAATGTTAATGATGTCACCACCTACTATGGAGTACACTATTGTTCACAAACACAATACATCCTCTTCATGCTTAACTTTCTCATTTTCCCCTCCTTTCAGCGTGTGTGTATTTGTATTAATCACATAGTGGTTACTAAGCTCACACCGTCACATTACCTCCAATTTGGGGACAAAAAGCTGGTCTCCAGTTTAAGACCATTAAATTTGATGGTTATGATTTGTTTTTTAGTTAAAGCTGTGACTGTATAATCAATACTCGTATCACATGCCCACTACCCACAGAGAATAATCACCCAGCTCTGCAGGTACCTTCGTCTCTACGGAGCGGTTTAGCGTCTTTCAGGTCATTGTTTTGGTTTTTCTGGCCTGCAACTTTAAGGCTTTGATTAATTCTCACCACTCTGATCACGTTGCTTCCGGCATCAGCAGTCAGCTATTTTCAGCAAAAGAAAATTTAAAAAAAAAAGCTCTGATAAACCCACAGCATGCTGCCTGCCTACCCAGCAGCAAACGGCAGACACATGACGTGACTACCTACAGAACAAAGGGGAGCGTTTGGCAGCTGATGATATGTCGATGTTGTGTTTAGCTCTTGTTGCAGGTTTAAGGTTAGGGTTATAGGAAAATGGCTGGGTTTTCTTTTGTGATGGTTATGGTTGAGATTAGGTAAGACTCCAAGGAGTAAATGTGTGCATCTATGCGAGTGCCTGTGACGATGATGTATCACAGCCTTACATCTGCCAAACAGCTGGAGTTTTAACTGTTTGAGCCTATGGCCTCAGCAGGGAGGCAAAACATGTACACACATTGATTTTTCAGTCAATTGCGCTTAGTTATGCATTGATGCTATATAATGAACAAAACTGTCTCTTGCTGTCTTAAATGAAAGCCGTCTAATAGGCTCAAATTATATAATTCCTTCCCTTGTGTAAAAGAATATTGCTGGTGTTATGTGTTAAATGATCCACAGGTTTGTCCACAGCTGATATTCATCGGCCTCTGTCACTTTATTGAATTAACTGAGCTGAGAAACATTTCATCTTCAGGCGGTGGTGTTGCAAAGTTGTTCTCTCATAAACACTTACAAATCCCTCCCTCTCTCTCTATTCTCTCCATTCATATTGGCTCACAGACAGACACGACCTCACACACACACACACACACACACACACACACACACACACATATGCATGCATACAGACACACAAAACTTCACGCACAGTAGTGAAATTTGATGATCAGGTGTCCTCAAACCCCGGCTTCAGCTGCTGGGGCCCTAAATTCAGCTCCAACCATTCATCATGTTTTATAGAACATCACACATTACAGCTTGACAAGAAACAGAGAGAGACGGGGAGAAGGAGGGACATTCTGAGACAGCTGAGGAGGGAGGCAGAGTATTAAAAAAAAAAAAGAAAAAAGAAAAGCAAAACAGAGAGAGAGAGAAAGGGGAGAGAGAGAGAGAAAGGGGAGAGATGGAGGGAATGTAAGAAAAAAACGGGAAAAAAAAAAGCATCAACCTTTTCTAATCAATATCCATTTCCCGGGGCTGTCATGTTGTTGCGAGAGTGGCTGTTGCATTACCAAACAGAGAGCGTCTGAGCCTAAATAAAATATCACCTTCAATCCAAACCATTGCATTCATCTTCATTTAACAAACACTCAGCTTTTGGCAATACCTTTTATGCACCCTCTTTGCCATAGCCAGAATGAATCTGTCAGAATGACAGCGCCTGCCACCTGCATAAGGGAACATTTTCTCCACAGAAAGGCGCTTCACTGTTGGTGTCATTGTTGCACTGCGCGGTTCAGACGTGTGATCCAATAGCGGTGGATTGCAACGCGCAATTGAATTTACAGTTTATGACTCATGAGCTTATGACTGATAGATTACAAGCAGGGGATTTTTAGAATACATGACTATGAAATAAATCCAGAGACGGACAAGAAGGGCTTTCCAGAAAGTGTGAGTAGGCACATAAAAATGTGTGTTAAGACACACAAATGGGTTTATGTATGTGTGTATTTGCTGTAATGATGCACAATCAGCTTAAAAATCAGTTTGTGCTTGCGGCAGCGTTTGTGTTTGTTTGTGCATATACACTCCTTTAAATGAGTCTAGACTGACAGCTGACCTTATCAGCAGAAAGCAGGACCTAATTTGCGTGATGATAAGTCTGAGAAAAACATGTGAACGCACAAATTGGCTGTCCTCTCTCTCTCTCTCTCTCTCTCTCTCTCTCTCTCTCTCTCTCTCTCTCTCTCTCTCTCTCTTCACCCCAGCTGCCTTTTTTTCCCCTTCTGCTCTCCTTTCTTCCTCCTCTCCCTGTCTGTCTGTCATGAGTCTATGGACGGCATTAAGTAAATCATCTGACTGTTTATCAAATGAAAAAAGAGCAGCGTAATGTCATTACTGAAGCGCTCATCTGCCCGATTCTCACGGCTCTCAGTCAATGGACTCTTAGTTTTCCGAGTGCGTGAGAGGAGCAAAGGAAAGACTCTTTTGCATTGGGTTGCCTCTGCGAGTGTGCGTTCAGAGTATGCTATTTTTTTTTTTTCCTCCCCATTTTTGGCCTCCAGACTGGATAAATCTGAGAGCAATGACCTTGCATTTTAGTGTGGACATGGAGAATGGAGCTCTGGGAACGCGGTGACGTGAGCCTGTTCAGAAGCAGTCAGGGGTTGTGTAACTATCTCTCTCTGATCTCTCTGATCACTCATTTGAAATGTCAGTATAGCTGATCAAACGGTTGTCATTAGTCATCGTTAGCCTGCGATTATGAAATATGGGAATAGTAGTTAGTAGTTTGCCAACTGGAAAAGGGGGCTTAGCTGTTTTCTTATTGTTTAGGTGTCCACCGTTCTATAGTGATCTGTGTTGAGGTATTTCAGTGCCGATGGAGATAATAAGCATAAAGAACCTGAAACCTGCTTGTTTGGATGCATAATGTTTTCTGACACTGGATGTTATCAGAGAGGAGAAAGGAGAAAGAAAGGAAAAGATGAGACGAGTAAAGAAAAGAATCTTGTGTGGGTAAAGTCTCATGTCATCTCATTTGTCTGTCTTTGCCCTCTCCTCCTCTCTTATGGCATCCTGTTGCTCTGTGCTCTGATCTGTGGAGCCGTGACAGGAGCCTGATCCTCAGAGCTGCATCTCCACTTCAAACACTGAGGTAAATGACCCGCTGCAGCACGAGAGGGTAGCACACAGGATTATATGCATGCGGGCTCACACACACACACACACACACACACACACTTGCACAGACACCCACACCCACACACAGAGTTATATGTGCGCTCGGGATGTCTTAACTCGTCTTTTGGGTCTGCCTGAGTTGTCATCTCCTCCAGCAGCTGCTAACAGTCCATTTCAGCCTCTAACCCCGCCTGGGGCCAGCGCCTTACAGTGGAGTACTAATGATCTCTGTGCTTCAGTCTGTCTCTCCTTGTCCATCCGTACGTTTCTCACTGCCTCTCTCACTACATCCACCTCATTTACTGCACTGCCTCTCCTTTTGATTGCATCTCTGTTTATAATCATGACTGTCAGTACCTGCACCGGTTTAGTATTCTTGGTTGCGAGCACGTCCACAATTGTGCGCACGGCTGCGCGTTTGCACGTCTTTGTAAACCCAGTGTCCATTAACATTGTGTTTACTGTCTCTGTATCATTAAGAACCGCAGACGTGTGTCCTAGTAAAAGACTGGGACATAAACTGAAGTGATGTAGGCCTGGTCAGACTCACATTATTCTCTGTTCTATTTCCATGGCTGCTTGGGAGCCTAAAAGCCCTCATAAATTACACTGTTATTTGGGTCAAACCTCTGTTAGTAAGCACGTGGCTGATTTAGAGCCTCAGCTGCCGCCCGTTAGCTCTTGTGTTTGTGCTTTATATGTGCGCGCATAACCCACGCACACATGCACAAACTAACGCTCTGCTCTAATGACATAAACAATAAACATTCATTCATATCACAGAGAGAGGTGACATGAAGACACAGACAGAGAGAAAGGCTTAAATGTTTTTCATTTTCTGTGACTTGACCACAAGTAGAGTTTGAGTCAGCACTTGCACACGCTGTTTTAGTAACCCATCTTGTGTGGTCAGACATCAACTGTCACAGTGTGTGTGCTCACTGCATGTGGTTGTGGATGTGCTTGTGTGTGTGTGTGTGTGTGTGTGTGTGTGTGTGTGTGTGTGTGTTTGTGTGTGTGGGCATGCGCATATGTTGGTTTGCCTCCAGAGTTACTGTTAGTTTTCCACGACATTTTACAAACCATGTGATTGTGGTTTTACACTACAAAAACCCACCAACTGTTTTTTCTCTTAAACTTGTAATTTGGCTGTCCTGCTGTTTTCCCTGTAAACTTTCAGTGTTTATTTTATGGAGCTCTCCCCAACTGGTCTGAGTAGTGTTTGTACATACATTTGCTGTGTGTAAGGTTTGGTTTTATGTATTTAGCTGTCAGTACCCAAATGATATCATCATTTTAAACTACTGTAGTTTTCATGTCAAAACCTTTGAGTTTATTATGACATTAGTTAATAGATCACATGGTCCTGCTATAGCCATGGCAGTGGCTCTGTGAGACACAGTGACACTAATTAGTTCTTAGTCATTAGTTTTGCAGGTATTTAGCCATAAAACAAATAAGCTGAAATTTTGACTCTGATGATGATGCTCACTAAAAACCCACTAGAGAAAGTCAGTAATGTATGATTGTCACGTTTAAACAGTTTTTTTTCTTCTTCATCCAGCAAACGTTTTTTTTTTTTTAATGAAACGACAGTTGTAATCATCTCATACACAAAAGTCCCAAAGTCATTTACTTCATTTTGATGCTAGTAGTCAGTGCATTTCCTATTCTTTTTTTTTTTTTTTTGGCCATTTTTGCCTTTATTTGATATTACAGTGAGAGGTAGACAGGAAAGTGAGGGAGAGAGAGTGAGGGGATGACATGCAGTAAATGGCCGTGGGTCGGATTCGGACCCATGGCCGCTGCCATAAGGACTAAGTCCATGTGGTACGCGCGCTACCAGGTGAACCACCGAGGCGCTCCAGTGGGTGCATTTTCAAAAAGCATCTCGTTTTGTAATTAAACTCAATAGGAAACAAACAAATGACCATAATTGTTGAAATCCTAATGAATATTTAAAAGTGCCTCAGATGGTCCTATAGAAATGCATATGAAGAACATAATGTGTTGGAGAACCTATTGACCCTTGGCCACAAAAAAAAAAAAAATCAACTTCAACTTATTGAGCAGTCTGTCACACACACTGGTCGACCCCATATTATGTCCTCCTCTGTTTCCTTTGTTTGTCACAGGAAAGTCAGTGTCTTCTACTTGTTATAAGTGAAGGGTTTTTACTACATAAGTCCGCTACGCTATCAGAAGTCTTTCTGTTTTTCTGCACAACGGGAACTTTCCTCACTTGTACCCTGTAATTTCACAAACACACCCACGCAGCGATACACAACCAACAGCAGCACTTACTCATGCTCTGTTGTCTTTTATGTCACTAGCTATATCCCCAGAGGCCACCAATCAATGCCAAGTAGACACGCCCACCTGTCAATGGCAGCCATTATGTAGATGACAAACTGGCTGGAGGAAGAGGAGGAGCAGATCTGGAGGAGGAAAGGCATTATAGAAAGTAAAGGTGGTTTTTTAATAGTGGAAGGAAAACCAGCATTTGTCCGTCTTTTTGTTGAATTCCATACAGACCTTCTCAGCTTTTATGAATCCTTCATACGTTTCAACAATCTAAGCTCCAGACAGAGCCTGAATAATACCACAAAATAGTCTTAACCTACAGTGGCAGTCTAATGATGTTCCAGTGAGACTTTCAGTTTCAAGTCATTCCAACCCACCACTGAAATGTTCTTTGGTCTCCATTTAAAACTCTGGAAAAAATTAAAAGACCACCCCATATCTTTGGAATATCACATCATAGTGGCCTGCCAGTGTTTTTCTTCTGAGGCATCGTAGCTATGATAAAGAAATGGAGCTTTCTTCCAAAGATAATGATGATTCAAATCTTCTTTGGTGAGGACAGTTTTATTGATATGCTTTTATTTAGTTTTTTTGTTTGTTTTTGTACAAAACACTTAGATTATTTAGTTCTTGCTATTATTATTTTTTTTTTTTTGCTGCAAATAAATCTTGAGGGTGTTACAAGTTAAATGTTCATCTTGAAAATAGTGGCTTTTTTTCTTTCTTCTTTTATATAAGACTCTCAGGGGTTAGAAACTTTTCCTGTCCACATGTTGAAGTGTCCTTGAGCAGGACAATGAACCTTAGTTTTTCATGATGGCTAGGCCAGTGTCTTGCATTTTAACTCTGCTGCCGACAGTGTGTGCGGGTTAGTGAGAGCCATACTGGTCAGTACTACCCTACCTTCAAAAAGATCTTTTTTACATTGCATTGTATAAACTGGATCTGTATTTATTTCTATTTATAACAATTGTGCTACTGCAGTTGGCGTTGTGAATGTAACCCCATTGCTTCATGTCCTCTTCGGATGAGAGACAAACCATGGGAAAAGCACTGTAACAAACGGTGACGAGAAAGAATAGGATGATGAAAAGAGCATGAGTATTCAGACTGCCGTGCAGAATACAACCATATTGTTTTGATGCTTTGATGTTACAGAAAACTGTGCAGATATAAACCACAGAAACATCTATTTTCACCAGCCAAGGCATTAGAGAGTACCCTGAGGAAAGCCACATTTTCTGTTGAGTTACACAATGCACATAGGCAGTTGATGACCCCTGAGTTTCTACACCTACTTTTGGTTAAAGAAAACGTTTCCTATGGATCCACCGACGCTACAACCAGCCTCAGTGCATGGAGGGGGTTGCTGTGCTTTCTAGACTCTTTCCATGAAACATCAAAGCTTGATTGATGGCACTTGAAGAGCTGCCTTTGATTATACAGGAAAGGAGACGCACTTAAACACGTGGTGTGTACAAAAGAACACTCATGTCTCTCCATCTTACATACACATGTACACACATGTACACACATAGGCAACAAGCGAAGGAAATCATGCAACCTACTGCAATCAGCTGTCACACGCAGGGTTCATACCGGGATTTCACAGAAGGGCAGAACTAGGCCTGTGTTTTTCTGAGTAGGAAGACATTAGCCGTATAATTACACTTAAATACAGAAAATAAGGCTATCGCTCCATGTGAGTCACTGAGCCCTGGGAAGACATACAGCCCTGTGTGTATCTGTTTGTGTAATTTATAGACCAGCAGATGTGGTCTTGCTACATTTGCTCTAAATCTAGATTTTCATCATCTCTTCCCCAGCGATAGACAGCACGATTGGAGTGAGAGCGAGTTTGTCTTTGGTCAGAGTCCCTCTTGAGTCATTCAATAGCAGTTCAGCATGTCATGTCTGCCAGGCATTAAACACTGATTTCCACATCTGTAAGGGATTATGTGGTCAATATTATCTCAGTCCCTCCAAACCCATCCAAGTTTTTCTTCACCTTTTTTTTTTTTTTTTTTTTTTCAAACTCGAACACTATTTATTCTCCTCTCATTCTGTTCATCCTCTATCTGCTTCTGCTCCATTTTTGAAATCTGTTCCTGATTATAGGTGGTGACAGCTGTCCAATACAGGCAGTATTCTTGCTGATTCACTGTCTGGTTACCGATTTGACTTTGGTCAAACAGCATTTGAAAAGTCTACGGTCTTTAGCTCATTTGGTGCCAACAACCATGGATGGATTGCAAGACAATGGTTCCCTGGAGACGGTCTATTTTTAGCCATTTTGTGTTTCTTTGTGTTTCTTCTTTGTTGTTTTTTTTTGTCTCTTTTTTGTGTCTCCTTTTTAGGTGGGATTTCAACTCCTGCTGAACTCTGTGTTGATTGGTCAGATAGCTTTGGAACTCGGGGGGGGGGGGGGGGGTGTCTGTGTCCAACTATTTCTGTTACTTTCCGTCCGCCAACCACCCACTTCACGCCGTGATTGGCTAGCTATGTGGAGGTGAGAGAGGAGTCGGGCATTGTACTTCTCTCTCTTGCTCTCCTTTTTCATTTGTTACACAACTATTTGTGGCGCGTTTAATGTGAACAACTTAGTGCAACACTATCAATATCTTCCTGCAGAGACTGTCTAAAAATGTGCGTTGTAATCCCTGTTTTTAAACAATATTGCCTCTTTATCACAACTGGCTTTTTACTCCATCTTCCAGTACTTACTTATTACTTCCAATGTGGTCGAACAGAACATCTTAAGAACTCATTCTGAGTGACCATAAACCAGCCCTTGGTCGTTTTGTGTCACTTTGTCGTTGGTTTGCGTCTCTTTTTGTTGTCACTTTGTGTCTTGTTAAACTCATTTTATGTCTCTTTAGGGTTGTTTTGTGTTTCTTTGTGGTCTTTTTTTTAAATTATTTTGTGTCTCTTTAATCGTTTTGTGTCTCTTTTTAGTTGTTTTATCTCTTTTGTATTGTTTTGCATCTCTTTGTGGTGGCTTTGCATGTCTTTGCTGTAGTTTTGAGTGTAGTTTTGAGTCTGTTTCAGTCACATTTTGCAGGTTAATCAGAACTTTGAGATTTCCTTGTCGGTTCAAAAACTGCACCTGACCTTCCTTTTAAACAGATGTTCTAGTAGACACTATACTATACAAAAAGAAAACCATCAAAGGAAGCCTGACATGCAGGTCGTATTTTCTTGAAGCAAAGCTATTCTGCTATAAACTGATTGAAATTGTTTTACAAATTTTATTTTGTGAAATGTTACTGTAGCCTCAGTATCCTGTGCAGCTGCAATATAAAGGCAGAACTAAAGAAAAACATATAGTGGATTGGATTTGGTCGGAGTCTCTGACCCCTTGGACCCCTGGGCCTGCAACTGGTAAGCCAGTTCACTATTCCATCCATACCAACAGCAAACCAAGAAATTCACTTGACTATTTGTGGTGTGTTGATGAAATTAACTCCACCTATCTGGTATTCAGTTGACACTAAAACAAATGCCAAGAATTATTTACACATACAACCAGATCCAGGTGCGTTATCTTAACTGTCATTTTACCATCCTTCCACTCTTTCTCTATCATCTCTCCCAACAAAAAATTGCATGGATCGAATCACAGTTCTGTCAACATCCATTTTCCCGATCCACTGCAAACACAAGAACACACAGACACGAGCGTGCGCACACACACACACACACACACACACACACACACACACGCACACAGACACAGACCATGACGCAGACATACACCCAGGGTGGCGTCTCATTCCTGTGGCTGATGAGAGCAGGCATGATGGGAGTGAGGCATGTAATGTGATTTATAGAGCTGGGCTCACTTTTCAAATTCAATCAGGAACTTTGATTACTGATGAAAATTTGAGACAGGAAATCGCTTTGATAGCAAACTAAAACCTCATGAGACAGAAGAGGACTGATGTGTACGTGTATGTGTGTGTGGGTGTGTGTGCGGACTGGGAAACACTGAGCCTGTCTGAACTCGACCATATTCGATTAGAAAAGACACACGCAACGCAATCAAGAGCGACGAAACAGGAACTCCAGTAAATTTAACCAATGACCGATGAAATCTTTCCTCTGGTTCAGATTTGATCTCCTCTCATTTTGTCTCATTTTTATTGCTCGCGCTGCTCACTCACTTACATATAAGCGCCAGTTTTGGTCTCACAACATTACAAACAGTCACACATTTATGAACAAACACACATTCAAACACACACACACGGCTGACCCCTGCTGAGGTCACGGTTGCAGTTAGGTCTCTTGTGTTATTTTAATGTCTGCTGTTGCACATGAGGGGACACTCAAACCCACACCTGACAGCATGACAGAGTTGCCCAATTACCATTCCCATGGGAGTGTGAACGTCTGTGTGTCATAGAGAGAGAGAGAGAGAGAGAGAGCAGAGCGGTGGAATAGAGGGGAAGGCAGAGAAACAGAGTGAGAGAGTACTTGCGCATGTGTGTGTGTGATAGAAACATGACAGGCTCATCAGTCACCAATGGCCTTTTAAAGTGTTCTCCATAGGGACACCTGACCTTTTCACATGATGCCAATAGCAGCTGCATGATGAATCAATCGCCTAAGCCTTTGGCTCCTGGTAGCTTCCATGTTATCCAGAGTAAATACGTGAGATGACATTCTCCCCGTTGAGACACCTGGAGACAAAAGTCCAAAGTTATAGATTGGCCTTTAATGGTGAAGGGAAACCCAGTGGTGATAGCAGTGAGACAGAAAGAGGCAATGGACCTCTAAGAGAGGGCTGCATGTGGAGAAAACCTTTGGATGGATGGTTGGATGGGTAGATGGATGGAGGCAGGGGAAGTCAGAAAGCTATGAGAAGAGGGAGATAATGGGGTATTCGAGGTCGGAGGACTAGCCACAACCTTTCTGTCTGTCTGCACAGGATGGATAGGAAAGGTGAGGTAAAAAATGAGGATGCACGAGGCCAGCAGAAAGATTAAGTGGAGGGCAGAGGGAGGGGATAGATACTGAGGAAAATGGAGAAGAGACCTGATTTGTAGCCGTGTGTGTGTGTGTGTGTGTGTGTGTGTGTGTGTGTGTGTGTGTGTGTGTGTGTGTGTGTGTGTGTGTGTGTGTGTGTGTGTGTGAGAGAGAGAGAGAGAGAAAGAAAGAAAGAAAGAAAGAGAAGGAGGGAGCGAGTGGTAGGGAAATATGGAACCTAATATGATGGGCTAAATGAGGTGTAATGGCGGTAACATAGACTGACAGCAACTGGGCCAGTGCATTAAGGGGTTAACCAAGGCCAGGAGTCATTGACCTTCCCCCTCCCCTGAGACAAAATTATCTCTCAGGGAACACACACACACAGACACACAGACACACACACACACTGATAATGAAGATGTGGTTGCAGACCGGCCATATTTTACCATTTAAGAATGGCATGATAGGAGTTTCACGACCACTATCACCATTTAGACAGGGCTGGGGATAAATGAGACTAACCTTGAATTTCCCATTCACTGATTTTCTGCACGACCGGTCAGGTGCTCACCAAAACAAAATTTGATACCTTCAGGCTTTGTTACACAGCGAAAAAATAATTAAGTGAGGGCTTCAAAACACTTTAATCTAAAGGCTCTTTGAATTTTAAATCATCATATTCTGTAAGTCCCAATGTAATTGTACTGTGGAATTGAGCAAGTGAATGAGTGTATTTCTGTGTGCATATGTGAATATGTGTGTCTGAGAGACAGAAAGAAAAATGCAGCAGATGTGTGAAAAGAAAAAGACACTGCAGGCTTCAGGTGAGAAATTAGAAATATTAGCATATTTATTACAGCAACATGAAAGACATTAGAATGCCTACACCCTTTACAACAAGCAACGCAGAGGAAACTGGCATGGGGACAAATAAGCACTGTACGGTGGCCAAAGAAAGAGAGGGAGAGAGGGAGAGAGAGAGAGAGAGGGAGGGAGGAGGAGAGAAAGAGACAGAGAGCTGAACATCTCAAATGAGAATCACTCATGAACATTTACAATACATACCTGGTGGGAAATGGAGGACAGATGCCATGTTTCAGAACAAGCAAACCAACCCACATAGCTAACCTTGATAGGGTGAATAGTGGCACAAACTTGGGATTTGGAGAGTTGAAACCAAAGTGTGCGTATAACTTCTGTAGTCTTAAAATTTCTAAAAATGGGAGTGTTGAACAAGCTTGTTAAAAAAAGAAAAAGAAAAAAAAAAAAAGGAGAACATTGTCACTATTTACTGATATATTTTGGGCGATACTTCATCTTGTTCTAACCTTGACTTTGAATGAGGAATTTTTCACATTAACACAATAATGCAACCAAATATATCAAAATATAAGCCAATCACATCTATTATTTGCATTTTGTTTTCATCACTGAATATGTTATTACTCATAAATAAGCACAATATTGTCATTTTCTCCATCAACTTAATTGGTGATAAGCTTCAAGGTTTAATGTAATATTTCAGAAAAAAATGATTTTCTTCCGCGTAGAAAGTGAAGGTGCAGTTGGAGGGGGTCTCTGAGATGTTACAAAACCAGGGTGTTGATGTGAGGTCATCTTAAGAACACAGATAAATACTACCTGTACATACACTTTACTCTTAATATCGCCTCTATAGGGCAACAGAAAAGAACAATAGCTCAGTAAATAAGGCATCTAAAAGGCCAGCGGTCAAGGGTAGTCCGCTAGAGTGAAATCATAGAGTTAGCAAGAGTAGAATGAACAGTATCAGACTGTCTGAATTGTATTTTTGCCTGTGGCTTATTTGACAAAACAGCAAAGTGGTTTGGCAATGAGAAATTAATCTCTATATTATGTTCTTTTAGCTGTAAATGTATCTGTATGCCTTCTGTATTTAAACATATTTAACAACAACATTTAACAAGTAAAAAACCTCATTGTGCTGCTAAGCAGGGGTGGAAATTTTTACTCTGCTTCTCATTTTGGCTCCGCCCCAACTGACAGTTTACTAAGACCCACCCCTTGGTTACTGTTGCTAGGCCTGTCAAGCTTTACATTCTAGCACAACACAGTGATAAGTGTGGCAGATTTACCATCAAAATTCTTCGTAATTTTTGAGACAATGGATTTCAGATGGAGACAGTTAAAAGCAATTTTAACAAAGCAATTTTTTCTTATTTATAGCTGGTGACCGCTAATTTTGCCAGCTAAAATGATTGCTAGTAAAATTCCACTACATTTCATCGGATGTAGCTAGCTAGCTACTTAAGCTATCATTTGCTCCACGAATTGGTTCAAAATGCCATCTCCGGCTATCCTATCATGTTGGAAAAAAGTATTTACATGACTGCGATAAGCGTCTTAGATATGCACTTGATGGCTACACACATGATGTTGTACTAAAAGACCAAGGCTAAAGCTGCATGTCCCAGGCAAAAAGCTTGCATCCTCACCAATTGATGATTCACATAGAACACATAGAAATGGTGTTGCTCTTGTATTGCTGTGTAGAGTTACTTCATCATATATTTAAACCGTGTGTTTCTCTTTTCACAAGAGAAAATCAGGACATTGCTTCTAACCCTACTGATAGCATCCAGAACTGGCTTCAACTAAGCGAGGAAATACAACATAGCGGACGTCCTCCTTTTTTACATAACCTGCAACCCCACAAACTTCTGACCTTGACCTTGGAAGTACTGCTTGGTTACAACTGTAGGTAGGCAAATTAACCAGACATGCTAACAATTGTAGCTTGCATTAGAAGAGATAAACACACTGTTTAATCTAAATATTACAATTTAACTCTTGTGTTTTTGGTTTTGCAAAGGGGAAAAAATGACATTAGCGTTCAAACTCTTTAATTCTCCTACTCTTACTACAGGTCCATGCACACCACTTGGACATGAGAAGAAATGCAAAACTTGACAGGTCTGCCATTCCTAGGTACAATTGCTTGGCTAGGATTAGACAATTGCTGTTTTGGGGGAGGGTGTTTAAAGAATTTTCAATTTGCGTTGAAATTTGATTAGAAGAGTTCACTTATTTCAACCTCACCCCTTCCCTCCCTTCCTTACCTAAACAAGTATTGTCAAAAGTTATGTTGAATGCGGAGACATGCTTAAAATATGCATGTAATTACTGTCTAAGTTGGGTATGCAAATTAAGCCAGTGTATCAATAAGGAAAGTACATTCTACTCATTCTAACACTATGGTAGAAACTGCAGTCACTGTCACCTGTCAATCAAAGCTGAAGCTTCGCGCCATGCTACATTCCTTTGTTCATACCAACGAATCACCTCCCTTCACTTTTCTCCCTTACGACCCGCCCCTGAACGAGTACTTCAGAAATCTCTTTTTCACAATAAAAGTACATCATAGTCATCATCATTGTTATCATTACAAACATTCTAACATTGGAAATCAACACTGTACATATTTTACACTATGATACAATCATATATACTGTACTTTATGCCACTGTTGGTCCTATAGAGTACCACATATATTAAAACTGGGTTTGGGAATACACTAAAAGCAGATTCAGTGCCATTAATGCAGTGCACACAAAGAGGGTCCCATCATATCTAACCTTGTAATTAATGTGATAAGCAGCTGTTTCCTTCTGACAAGGAAAAACAAGCAAACCAATTTATTTGCTTTTTTCTGTAAACATTGTGTTGTAAATCAGCCTTATAAGTGTTGGTTTGAAACTAGGGATGCTTGAAATAGGTTGGCATGACAGATAACAAGAAAGTGAGATAGTACACGACACACAAATCCTCTTTTTTTTTAAGTTAAACCCTCGGTGGCACAGCTGAAATCAACACTGCATATATTTCATCTTGCTGAAAAAAAAAGAATCCATTCCAGTGCTCCTTTTCATCAGGCAAACTACTTGGACAAAACACTGTAATTATTGTGACTGGCCTTGTGTAACCATCCAGCCATGAGAGCTGATGAAAGGAAAGAGAATAGAGGGAATGGTGGTATGTTGCCCAGATGAACATTTCAAAGTTACTGTACTGTACATGGCACAACACTGGAAAAACAAGTTACACGTTCTTAACAGTGTCAATTCTATCATGACCTTTGCATCACCTTTGCTTCACACAAAACACTATAAATTTCTTAACACACCTGAAACATGGGAAGGCAAATTCTTGGGCTGAAATATTCCCAACAACATCATACTATAACAGCTGAATAGGCAATGTTGTTTGGAATAGACAGTTATGGAAGAGTAAAAATTTTCACTGTGCTATCTCCACCTTAAGCTGTTTCTGCTGTTACTTTGCACTCAGTTACATCATAAGTGCAAGCAGACAAGCAAACGTGCACTGGGTCTAGTTGCTATGGAAGTGTGTCTGAGAGCAGTCACTAGGGAAGCCCTTGTCCTGGTCAAATACACTATTTAAATGAATCATACTTCCATCCTACATGAGCTAGCAAAAATCTACATCCCTCTCTATCTCTAAAGGTCCAGGTTTTCTGTTCCCCTCACCCCACACATTCATGTCATTCAGAATCTCGGCCCATTCATTGCCTTTCTGTATACACAGAGCAATGGAAGGGGCCATACACGTACTAGATAATAACTCCTATTAAGGTTGAGCGATATAAACCTCACCACCAATACAAACGTTAGGTCCATCTCTACGGTTGTGGGACACACAGCCCATATAAACATATATCTACACATATACATATCTTCTGACCCTTTTAAAACTCTTCAAGGTGAAAACTCAAAACAAACAAAATGACAGTAAAAACCAACTGTACACCTCACAGACAGTGATGATAATTATATTCTAATTTGTTTTTTTGTCATTTCTTTTGTTAAAAATCTTTTTTTTTATTTTCCTCTTTTGTTGCGCTGATATGATGTGAAATGATCTGGGATGCTCTACATGTGGCCTTGTTGTTGGACATGTGTCTCTCCGTTGCTCCATAATGGTGGTTGTGTTGCTGGGACTCTGAGTGCTAAAGCCGGTTGTGCCCATCGAGGATGGGAAGAATGGTGAAACTGCGCGCGAAGGTGAAGGAGTCAAGCGTCCATGTTGTCTCCATCTCAGTGTGTCTCAAAGTCAATGGAGGCCCGAGCACAGAGTATCCATTACAACTCCATGTCAGGGGGGGGAAACTCTTCACAGGAGCATCCATTTTGGCTCTGTCTCACTGTGTGTTTATGTGGAAACTGTTATACTTGGACGTGCGTCCCCTGGGTCTGCAGGCCCTGCGCGCTGGACAGAATCTTCTTCTGGTGGCCCGCCAGAGTCACACCCATTTTAGCCAATTCACTAAAAGAAAAAAGACAGAAAGAAAAAACAGAAAAAAATGATTTATTAATGATGTTTTTAGAGAAATAAATCTACATTGTCCTTCAAATGCCAAGCAGCTGCTTGAGATTCCTTGTCCAAGATACTTGTGTAAACCCCCTTCTTTAATTTCAAATGATACGTCTAAATAATACGTCTTTTGCTGACAATCTTGACCTTTTGAGTGTTTCATTTTAAAGGGACGAGGCACCAGCCGTTTGTACCTGACACTGATGTAGAGGATTGAGTCCAAGCTGACATATCCAGCACTGGAAAAGTTCTCCTTATACTGGCCCATCTTGATGGCCTCCAACCACTCATCCACTGTATTCACACTGAACTCTGGGGTGGACGGGTCCTCCCTGCTGGGATACAAAGCACACTCACAACTCAATGAAGCTTCGGCCTGTTGAGTGGCTAAATAAAAAATTTCCGACTTGTGTTGAAGTCAGTTACTCGCCCTTGGAACTGTTATTAAATTCGACTACTGTTATTCATAATAATAAAAACTGTCGGGAGCACACTTGAGGAGTCGGTTAATGCTTATTCATGGTGCTGGATCTGGACAGAATAGTTTAAATTCTGCAACAGCCGCAGCATGACAGACTCAAATCCACTGTGAAAAGAAAACATGAACCCTAAACTTTAAACCTACCCATTAGTGGGTAAGTATGATTAATGATTCATCCCCTTGTTGCCCCCCCTCCGCACAGGCGTACATGATTTGAAACCCTTTGACGTATGTGCTTGCTTCCTTTTCTTGTAAATTGTTATAAATGATCTGTGTATTTATTCATTTTCATGCTCAAACTTTGTAAATACCTTGTATACACAGGACTAATTGCAGCTGCACTTACACTTACATTCAATATGCGCTTACACCCACTGGTATATGTGCTTCATTTAAAGCCATGCTATAGTCTATAAGTCCGCTGTATAAGACTCTTCTTTGTGATCATGTTGTTCATTCTGTCTACAATGTGTTGCCTCTTGTTGGTAGTGCTTTTGAAGTGCAGTCTTTGAGTATCTTCTGTCTCCGCTGAAAGGGACTGAAATATCTTCTGCTGTTCACTCGGTTTGCTAGTTTGGTTCACAACATCAGCCAAACGCCTGAAGTGTAAAATGTAAATGTAAAAATAATGATATTCTATGTATGTGTGCAGTACAGCTGGGGGAGACAGGGTGTCTAAACTGAATGTGAGACTATGGATATGCCAAACAACAAACCTATATTTATATCTTTTCACTGACAAATATTACTTTGTTGGATAAAAAATAAGATTGACTATAAGATCTTACTGAAAAAAAGGCTCTTTCTACTTTGCCCAATTTTCAATACTTATAAAGTAGATGTACAACATAGATGGAAGGCAGTCATTATGTCGTCTGTGCACATACCACCATATAATCTAATCCTTGTATCTCAGGACTGCGTGCATGTGTCGGTGAAAGTGTTGAGTTCACAGCTTTAATTTATAACTTTCTCCCACTGACCATACTGAGCTGTTGGCCAGCTCTCTGAGGCTGGCTGGGTTTCTGATGAGCTTGTCCAGGATTGTGACAATCTGTCCAAACTTTGGCCTGTCGCTGCGTCCCTTCTCCCAGCAGTCCAACATGAGCTGGTGCAACACCACAGGACAGTCCATCGGAGCGGGAAGACGGTAGCCCTCATCTATTGCTTTGATCACCTACAGGGAGACAGAGGCAGATATTAAGTTCTGTAATCAATGCAAGAAAAGGGAAATAAAAATGTCCAGGAAAATTCATTTTCATAGTTAAGAATTGACCTGAGGGTTGAGGGAAAAAAAATAATACATGAGACATGAGACTATTGAGACATGAGGTACGTGTTTCTGACTCACATCCTGGTTGGACATCTCCCAGTAGGGTCGCTCTCCATATGAAATCACCTCCCACATGACGATACCGTAACTCCACACATCACTGGCTGAGGTGAACTTCCTGTAAGCTATAGCCTCCGGAGCCGTCCATCTGATGGGGATCTTCCCTCCCTGTGAACGGTTTACATCACAGTCAGCACATTGTTGGCAGACTGAATATGACATCCTGAACTTGATGTTTTACCCTGTCTGTAATAGTGTAAATATTTAAAGATTGTTTTATTGGTACGTGTTGCAGAGAAGCCTGGTGCCATCAATAACACAGCAGATGAGAATATACACAAGCTTGACAAAAGAGCACTCCTCTCTAATATGCGTTCAGCATTAGCTTCAACTTCTGCTTCTGTGTTTGTTGTTGCACTTGACTTTCCTTTGCCATCAATTTCCTTGTCTTCCTCCACGCTGCCTTTGTTGTTGATGCGCAGATCAAAAGGATTCCATAAAGCCCAGTGTATAGACACAACAGGCAGTGAGATATCCCCGCCCCCTCTCTCTTGTCTTCACACAGACTCTACCTCTATAGGGCTCGCTCCAGCTTTTTAACATGCGGCAGCTGCCTCTGCACCACCTAGTATTCCCCATCTCTTCTTGGTCAAAGTCAAATAAAAGACAAAGCTGCCAAGTCACTCAGCACTGTACTTTCGTTTCCACCACCCCCTGTCCACCCCTACACCATCTCCTTTTTTTCTTTTTTTTTCTCTTAACTGCTCTCACTGGATCCTTCCCCCTGTCTTCCCTTATTCTCTCTCTCTCTGCCTCTCTAGATCCTCGGTCTTATTCGATACCCACTACTCTCTCCCTGTCTCTTCCCCATCTCCGCCTCGGCCTCTCCCTTTCCCTCCCCCTCTCCATGCCTGCAGCTTTCCATCTAGGTCTCCTGACATAAGTCGGTGTGTGTGTGTGTGTGTGTGTGTGTGTGTGTGTGTGTGTGATTGCAATAGAGCAGTCAGCGGCTGATACACTCCTCCCAGGGCAATGCTAATGCCATATTAAAAATAACATCCCCAACACTTCCTATGAATATGAATAATGCCATCGCCTTGTGGGCATTTTAGATGAGTTACTCCGCAGTGGTTTAACTCACTGACGTTTGAGTTTCTTCATTCTCTCAGAGCTCTGTGAGAGGATGGAGATGTTAACAAAGAGTTCTTCAATTTGACTATATATAGGAAAAAAAAAACAGGAGGAGGAGGAGTTTCATTCATCCTGTTTATGCATTTTATTTTGTGAACATCATATGTTTATACCATCAATTGTGTGCAGTGATCTTAAACAAAACAGCTTAGTTTTAAACTGAGTGCTCTGTGTAATACAGTATAAGACCTTTTAGAGTTCAAACTTGGCAAGTTGAATGAATGTGAGGATTCAGCAGACTCTTTTTCCAGGGACTGTTGTTGACCATGAGATGTGGCGAACAGATGTGGCCTTTATTCACTCATGTGTACACAGCTTATTTATCAGTTTTTAACGTAAGTGTGGCAGATCTGTACCAAAAACAAAAAACCAGCCACAACAGAGGCAGTGTATACTGCCTCTCTTGTGTATATGAGCAGTCCAATACAATATATCAACTTTTACTTTGCCTTCAGATAAACCAGTTTTGCATAAATTTTCAACTCAAAGGTTTTGTAGATCTTATGTTTAAGACACTATGGAGACGTCAGAGCCCTCAGTAAATTACCAAAGGGCTCATTTAGTGAGTTTCCTGTGGAGATGAGCACAGATGATGATCAGCTGGTCGTCTCTGGAGCTGAGCCAAGATGACTGGTTGGTATTACCCGGCAAATGGGTCCTCACACATCTCCAAAAAAACACTGGAGCCAAGTTTGAAGTTTTCATTATGGTAGCATTCCAACAATATATTTGAATAACTAAATGTTTTTTCACTTGACTAAAATGTCAAAACTTTATTTGATGATAGAAAAACAGCTGTAGGACCAAAATTATTGTAATAGTTGTGAGTCTGGGTCACAGGCTTCGCTATAGCCAGTGGTTGATATTCAATGCATGCTGGGATACTTGTTTACAGTACTGGCTGATGGACCTGTACAACCTGGGACACAAGTCCAAATTATATTTATTCTAATCAGGTCCTGTAAGGTCCCTTGATATTGCTGCCGGTCTCAGATTTGCGCATCTATGCAGTGTCTCTAATACCCCAAGTGGACTCACTATCATGTTTGATCAATTGTTATGTCACAATAATCACAGGAGGCGTAAACTGTGAAGTGCATGGAGAAATAAAATATATGTCATGACTAATATGACTAACTATTCGCAGTGAATTGTCTTTAAGTGGTTCTGGCTGTTTTTGGGCCCCTCGTTGCAGCATGTCTCTTCATTTGAAAATTTAATTTATGCACATCTGGTTTAAGTAGAGATTTTGCCAGCCTGTTTTGGACCAGGAACAATAACGCAGAGTACAATGGGGGGGGTCTCACATTGTAATTGTAGATAACATTTAATTATGACAGATGCAGCCTGTGAAAAGTGTGTCTTACCCTTGTAGTGTAGGCAGCCTCTGGGTCGTCCTCCAGAACCCGACTCAGGCCAAAGTCCGACACCTTACACACCAGGTTGCTGTTGACCAGGATGTTCCGCGCTGCCAGGTCTCTGTGAACGTAGCTCATGTCTGACAGGTACTTCATACCTGAGGCGATGCCACGCAGCATGCCGACCAGCTGGATCACCGTGAACTGGCCATCGTGTTTCTGGAGAGAGAGAGACAAGGAGAAAGATGAATTAATGCACAGTGCACAGTGTAAACGCTGACATTAAGTAGCAGCAGGGGTGGCACATAGATTAGTGCCGGGTCCTTCAGCAACCTCAGCTGGAAGTGAAGGTTCAGGCCAGGATTCAAGCACCTCTGATGGCACCAATCCACGCTTCTGAAGTGTTCCTGAGCACGAGTCTGAATCCTTTCCAGCCCCTGCTAACTCTGCGCTTTGACCTCTCTCTGGAGGGTGGAGAGCAAAAGATGAATTTCCTCCTTCCAGGGATCAATGGAGGATCACCTTTGAGAAAAAAAAAAAAATCCTACGTGCAGAGGATTGGATCTGACAGAGCAGACAAAACTTCCCACTCTTAACACCGACCGCGTGCCCAAGCAGAGCTCACTGGATTTCAGATTTGAGCTGTCTTTGGCAGAGAGTCGAGCCTGTTGATCGATGGCGGTCCAGCTCACCTTCCTCTGCCAATTATTTCTGCCCCGGGCCAATGGTCCCCGTTAAAAAGCCATCCATGTTATCAGTCACCCTCTCTCCTTTATATCATCTCTCCTTCCCTCTGTCTTTTGGTTCTCTCCATCCATCTCTGTCTCTCCTCAGTCTCCGTCTCAAAGAGAGAGAGAGAGAGAGAGGGAGAGAGAGCGAGAGAGAACTCTGTATTAGTTTGATTCAGTCTCCATCTATCTATCTATCTTCCTTCATCTTTCTGCATCTGTGCATCCCCCCCCCCCCGCACTCCCTTTCCTCTATCGTTCTTTCTCTGTCTCTCCCTCGGCAGCTGTGGAGTAAGTTAATTAGCCGGTGGTTTTGTGAGATGCTGATTGATTGGACTGTCTAACAAACCTACAGACTTCCTCTATCAATCTGCCCACCACATTGCCTTGCCAGGAAGGGGGAGCAAGGAGGGTGGGCAGGGCAGGGAAAGAGAGAAGAGACAAATGCAGGGCAGAGAGGTTAGACAAGGAGATGGAGAGAAATGAGAAAGGTGGAAAATGAGCCTTTTTTTTGGCAAATTATGCCATATTATTTAAGTTTTTGCCCCAAAACTTAAAAAATGAGAAACTTGAAGACGGAGGGAAGAGATGGAAGGGATGGATAAAGATAGTGACGGGTAGATTTAAAGAGGAGGAGCTTCACTGACAGAACAATGCTTTTGTTATTTCTGAGGGAGAGCTGCTTGATTAATGGTCAACATAATTAAAGACACATATGGATGCCAGTAGCTCGCATGAGCTGTAAAAGCCATAAAAGTGATTCCATAATTATATTGAGCCACTGCGGACACACTTTATGACCATCATTAGAATACATGTTATAACAGACAACATGCATGCACTGTATCTGCGTATGTGGGTTGCTGTGTGTGTGTGTGTGTGTGTGTGTGTGTGTGTGTGTGTGTGTGTGTGTGTGTCAAGACATTATGCTTTAGCCATTTTTTATCTGTCAGATTTCATTTCATTCTGCTTCAGTGTTGCTGATGGGATTGGTGTCTATTTAGTGATGGGCCTATCATCGCAGGCTTAATGGCTTTGGAGCACTGCAGTGATTTTACTGGCTGACAAACAACTCTGAATATGAATCAGGGGGACTTTCAACGTGAGGCACACAAGAGCTGGAAAAATCCATTCATCTGGGTGTATGCAAAACTCAATTCAGGGCTGCTCAGCTAAATAAATACAGCTTGTTTGTCACTTCAGCTACATATTGTGTATCAACAGGAGTCATGAATCACACATTTGTCATATTTCACATTATTATACCCTTGTTTTCTTGCATCTCCCATTAAATAAAGAGCCGTTCTCATTTGTATATAATTGAGCTTTTAAGAAATGCCTCAGTACCTTCTGTCAGTTTTAATAAAATACATAGAGATTTCTTAGATAAACGTATAGACTGCAGGTTTGTGATTTGTTCAGGCTTAAAGGACTAATTCTTTAAAAAACATCAGTTCATGTAATGACGTATTGTGTGACAGGTTCTTCTAACTCTTGTCATAATGTGCTTTTCAGTGACAAAGCCTTCCTTTGATTTTTAAATCTGTTCACGGATAACAGGTTCAACAATAACCTTGAGTAAAATGTACTACTCTGGACTTACTTTTGTAATACTCTGGCATGGATTTAAACTTTACAAAATATTTAATTCTCTTTACTGAGGTCATAATATCTCTGCTGACTGTATTTCCCTGCTCGTTCATGAGATTTAAATCTCTCCGGCACGATGGAGGTGATTCTCAGTGTTTTTCCCCAATTGCTGCCTCGACTCTTAACCATATGACATTGGTGGTGTTGCATTACATCTGGAATGGACTGTTTATTTTTGTATCCCCTAACAGAGCAAATATTGCACACAAAGCAATACGCTTTCTCTGTTTTATTGCCTGTTTGTTCGCAGTCTGCTGCTGTTTTCTGCTCTGGGATACGGACACTAAGTGCGTTTTATAGACCCAGTATCAACCATCATGTGATGAAAGCGTTGGGAGGTCATGCATCTGAGTGAATGTTTCTCACCAGCTCTCTGCCCGTGCTTAATCAAGAAAAAGTTCAGTGTCTGTGTCTGTTTATATCATGACTACCTCCCTGTGTGTCCTGTATATTGATGTTATGTTTCTAGAAACTAAGACAGTAGTTCTTCTTCCGTTTTAATGAAATGTTTTTTCATATTGCAAACTGGTGTCTGATGTGTTGTTCCTGGCTGCGCCCATTTATGTGTTAAGCAATAATGTGTTGCTTTTGAACACATGAAAAATGTGGTTCGAATCAAAACCACTTCAAAAAGCCTGATCAACTGAAATAGTGTTGTTTATTTTAAAGGATGCTTCAGTTCACTCCTCGACGGACTGAACTTAAGTCCTTGGCGGTTTCTGTAAAGTTTTACAGATTGAATTCTCCAGCTTTGAGAGATGAAAGACACATTTAGTCTGGTCTCTTATCTGTATTTTCAAAAGAATGTGTCCTTGAGTACAGCAGTTTGAATGAACTCTACAACTTCAAACAATTTACAGCTGCACCTTGGTTAAGACTTGCGGCCCTGACCTTGGGGCAGATGTGAGCGCTGTGTTCCTTCCAGCTGAGCCATGACTCACCTTGAGGAAAGTGTCCAGAGATCCGTTTTCCATGAACTCCGTTATGATCATCACTGGCTTGCCTGCAGAGAGACATAGCAACACGGCTGTTAGTCGGAGCAGAATTACAAGGAAGAAAAGACACAAACTATAAAGAGATGAGGTTGGAGAAGTAGTGGCGTCCACAGCTGTGACCAGCCTTCCTCTCTGTCTCTCTGGGGGATAACATGGCATGTCGTCATCAGTCACACTGACAGCTTCTAATCAGCCCTCTCCATAAACGCCAGGAGATAATTAGAATGGACCAATCCACCAGAATGTGTGTGTGTGTGTGTGTGTGTGTGTGTATATCAGGGGGCCTCCTGAGATCTCATGAATACTAATCAGCCTCAAGGGGAAGGGGGTTGTGGCCGTGGACCGTTGTGCACCTGCACCTGAATGAGTGTGTGTTTGTGTGCATGGTGTGTGTGATGGAGGGGTGGTTGACTGACAGGCTGCATGCACTATGGTCCCCTGCATGGCATCTGGTGGGGCTTACAAATGATTAACAAAGTACCTGCAATCACATGCACACAGACACACACACACACACACACACACACACACACACACACACACACACACACACACACACACACACACCAAAAACAGCAGTTGTCCCTGTTTTACAGCGTTCTCCCTAGGTACCACCCCCTACAGCTGAGCTTAGCCAATGACAAACAAACACACAATGTGTAGTCACAAATGATGGTGTGTATGTGTGTGGCTTGTAAACACACAAGACTATGTCAGTTGTGATGAATAGGTCACATTTCCTCAATCAGACCTCAGAGATGCTGGGAAAAAAACCCTGGGGGAGAGATAAAGACGACACAAGGAGGGGATGGAGAAACTGAAGAAGTGGAGGCAGAAGTCTTCTTACAGAATTTGTTTAAGGCTGAAATATGGCAAAAGTAGACATGAAATTTTCCCAAACAAAAACCCCAGTCTTTCTTTCATTCAGATGCTACGGGAACATGTTGGTTAAAACGTCATAAAGCCTCATTTGGTTAAACTGAAGAAGAGAGTGGGAGCCAGAGACACAATGAAAGAAAGAAAAGGTTAAACATATAGAGGGTAAATATAAAAGAATGTATAATGTATGAGTGTATTGGGTTGATAAGATAAGGGGGGAGAAAAAAAGTTGGATCAGAGAAGATGAGGAAAGACGGGGGTGAGGAGGGGTCAAAAGCTTGTCATGGAAAGGCAGGGACAACACCACAGAGGCCTACAGTGAGATTGTAGGTAAAGACAGCAATACATCACCTTAAATGAATTCACTATCTCACTGCAGCAAACACACACACACACACACAAACAGAGTCGCCTGGTCTCTGGTGGTGGTGTCTTCTTTGACAGTAACATTAGTCTCAGGGATAAAAGTGAAAGAGAATTGGATTTTCTTCTGCTGGGGGTGAGGACTGCTGGTCACATTTATCTCCACATGGGGCTTGTGTTGTGTGTGGTGTATCGCTCTGTCTGTGTGTGTGTGTGATAGAGAGAGAGAGAGAGATGGTTTCAGGGCACAGCGAGTAGGGAGGGATGGCATGATGATGACCGCCTGATTTCAGCTCTGTTCAGGGGTAGAGAACATATGTGTGCTTTTGTTTGTGTGTTTGTCACAGCGGCAGATAAAAACAGTGGATGGGACTGATTGTGGCTGAAAGGAGGTCTGACTCCTCACAGCCTTTTTTCCAACAAGGGGATGTGTGTGTGTGTGTGTGTGTGTGTGTGTGTGTGTGTGTGTGTGTGTGTGTGTGTGTGTGTGTGTGTGCATGTGTTCGGCTGTGCGCGAGAGTGTGTGCTTAATTGTGTCTCGGATTGTAGACCCCGTGGATGTGAATACATGTATGTTATTCTGTGTGCGCCTGTGTGTATCCATACAGAACAGATAGGCATAAATGTCATATTCTACAACGGAGACAGCCATGAAATGGAAAAGAGCTATAAAAGAACTACCTCTGAAAACCAATTATGTGTTTGAGTGTGTGTCTGTTTGTGTGCTACGTGTGTGTGTGTGTGTGTGTAAGCCCATGTATGTTACCAAGGAAGGAGAATATTACCTTCAGGCCCACGGTGTTAGATGCGTTCAAGATAGAAGCACAATGAAACACATTCATTGTGTTTTCTGGGCCTAGAGGGCCATGTGAGCCAGGCATGTACTGACACACACACACACACACACACACACACACACACACCACACTATCACTAGACATCATCTGGACACCTGCCATACAGAATTATCCCTGCAACTCTGAAAGATAACAGAAATTACCAATAAAACCGACCACACACACTTACACTGTACATTAGCTCATTCTGTCTCTTGTCGTAACAAACACACACACATCCTTGTTTTACAATATTCGTGGAGACTCATCATTGATGTAACGCATTCCCCGCCCCCTTACCATAACTTTAACCAAGACAAATGAATACCTAACCCCATCCCAAACGATGACCTGACCTAACCTTGTAACCCCAACCCTAAAACCAAGTCTTAACCTTCAAACAGCCATTTAAACGTATGTGTTCTAGCAATTTGGTCCCCAAAAGGCTGTTGGACCCCACAAGTATAGTGGTATAGTATCGTTTTTGGATCTTACAAATACAGAAAAACACGACCACACACACACACACACACAAACATAGAGATACAGACACAAACTCAACAATACAAAGAATCCCTTTCACTTCTTGTTGCGACTTCATCACACGCTACCCACACTTCAAACACACTGGCAAGACGGCGCCTCTCTAGCTCATCATGGAGCTCCTCTCCGCCAAACATTCACGAGCGCTCCTCAATTTCCCCCTGAAAGCACATAATTAACTAATCACGCTCATATTCATCCGA